>NC_081205.1:5639857-5971107 GCF_902713425.1 Acipenser ruthenus | reverse complement strand
AACGTTAGAAATAAATCAAAATTGCATGCTGCTTTTTAACCATGTGCCAATTCAGTATTTATATACTTCGAATGTTTTGTTTGTTTGTTTGTTTGTTTTGTGTGTGCATTTTTATTCCCAAACTAAAATGCGTGATTTACGTGCACAATAGGCCAGATTTTATAATATTTTGTTTCAGTGTGAACACAACACACACACACAGGAGGCTGTGTGGTCCAGTGGTTAAAGAAAAGGGCTTGCAACCAGGAGGTCCCCGGTTCAAATCCCACCTCAGCCACTGACTCATTGTGTGACCCTGAGCAAGTCACTTAACCTCCTTGTGCTCCATCTTTCGGGTGAGACGTAATTGTAAGTGACTCTGCAGCTGATGCATAGTTCACACACCCTAGTCTCTGTAAGTCGCCTTGGATAAAGGCGTCTGCTAAATAAACAAATAATAATAACACACACACACACACACACACACACACACACAAATCCGACATAGAACTAAAGCACACAACCTGACCCAAAGATATCAATTCACAATTCAATATGCACAGCAATGGAAGGAGGTTTATGATGTTATGGGGTATGAAGTCTATGACCTTACAACCTCATGAATATGGAGTGACTACTCTGGGGACAGTGATTAAGCATGTAATCAAGTGTGTTCATTATGATCTGTTGTCAGAAATAGAGGGCAGGTGAGTTAGTATCGCTTATGTTCCAGTATGTTGAGCTTTGAAAAATAAGAATATCCTGTACAGCGAAACTTTTTTTTAAAAGCCAAACTTTTTTTTTTAAAAGGATTTAGTTTAGTTTGGTAAGGCACGATTAAGGTATTACAAAAATATACAGTTTACCCTAACAGGGATAACTTGACGGATGTTTTTACTTAACCACATCTGTATGGTTGAGCAGCTGAGGGACATAAAACAAGCACGTCTGCTTAGAAATAAATAATAATAATAAAACAAAACTCTAACAAATCCTACTAAGCATCTATAAAATATATGAAAGACCTTCATTAGCTATCAGTTAATTCAAATATGCCTATATATGCAAGTTTGGAGTGGGGATACCAAGAAAAGAAATATAGTAACCGCTCTCTGCTTCACAAGACAAAAATATTAACTCCTTGTCACGACCATACAACACAGACTCTGCAGGAACGTCATTTCCTTCACTCTGGAAAGCAAAGCCAAGCACCGCCTCCTCGCTTAGCAACCCACTTACGTAACAACCAGACGACCAATGGACTCCGGCAAAAAAAGGTTCCACCGACAGCACTGCCTTAGCAACAAGTAAAATGGGTGGTGACGTCTGTGTGTGAGTATTATGGGCTGTCTGGCATTAAGCAGCGGTTGAAAAAAGAGCGAGAGATCCGAGTAAACATGGAGCTCTCAGCTGTAGGGGAGCGAGTGTTCGCAGCCGAATCCATCATTAAACGCAGGATTAGGAAAGTAAGTGTTCAGTTCCCATCACAACATCACAGCTCTTATGATGTTGCACCGCTTTCTTGTAATACCCTGCTGGTTTCTGATTTACATTCTCCGTTTAATTGCACACAGGGGCGAATGGAATACCTGGTCAAGTGGAAGGGTTGGTCTCAGAAGTAAGTAGGCTTGTCCTGTCATCTGCTGTTACAAACATGTGGACATAATGTCAAACGGGTAGAGGTATTCACACAATTAGTTTCTGATTGCGTTCAGGTACAGCACCTGGGAACCTGAGGAAAACATCCTGGATGCCCGCCTGTTCGCAGCGTTTGAAGAAAGGTACTGCAGGCCTTTGCAAAAACGCATTATTTTTTTATTGCATGCTCGTGTATTTTACATCGTTTTTAATATAAGATATGTGCAAATCCACATTGATCATTTTACAGGGAACGTGAAAGGGAGCTGTTTGGGCCAAAAAAACGGGGACCAAAACCCAAAACGTTTCTGTTAAAGGTAACTCTTAATTTATATATGTGTTTTTCATATACTAAGTATTAGCCTACAAACTTGTTTTACATTTTAAATAAAGCTATGGGGAGAATATATTGCATTACAAAAAAAAAAAAAAGATTAAGTTTTGTATGTCATTTGTAATATTACTATCCTATATGAGATCAATTAAAAGTTGCTATGTATGATATACCGTACCCTACCCAACCAAACCATACCATTACAAATTCATATTTTTAAACAGATCGGTAAACTATTATTACTAAGTTTATTGACTGTACCAATGTGGCATTGTTGCTGTTATCTTGTAGGCACAAGCCAAGGCTAAAGCCAAGACATATGAATTCAGAAGTGATGCAGCTCGGGGGATTCGAGTCCCTTACCAAGGAGGGATTGATCCAGATCCTGGTATCCTTCCCAGGTCCCGAGAAGGGTTGAGGAGGATCGTCCCGACCATTCTGCCTCCTGGCAGCATCAACAGAGGGGAAAGTGTTAGAAGCAGCGGGGCTGTAGATACGCCGCGAGATAAAAAACAAACAGAACCTCAAGAAGGAGTACGAGTGCCTAAAAAACGAGGTCCAAAACCTGGCAAATCCCGTTTGAAAAATAAAGCAGCGACTTCTGTCACAGAGGCTTCCAAAAGAAGTAAACTGGACTATCACGGGGAAAGTGCGGGAAATTACCAACGTGTGAAAGCGGGAAATCCCGATGGAACTATCTCTGAGAAGACCGGACCAGGTTTAAGTGTGATTCAGTTATCCAGGTGGCAGCAAGGTGAACCAGGTTCCGGTCACAAACATGGACGAGGGGCACCGAGTGGCAACACCCATAAATATGGTACAGAAAGCAGTGTTAACCTGGCCAAATCGGGCTTAGATGTGCCTAGAACTAAGTACAGGGTAGAAAATACTGGGTCCCCACACCACAGAAGGAAGCATGTCTCGAAAAACAGTACCTATGCGCCCAGCAGTAATTCTTCAAGTTCAAAACCATCCCTTATTGCCAACATACCAGTGTCGAGAATACTGGGAGAGCCAGAAGAAGAATCCTGGAGCCCGTCTTTGAAGAACCTGGAGAAAGTTGTTGTAACGGACGTAACAACAAACTTTCTGACTGTAACCATCAAAGAAAGCAGCACGGATGAAGGGTTCTTTAAGGAGAAAATATAAAAAAGAACATTAGGACGTTATTTATATTCTGAAGTGAAAATACATTTTGAATTTCAATCTTGCAGAAAAAAGAAATTTGAACTTAAAATAATTTTATATGATTGTACATAGATAAAATATATAGATTATATATAAACATGTAAATGGAAAAATAGTTTATTTAATGTGTCGACCAAAATGTTGCAACCGTTTCCGTATAAGCTATATAAATTGGACTGCTACGTAGGACGGCCTGTATTTACTCTGTTGCATGCTGTAAAAATAAGCTGTATGGGTATTACAAATGTGTGCTTAAAATGCAGGTGATCATCTGTATAGCCTTACATTTTGAATTGTACCAATATGTGTAGGTATGCAATCATGGTAACATACAAATACACGCTTTTCTGTTTATTACCAATGCATGCAAACTGTATATTTTATAGCATTTCGAAGGAGGTATTTAGCAGAATGTACCGGTAAATTAGTACTAGCACCAAAGAACGTGCTGTATAAAAGTTTCAAGGTTCTAAGGAAATGCGTCATTTGTATCAACAGCATATGAGTAAGCTTAATTCAATGTCATACCTTGTTTGTTTTGTTTACATTATTTACTTAAGCATATTTTCAAGGCTTAGGATCCTCTTTTACATCAGAATCGTGGACTCTTTCAACAAAGCAAATAGGAGTCGCCTCATAAATTGTGAAGTCATAACAAAACGTGTTTAATTATAGATACAATTCATATTTTGGAATGTAAGGACGCCACAGTGCTGTATTGTTCTGAAACACCTCTCAACCCGTTTATGCAGTACCTTTATATTTGAAACATCCTGAGGCCTTATCTGATTTATTTTTAACGAATGAGAAAGTTCATATACAAAGCACCGACATATTAGCCGCTATTAGTAAACATTTGGTATACATAAATAAATACGAAATCCACAAAAGACTGGCTTAATAGTACATAATAAATTGACTCTATCGCTCATCCATACAGCTTTTGAATCGGTTTAAGTACATATTATGAACTAGGGTTTTGCAATTCGTATAATTATTTAGATCAACCCTAGAATAATACTCTTTCATCTAATTTTATGATACTGTGTTTTGAATGAAAGCTATATGGATTCTGTTTGTGTTTTCTAGTTTCTCAAATAGTTTCGTTTCAGATCCATCAGTTCAACCTGTGAAACGCTGACGTGTTGTATTTGGTTAGTTAAATATCTTATGCAAATCTTCAGATATTGCTTGTATTGTGAGATCAGCAGTGCTACATGGCCGTGTGTGTGCCGTCTGATCCCTACCAGCCATAGTGGAAGGCGACAGTGGTTATAGGAATAGTGATCAAGTCATATAGCGTACCATACCTGTATCCTATATCTTAAACTGGGACTTATAATTTTAATAGCATGGTGAAAAGAATATGATACCTTATACTTTTTGAAACCGACTGTTTAACAATTAATGAAGGCTTTTACCTATATTTACTTACAATAATGTGTTGTGTTAATACTACGTTAAAAAAAATCTTCAGTAACAGTATTTATGTAATGCTAAAGCCCAAGCATCGCAAAAATACAAAAAGATTGTGTTAATTAGCAATAGCAAAATGTTTCCAGTCATGAGCCTAAATAAAAACGCAGTTATTTATTACAATCTATATACTACCCAATTTATAAAGGTGCATTAAGCGTTTCCGAGACACCGTTTTGGGTGAGTTTGTGAGTTTAGAACGAACTCAGGTTCATTGAGAATTTCTCTGGAACAAATACGGGAACATTTCTGAAAATGTAATTTGTGTGCATGGGTTGAGAACGGGTTTCAAGAGAGAAAAAGAAGAGTTTACTCACAAGGACTTCTCCAGGAGAAGCTTGGGACTTGCATGCGTGGTACAAATGTATTCCTTACAACATTATCTTCTATTTTACGATTTCAACAAGCTGCTGTTCCATTAACTTGACTTCTCGAGTCGGGTTGGCAAATGACGCGTCTGGCGCAGTATAGCAATCAGTTTGACAGCACAAACATGACCATGTTTAGTAAATATATAGTGCATAATTTCCTGTGCAAGTATTTTTTTTTCTGTAAAATAATTTGAAATATGGTAACTTGAGGTAGGCCTACTTCTTTCCCATATTATTTGGTGTCTGTTTTATACCTCTGCAAGTTATTATACCTCTGCAAGTATTTACTACTAATTTTATCAACCGATTCTTAAACAGGTTAGTTGATCATTTTAATTTTCAAAAACAACGAAGCAAAGAGACTCACAAAACTGCAGGAGATGATTGTGACAATAATAATAATAATAATAATAATAATAATAATAATAATAATAATAATAATAATAATAATAAACGAACAAGCAATACTCTTCATTGCAATCATAATATAATTATGAACGATGCCGCAAAATGTGCAACTAAATACATTTCTTTAAAATTACAACAGTATCCTTTTGACCCGCTATTAAGTAACTGATTTTAATTGAAACAAAAATCAATGCATCTCGTAACAATAGTGGGTTTTGTTTAGGGGCCCCAGAAGTTACATTAGACACATGTGTATATGTGTTGCAGTGTATCATTCAGAAAGACTTCACAAGCAGCCCTATATTCTTAGCACCCGTTCCCTGTGTTTCACTGTGGGGACCGAATTGGTCACAATGCATTGCTGGAGGATCCTGAGACTTTCGGAGGTAATAATATACAAATGTTGCTGCTGTTTGAAGCAGCTGTTACAGCTTATGCAAATAAATGGAAAACACGTGGATGAAACCATGAAATCATCTTGATATTCTTGTATATGGTATGGTATTGAGTACTACCCTATTGCTGCGATACAGTTTCATTAGGTATAATAATACTTCGTGTATTCATATAACACAACATTATTTAGTTTCCTCCCTCTGTGAGTAATACATCCAAAATTAACTTGCTCCCCCTTTTTTAAACAAAGTGTATTCAAAGTAACATGGGCATGAATATAAAACCTGGTAGGAAAGGACAGTGACATCTCTGGAACAGTTCTGTAAAAAAGGTACACAACACACCGCTCGTGATCCTGTAGCCCAGATGACCACAAATGTTGACACTGATAGATGTGTGTTTATTTAACCTTTCAGCGTGCGTGTTCTTTTCGATAGCTCTACCGCAAAATCAGCACATCTAGAAGAATTCCACACAGGTGCGTATAATTTCCACAAAGGTGTCTATTCAAATGTCTATAAAAGGGAATGTTCGATAACTGCGACGTTTTGGCTAATATATACCGTTTACATACTGCAAACGTGTTGAAATCACATTAGATGGCGCCCCATTCATATCCTCCTGTATTCGGTTTAGACTGACAAATCCACCATTTTATAGAAAATGTGACAAACCAACAATTCGTGCAGAAAAACAATGATTACATTTTGATGAAAACAAATGTGCTCCGTATGTCAATAAAGGTACACCAGACGTGCCATTTTGGAATTACAAGTCGGTCCAGTGTTCTAGGAATAGGTTGGACAAATTGTAGGGTTTTTAGTGGTCTGTATCGTTCAATAAACTAGCACCACCAAATATTGAGTTTCGTTCCACTTCTGTGTTTTACATTATCTTTAAACGTATTTTCCCAGAGATATGTGTCACCATGAGTCATTAAATACGCGATTTTATCTTTTGAAAATTTCCAAATAACAGTGGGTATTTTTTGCTATTTGATGATGTGGTCACTATTTATGAAACCAATGACATGACACCAATGGTGAAAATGACGTTAACATCCCACTGTTTTTAATGGTTAATTTCTTGTAGGTCTTTGAAGGCGTTACCTTTTAAGTCGGACTTTAAATTCAAACATTATCACTGGTTTGTTATGGATACTTATAAAAATCACAGACCAAACGACGTGAAATGTACTTGCACTCGCTTTTGTGTCCATGCGTCCTTAATTTCATACTTTTGGCTAGATTTTTGGAAGACAACAGCCTGCCATTAGTCTCATGTCGATAATTTGCCAGTGTAAACATACGATTCTCAAGGAATAACCTGCTGTTAAGAGGCCGATAAGCATGTGTGCCATATTTTAGCCTAACGCTGTTAAATACCTGATAAGCGAAATCCATACATTCCAGTCACAATAATTCTGCTGGCTTCCACAAATGCGGGTCAAAGGTACTTTGTGTATATCCATGAAGTGCCTTTGACCCGCATTTGTAGCTAATACGAGCCACAAACAGATTATGTAAGAATTATGTCACAATATCTGTTTATATAAACATATATTGTGACATAATTATTACATAATCTGTTTGTGGCTCGTATTAGCTACAATCCTTATTCTTATTTTACATCCGCGGTCGTGTACAGCGGTCGTTTCAGACCAGCGAAAATGACAATAATAAGATTTTGTTTGTCATTCTGTTCCGTCTGAAATGGCTTTCTCCTAGTATGATGGTTTAGTTGAGTTGAATGGTACTTGTTTATTTTGCTATTGTCACCTATGGTTTTTAGGAAGACGTAGTGGTTGTTTTTTATACGTATGAATACGTGGAACAAACTAATTAGTTAATAGCAGGAAATCAGTATAAAACAAAACCTATTAGTGTAATAATGTGTTATTAATCTTTTAACTGTTGTATTTGATAAATTCCACAGTATCTGAACCCTATAGAAAATAAACATACCAAAGATTGAATTCATACATATATGCTAATAAATAATGAGGATAATACATTTATAATAACAGATATGTACAGATACCGCTTTTGTTCACAATAGCGCCCTCCTACTAAACTGTAATAGAAGTGAATTTATCGACAGGGTTAAAGAGAGACGCTCTGCATGCACTGCTATGAGCCCATCAATTTTAGGAGCATCTGCCATAGATGTGGTTTCATTGGTTAATCCAAAATGCAGAAATGATCTTCCAAGGCTTCCTCACTTAATTTCATGTCCCTTGTTGTGCACACTGGATTGGCTGAACCAAACTGCAACAAAGTGGGTCCCAAAACATTTTGCATATAACCCAGATCCAGTTTTAGACTATAGGCTAAATTAGGTCAGACACAGAGTAGTGGCAAAAAAATGTTATGCAAAAATTAATTAGTAGTACCACATACATCACCTTAGTTAATGACACTGTTTAATTTTACACAATTGTTAATATAAACTGGTATCATTAGCTTTTAACAGGTACGCAACAATAATTAGGCCGACTTATCTTTTAGTTTGATTTCTGGATTTGTCAGGTGATTTGTTTATTTCTTATGTGAAAAGCCCTTTTCCAAGCAAAGTAGCAGTTGTCAAGTCATCTGGTGTGCGGGGGAGGGGGGGAGAGGAGGGAGGGTGGCTGGCCCTGCAACTCTAATGCCAGCTCTCATAGAACCATACAGTTTGTCCCTGGGATATCTCTGAAAGCCTTCTTTTAATTTAGGTTCTATAAAGAACTATTCTTAAGAACTTAACAACAGACCATTCTATATTCAGTGCTTCATATTTGGAACCATATTTTACATAAGCAATCATATTTAACCAATTCAATACTATTGGGGATTTGCATATCGAATGCGTCATACTTAAAAGTTCTGTCTGTTCTTATTATGATGATTGGTTTAGAAGAACCCTTTACTTCACCATAAGCATAATCACATCAATAGATAAAACACATACACAAAGATGCATCCACTTGTGTTTTTTTTTATTAAAAGTACTATTAAGGTTAATAAAACAGCATTGCAGTAAATAAACAAAGATGTGTAGCACCTTTCTAGTGTTTTTTACATAAATAAAACCAGACTAGATTTCAGTCTAATAGCATTGTTAGTAACAGGGAAAACATTGGAGGAACGCTCATGTCGGAAACACATCCATTACAGCTGCACAGGTTTAAATGACTGTATACAAGTTTACAGTTCTATATTCAAACTGTTCATAATCATAACCCATTTATCAGCCTTAGTGAAAGAGCAAGAACAGGAATTGGACTGTTTAAAAAATATTTACTTTGTATTTCATTGCCAGGGTCAATTTGTTATACATAAACAAGCTGCCAATAACTTTGTGCGTTACACTTAACATAAAATATGGGACACAGTGGAATAACACAGGTCACAAAAATCATGCTGTGTTATTTGATGGGGGGGGGGTATCGATTTGGTTTGATTCTGCACTTCTCCTTGCATATATTGAAGTAAGAAAGCTGACCGGGTCCAAGTATTCTATTGGAACCAGATCCTGCTTAAGGTTTTAATACATGTTGGTACAACTTCACAGAATACACACGGCAGTCAAGCTTCACTCTCCAAAATGTGTTCAGTTAACCAGTCCTGCATGTGCAAATGTCATCCAAATACCATTTCCATGCAACCCGATCTTGAATAAATCAACCACACACCATCTGGATGCAACACAGTCAATCAGCAGTCATTTCATATGACTAATGATACTCCTAAAGATCGGAGGCATTGCGTTAAACAGCTATTACCAGATAGACTATCACTGAAATGCATAATGTCTGTCAACATTTCTCTTTTTCCTCAAAGCATTAAAATGATATGGCCTGCAATACCTTTATGTACAGGACTAGGGAGCATCTTTGAATAAAATTTGATAATAACAATAAACAGTACTTCAGAACTGCACTGATATGCATACACATTTGGTACTTTGTTATTTTTTTTAATGTGTTTGCAAAGCTCTTAAGGATCAATTCAGACACCCTTGTGAAACTGCAGAGGGAATGCAGATGGACTGGCAGCTTCAGAAGTAGTTTCTGCAGGGGCACCAAGAAACAGAGGAATATTATCCTAAAGTGGAATAGAATGTAGCTCACAGTATTAAATGCTAAATGCAAAGCAGAATTAGGAATTCACAGATACCAACAAGCATATAGTTTTACTCTACAGATATAGATAGAGTGTTTTTGCTACTACCATTAAGAACATTCCTTGCTCTGCATTGCTTTTGCTATATCTTACGTACCTCCACTCCCTCTGCACAAACCTTTGCGTTACCCTAACCCCCTACTGCTGCATGCATAACAGTTCAATAGTGACGGATGTTGAAGAAGCCCACGCTGGTCGGGGACTCCTTCACAGTTACTGTGACCAGGTTAGCTGTCACGTCGGTGACAAAGACATGCTCTATCAGGCTGCACGGGGGTTTCCAGTCCTGGTTGGTCTGCACAGAGATGGTCATGTTCTGCCCATTTCTGCAGAAGGATGAATCCTGGTCTGACTCTGAACTCGTCTCCTCTTCCCCCGTGCTCATTTCACTTAAGACTTTCATTGCCGGCTTTCCACTCTCTTTCGAAGTAGTAGTGCTGCTCTCCTGCCTCTTTTTACTACTGTTCTGCACTTCCGTTGGCGGCGCTGGGTTATTGTGTGATGGCTCCTTCTCAGCCTGCCCTATCTTCTTGCCCCGTATCTCCACTTCAGCCTTGTTGCTTTCTTCTGGCTTCCCCTTTTCACCTCCAGGATGGCTATTTCTGTTGATCTGATGAGCAGAAGCAGCCAGATTCAGCCTCAAGCTGTTACCCTGTTGGGTGTTGCCCCCAGAGGCTTTTCTGTTTGGACTGCCTGAGTTTTTTATACTGGACACCGGGGTGTTGTTCCCTGAAGCATTGCTGCCACCGACACTTTGCCCAAGCTTGTTGACACTCTGCAGGTTTAAAGCATGCAGGTTAAGCGCCTGGTTGGTGTTTCTCTTAGTGGGAGAAGACACATCTGTGGTGGACTTGCTGCCATTGTTCTGAAGCCGTGGCACTTGCGTCTTCCCCGGTAATTCTGTTTTTTTCTCGCTCGGAGAGCCAAGAGGAGTCTTATTCACACCCTGATTAGTCAAGAGCCTGGAATTATGCAGGTTAAGTGCAGCAACACCCTGTGATTTCGAGGCCGTCATTTTCAAATCCAGCCCAGGGCTGCACGCATTGGAAACTGAAAGAGTAATACCTTGTTTGAAGTCTGCTGTGTTTTTATTTAGAGCTGGTCTGCCCACGGAGGGAATATTTGGGGCTGCTGGCCGGTTTGGTCCAACCACTGCAGAATTCAAAGAGCTTTTTGCTACTTTTCCCGGTGTGAAAGAACCAGATGTGTTTTTGGCATTTGGCAAGTCTTTAGTACTCCTGCTTAGCCCAGGGTAGGTAAAGCTAGCAGGCTGAAGGGGTTTCTTTATTTTTTCTTTGACTTTAAGCTCAGAGTCTTTCCCTGCTGTTTTTAGCACCTTTCTGGGAGATTTGTTTTTGCTGTTCGTCTTTTGCTCGGGGCGAATGATTTTCCGGCCTCGTTTCTTCTTGGCGGGGTCTATGTGTTCTGGCTTGACGATGACTATCTGGGCCTTTTTCTGCGGTACAGGGTGCGATTCTCGACCCTTCACCTCGTTGTCACTCTCCTCATTAGAAGAGGAGGAGGAAGATGAGGAGGAAGAGGAGGAGGAAGAAGAAGAGGACGAAGATGATGATGACGATGACGATGAAGAAGAGCTGCTCGATTTGGTCACTTTTTGAACCTCTGGCTCCTGAACAAAACAAAAACAAACACGAACAAATGTGACTAATGGTAGCTTTACCTCATCATTCATCACAGCACAGATTTTAAATTCTATGTAACTACTCACCACGTTTTTACGTGGTCGGCCCCTTGGTCTCTTCCCTTGTTTGCGGATCTGAATTTCTTTTTCCTGTTCCCTGAGCAAAAAAAAAAAAAAAAAAAAGCAACTTAGCGCTTGCAGTCAAGAACAACCATTGTCAGTACAGTACTGAATTAAAAATATTACACGGGAGGAAACAATTTTACATTCTCCAAAAGTATATGAATTACACATGTAATTAAAACAAGATGACATGTTGGGCACTGTAACAATGATTCAACTAAAAATGATTTAAAATAACCACTAACTATGCTAATAATACATGCTAATAAGAGTAGAAAATAAGACTCAATGGTTTTGAGGTAGCAGGTACCTACTTCAGTTTCATGCAACTCCTACAGAGCCCTGGGTGTTGACCCAAGCTCATTGTAAAGCATGGGAGGACTCATTTGCAGTTGCGAGTGCTTTATGAGCGTACACTTTCATTGCCATTTGTCTCACATATGCCCATATCGGGCTTGACTTTCAGATTAAGCTTCCTGTGTTCAATGGAAATTTCAACACAAGGTTAAACCACAGCTTTTAGTGGGAGAAGTTAACTGTTCATCCTGTCAGCACACCAGACTAACACAACATGCACTTAATATGTGGAGGTTTGCTTAACAGAGTCCAAGAACATACAGATATGGAGTTCAATAGATGCACATACCCACTTATTTGACATGTTTCCCTTAAGAAACACTCCATGCATAAGAACAGGTTTTAAAATATTTTAATCTGCATGTCACTTCATTCAGTTTAAGGGATGGCTTCTAAAAAAAGTCATTTCACTAGTCACCACTGAAGCCATTTTCAAAGAACACCTTCATTTCTTTCTTCTGAATGTCACATTGCCAATGGCTTCTCTGTAAACATCTGTTCTCCATTTCATTTGAGATGAGGTTTTACTTTTACAGAAGTGTGCCCAGGCTGGACTTTTAGAAGACAACAAGATGTAGGTTGGCTGGTAGAAATCACTTTGGGAACACCCACACCCTCAAAACTGACACAGAACGTAGAACAAAAATATCAAAACCCTCTCACAAAGAGATCTGCTGTACACCAGAGACAGCAAAGAAAGCAGTAAATAAGCTATTTAACACACAAGACCAGGCCATCTGTTATTAACTTAAAATAAAACCTGTCAAAATCTAGAAGATGAAATGCATTTTTAAAATGTGATAGTTCACGTACAAAATGTGATAGGTAAAAGACATGGGAGTCTCAAGATTTTTTTTGTAAGTGCTTTGAAAGTTCAGAATCAGCAAGACCCAGTTTTACAGCTCCATTATTTACACAAGGTCACACATTTAAAGCTTCTTTAAGATGACCTTTCCTGCCCAAAGCATCTTACCTTTTGTGGAATGCAGCCAGAAGTCTGGGGTCAAGAATATTCTCTTGCGGTTCCCAGCTATTGTGTCTGAAACAAAATAATATTACAAAATATTTAAAAGGAGGATAAGGTAGTTGACCACTAGCACTGTAAAGATGAAAGGGTAAAAAAGTGACCTTTTAGGGTTCTAGGTATTTCCTTATTGTAGCCGTTATTAAAAAAAAAAAAAAAACCTTTATTTAGCTCAAGAAGTAATTGTTGGTAAAATTAAAGCAGCATCACCAGGATGTTCTCAAATATCACGTCAAACAGTAAAAGGGAAGAAACTCTAAATGTAAAAGAATTGCTTCCTTATACACATTTCACTCCCAAGCTAACTGAAGCTTCAAATTACACCTTTTTGTATAAAGGTTCCAATAATTGTTTTGAAAAGTGTAGGACTAATATATATATATATATATATATATATATATATATATATATATATATATATATATATATATATGTTCTATGTCGATTAACTAAGATATACAATGTATAATTGGGGGTTATTTAATTTAACACGTCCCTCTATTTCAGTACAGAAACAATACATGGTATTGAGATCACCATATTGCCTTTTCTAGAAAATCGGACATTACTACAACAGTATTCTTATAGCAGTATATTAATGAGTAGTGGTAGGGACAGGACATATGAGAAGGGGAATGGTGCAGATACGGATGAATAGCATGCATGATTGACAGGATAGACCCTATTGATGTGGGATTAGATTCAACAATGTGGCAGGAACACAAACAGCAGAAAGGGCAGGGAAATGAGAAAGCCTGCACGAGCGGAGCATGCATAAAGAAAAAGGAAAGGGATTTCGAGGGGCAGCTGGGGCGACAGCTTATAAAAAAATGTGCATATCTTAGCGAGAGATGTTCTGTTCCTTACGCAGCACACGATCGCAGTTTTAGTTAAAAAAAAAATTAACGACATCCGAACTAAAATACACATCAACTGAGACTATAATGTAAATAACACTTTACATTAAAGACGTGTTGTTTGTTTGAAATATTGTACTACGACACTACAGTAAGATTTACTAAGTAAACAGCGTATATAGATAAACTAACGTTTTTTTTTCCGCTAGAATAGAACAAAAATAATTAAATCAAACATTAAAACAAAACGACAAACCGCCCACGAACATAACATTATAAGATACTGAGTTGTCTACAATGTAAAAATAATAATAAATGCAAAACAACAAAGTTAAACAATCAAACAGAATTAAATCACACACAAGTAAATCAATCATTTAAACAGTATGCATTGAATAAATCAATTATGGAGCTGAATTTAAGATCGAGTTGGGTAAATAGTTTCAGATTTAAAAAATGCTACACAATATTATATATATATATATATATATATATATATATATATATATATATATATATATATATATTCAAGAAAATAGATTAGAACTCTTAAAAAATGTGAAATTAAAACGCCGCTGTTGCACATGTGAACAAAATAAGCATGAATTGAGGTTATAAGTTTGGTATAGTGATGCGGTTAGTCTAATCAGGAAATACAAAGTTAGACAAGGCAAGCAACAAGCGGCACGTTGTTGTTGTTTTTCATTGTTCCAGTCAGCAGTAGCACTCACTTGGAGGACCAGCCTCTCCACTTCACCAGATACTCCGACTTCCCCTGTGAACATAAAGAAAGAAAACATCAGCCACTCCGATCCGAACCCGACTGGTTCTATCAACCGGGGACCGGACCATCATTTTCGCCGGGTTCTAACCTTTCGGAATCTCTTGTTGAGTATGCATTCAGCGTCAAAGACCTGCTCCTCCACGGCGCCCAGCTCCTCCATGGCTGCTGCAGTACTTATCGTGCACTTTTATCCGTTCATGAAATGAGAAGAAAAAGAAGGCGAAAAAAAAAACATCCACACAAAGCTTGTCCCCTCGCAGGCGCCGTCCTCCCCACTCCACCAAGCGCTGTTGCAAAACGCCACCACTGCTTCTTTTTCCCCAAAATTTGTCACTAGCCAATCACAGTAGAGGTTTGCGTATTTGTGGAACGTTGCCCATGCTTTGACAGGCTGTTGAAATTTAGAGCACTTAAACCAAGATTCTCTTGTTTATTATGCAGGTCTGAAGAAATATGCGCCCTGTTGCATTTAATAATAAAAGCTCTCTAAAATATCACACCAATATGAAATAATACAAATATATTAGTGTCCTGTAACTGGCAAAACTCTTATGCATAAACCCTTAGGCGGAGCAGTTTCATCAGTACATTATGTGAGAAATGTGTTTTCCAAAATATAAAACTTTCACTCACTGTTTGATGTGTCATCAGTGACAGGAGATATTTAAAAAGGCTAAAAATGTAAAAACCATGAGATAAAACAACTTTGTTTAATCTTACGCCGTTTATCTACAATTACTCGTGGTTTTGCTGCAATTGCGTTAAAGTGCTTAATGTAAGAGGATAGACCAAACTATTTCAATGACAATCAATTGGCCTATATGGTGTGGCTTGGATAGTGTGAATAATTTAACAGATTATTATTATTATTATTATTATTATTATTATTATTATTATTATTATTATTATTATTATATTGAAAAAATAAGCTTTGTATTATTTTAAGGGGAGAGTAAATAAATTAGTTTTTTTTCCCCTCAAATATAATTACTGATCTAGTGATTTTCTATCGAATCCATTCTTATAAACTACGTAGGCCCCTATCTTAAAATATTTCCGCCATCATTCACTACACAAAATAGCATTTCTGGGCGTTCTATATAGAACAGCCGCTTACCTTCCGAATCCCACTGGGACCTTATTGTGTTTAGGTCTTTTATGGAACAATTATCCGAATATCAGAGGGTTCTAAAGTATTATACATAGAACCATCTGATCCAATAGAACCCCAATTAAGAGATGCTAGCCTATGTGCATATAAAACAAAATGCTTCAGAATGAAACACAGTCTCATGCAACAGTTTTAAAATGCCCCAGTGTTTAGAATATACTATAATAGTGTTACCATACTAAACACCTGAGTGTAAGACAAATACATGCTTAAAATGGTTGCATACATATGCCTTAAACATCTGGTTATAGAATGGAGTCCTAATGGGAATGTACATACAATAGGAACGGGTAAATAATTGAATGCAAAAGTCTATCTAATATAAATGGCTAAAAATAACACGATGTTCATTTTATATAACCCACAACATGCCGATTAAACCAACAGCGTCTTGAACTGTCGTCACCAGATTTATTTTCAAAAAGCGGATACATTATTTAGCACTTTCATCTATACTGATGCACAAAAGAAACGCAACACTCAGGTCTAATATATTTAATCAAATATTTAAAACATAGATATCTAACAAAATCACAGAAAATGTGAACACAAATACAGATCAAAGAATCATGATACGTGTTCAGTATGAAACGTGACACATTGTCAAAATGAAAACATTACAAAGTTAGTATCGGATATAATCTCCCTGAGCATGAACACAATCCTGGCAGCCTCTGGATAAACTGCTGTGGGATGATCTGCCACTCTTCCTGTGCAGCTACAACCAGCTGGTGAAGGTTGTCTGGTCGCGGTTGTCTCCTGTGGATGGCACTGGTGATTTGGTCCCACAGATGCTCTATTGGACTCAGGTCAGGAGAAAAAGCTGGCCACGGCAAGACCTCGACGTTATTTTCTTGAAGTCGTGCAATTGTAATCCTAGCACTGCGTGGTCTTGCTGGAAAACCGACACTTCTGGATTGGCTTGCTGTAAACGGAAAAACTGTTGCCGCAAGACTTTGTCAATGTATCGCTGAGCAGTAAGGTTACCCTCAATCTGCACCAAAGGCGTCCGTCTTATGTTAAAGGAGATTCCTCCCCACATCATCACACTTCCACCGCCCCACCGGTTGGCTTGAACAACGCAACAGTCAGCATAAACGCTCACAACCACGTCTCCACACACGCTGTCTTCCGCCAGGTCTGTCAAGGGCAAAACTTATTATTATTACAGATATGTAAGATATGTAAGATGCATATTGTATTTTAGTCGTACTATTGCACTTAACTTACTAAACTATAAATATTAAGTTTGCTTAGTAACCGTGTACTGCCCTCTCAAGTCGCCTTGGATAAAGGCGTCTGCCAAACAAACAAACAAATAATAATAATAATAATAATAATAATAATAATAATAATAATAATAATAATAATAATAATAATAATCACTATGATGCCTCATCTCGTTACGAGGCACGTGTCTTTTTACAGAGAATGGTGATTTCAGTCTTTTAGAATGCCACGAGTTATTTAATCTAGCCTTCATATGAACTGTAAAACTAAAGTGTTACATAGCTCTTTTGGAACACATGACAGATTAATAATAACTCGCCCTTTTTTATGGGTTGGTTATGTTTAGACTAAAGCGTTTAGTAAATACTGAACTGTTTTAATAGCCACCGTGGTTATTTTAAATTCTTAAACCCTTAGTTTATGACCTCGGTCTCAAATGACGGATCTTCTGCAACACAACAGTGCCCTTAGTTATGTTAGGCGCGGTTCCAAATAAACACGTGTACCGGATACTTCTTAAAATATTTCATACAAACTATAACAGGAAAAAAATAAAGAAATGATAACCACAACAGTTACACGGTCCCGCCCAAGAACAGGGTTTATAAAATGCAAAAACTGTTCTGTATTATTGCAGACAACACGTGATTACTCCTTGCATTACATAGTTTTGAAGTGAAGTGAAGTAATACCAAATAAGCACCAGAAAACCGAATCATTATAATACGGATCACGTTTAATGAGATTGATATTCTGCAAAGAAATCGGCATGTTCATCACCCTGGATAATCTGGGTTAAATATTCCGTTTTCCGTGAGGCGAGTATCACTTTCAAAATGTGATCCTCTATTTACTGACATCTTGTGGCTTAAAGTGGAATTGCATGTGCTATTCACTGATTCTGGGTGGATATGTGGGAGAACTTCGGCTTTATCGAACAATTAGATACATTATCATTTTAAGCACATTAAAAGCAGGTTTAATTAAATAAAGAAAGACAAAAAAAATGATTATATACTTGAAGTGCTTTTAATGAGCTTTTATTATTATTATTTTTTTTTGTTTTTAACTTTGTACAGCTCTATAAAGGACCAGCACTGAAATGTCTGCAGTATGTTTTAATAATACATTGCAGTCAGTTCAAGGTTTTCAAACTTTTTTTTTATAACAATCTTGGTTAAAGATGAATTTATGTATTAGCACAGACAAATAGACAAAGGATACACGGTTCTCCTGCAATATTTAAAATTCCTTTACAAATCCCAGTATCTAGTCACAAATTCATATTCACACACGAATAATTATATATATTGATATCATTTTGAGTTTCTCTATGAACGCACCGAGTTTCAGTTCGACATTCTCAACTCACTAAGACCACACCCGTTCCTGTGGTAAAACCACAAAGCAGGCAGATGCCAACAGGCGGCTCAAAGATAGCAGAGTAGCAGAGACGTGTTTTTAATAAAAGTACATTCAGAATTGATTGCAAGCCTTTTATCGTTTATTTTGTAATGTATGCAGTACAGAGCGGCTCTATATTATTAGAATATGTTTGCCAATCTTTTTAATTTGTCAAAGATTCTACCAACTACTAGAGGGACGCATTAACGACGTATTCTTTAAAATTGATAAATATTCTTAGCATAAAAAAACACTGTCAAATTGAGCACTGGCCCTTTAAGTCTTTAAGGTCTACGGTTACCATGGATACGCAAAGTAATAAAAAGGATGAAACGGGATCATTAAAACTGAAGTTTTTATTTAACTTGAAGGTGCGGCACAGTTTTCCACTGGCTGGTTTGGATAGAGCCCTGAGACAAACTACAGTACAGGTTTATTGTTTTATTATTATTATTATTATTATTATTATTATTATTATTATTATTATTATTATTATTATTATTATTATTATTATTATTATTGTGTTATCGTGAGTTTCCAGCAATGGCAAACAGTCATTCAGAAATATGAATGCAAAGTGTTGATAAAATATTACATTGTCTAAGAATTGTATTGTATAATTAAGTTATTCGTATATATTTTAAGGTATTACAAGACTGTTTTCTCAATTTCCACTTTTCAACTCTTGTGCTTAATCGTATGGGCCTACACTTGGATATTTAGACGTTCATTCATCGTACGTTGAACGTTAACAGAATAGGAGAGTGAAGGTGCAGTACCAACTTCTGCACCTTGCTGAATTTTGCCTCTAGTTCAACATAAGAGACATGGGGCCATGAGGCAAGTTGAGGATTTAGAACAATGTGGATTCTGTGCAGTTGGCTTTGGAAATCAGGTTATAGTTCTCAAATTAGGATACCATAGCATTTCTGATGAACTGTATTAGCTGAAGGGTTTTATTTTTATTTTATTATTTTTTTTTAATCAAGCTCAGTAGCTGATACCCTAAAACCACCTCTTAATTACAGTAATGCTGATTGAGTACTACAGTAATTCTTATTCTTGAAAGTGAAACTATAAGAAACTGGTCAAGCAGAGGTCTGTCAGCTAATACCTTTGTTTTCAGTATTCTTTGAAGAGTGACTGGTTCCTGGAAATATCATGGAATGGGTATGGCTTCAAAATAGAAGGTTCTTTATTTATGCATTTAATTAATTATGTATTTATTTATTTTAATCTATGTGTTCTTTTGAGAAATAAAAGCATGCTGGTGTTGTGACAGGAAACAAATATCATTCAATGTAGAGCTATTTCATTGAAATTAAGATGCTGTTTTTCTCAGTGGTCACCATATAGTCTCTATGATCTTCAAATACACCTCATCAGAAACTTGTTGCTGCCTGCTTAGCCTCCCTCCCATCATGGATTACTTCTTTGGATCTGAAAGTAAATAAATAATGTTGAATCAATAGATTTCTTATAGGATTTTCCATATTATATAGATATGTTTCTTTACAAGGACTTTTACAAGTTACTAATAGTATTAGTGTTCATTGGAGGCCATTACCGGTATATACAAATTATTTCAGAGACATCCTAGACTTCAAAAACAAGGGTGGTTGTTAATAATCATCTAAAACCCAGAGGTCACTGAATATGCGATGATGCAAAAAATCAATTATTTCTAATATTGATGACTGTAAAATGCAGCTTTCTGTGTGGCAGTTGTAATAAATTGCTAAGTGAAATCCAGCCTTAACATTACACCAAGGTCAGTTTGCTTCATAATAATTAACCGATAAGAAATGCAACTCAATTAGTTTTAATTTGATTCCATAGCTATTAGTGTGCTGGGAAATTTGAAACGGATTACCAATTAAGAGAGCTCTGATCGAATGCATTTACTGAAGCTATGCATTGGACTTTGATGCCTTTGTTTATTTCAATACTTTTAAGTCCTACGTTTAGAATAGCCTGGAGACTCCTGGCCGATTCCTAACATCGGTTAATTGGGTGTGCATGTTTTAATTGTGTTTTATTTTATTGTTTGTGTGTATTTGGGTTTGTTGATGACTTCTGATATATTGTATTGCGAAAGAGGTTGTGTAATGTGATATTTGACCAAAAGCACTGTCTAACTACAATATTTGTAGTTCGCCAGTCTGTTTTTGAATGATAAATGTGACTTAATTGTGACTTTTAACAAAATAGTCCATCATTACTGATCATTGTTTTGTGACCTATATCTTATGTGGACCTACAAATTGAGATATCAGTATGTACTTTAGGGTGGCCCCAAGCCAGGTTAAGCTTCACTCACAATGGGTAAATACAAATACAATAAAAATCAGATAATTATAAAACGTAATAAAAAAAATATGAGGTGTATTGAGTTTTCATAAAGGATACAATGTGAAAATGATTGCATTAGAGTGGGATTGACCAGAAATAATTCTTTCAAATGTCTTGCTGGTCCTCTGAGCTTGTGACCGAAGTCCCCTTAGCAATTTAATGGAGTTTGTCTCAAGTATTCTCTCTTCCCAAATGGCAAAGTAGTGAGTGATTCGGATTTCTGTGCACATACCGTTTGCTTTCCTTTCTCCTGCGTCGTGCTGTGTGAACAATGAAGACCACACCTGTCAGAAACAGAAAGCAAGCCAAACTGACCAGGCCCATGAAGACCTGTGACTCCAGGGAATAGGTTTCAGACTCTGAAAGACAGAGACAGAGCTATTGAGATTTTTTTTTCCCCTGTAGTTATTAAGAACAACGCTCAGTCAAACTTGCCTAATAACTATTCGGGGGTCTATCTCAAAGTGCTCTAAATAGACAGGTGATTCAACATTAGAAGTGATAGGATGTTTCTGAAGGGTGATAGTGTGAATAGAGGAGATTAGAATAATCATTTGTGATAATATAAGCAGTGCGGTAGCTGTAATCTGGGCAGCAATCATAATAATAGCAGTTAAAGTAATTGTAAAACAACTCGGGAGAAAAGAACTGTTAAAAAAGCCCCTCATTGTCCACACTCCACTTTCCCCTGCTCTCCTCCATATCACTGTGAAAATATTGATTTTGAGTATATTAATTATATTTTATTCACTGTAATTGAGTGTAGTTCTAATTAGAACTCCAGTTGTTTGTCAAGTCTTACCCTGATATAGTGTTAATCAGCAGCACTATACAGAGGGGTTGCAAGATACCTCCTAGGTCAGCGGTAAAGGAATGCATAATAAAACACAGGTGTACTCATAATTCACTCTTTATATTGTACTTTGCTGTCAATTTACAAGTGTCCTGAGCCATCATACTAAAGTACTGTACATTTTATGACAATACCAGACAGAAAAAATCCTTGACACCACCACTATTATTCAGGTAATACGTCAAAACATAAAAATACTCTAATCAAACAATAAATGGCATATTACATGGGATGATAAAGCTTTGTAATCGCACGCTATCAGATTTGATGATGTTAATATTGTCTTCATACAGTGTACAATGTGCTGCTGCTAACAATTCACTTGAAAATAACAGAAATGTACCTTCAACATTTGGTAATATGTTAAACAGAGTCTTTACGGATAGCTGAACCACTAAAACCGCCTATGAAAAACCATGTACTATGTACATTGTTATTGATCTTAGCTTAGGTCTCAGCCAGACTTAAAAGTACCGTCCCTGAGGTTAAAAAAATATTCTTACCCTTCAGATGTGCATTTGAACATTTTTTTAATATACTTTTACAAGTCTCCAAGGTGGTCCATGCTTTCTTTGCTAGACAGAGATACCCTTTACTGTTAGAACTGCACCCTGCTTTACTGAAACATGGGAAATATTAGCAGATAAATATTTCTCTGAAAAGGAATGCTCTGTCCAGCACGGAGAATACTTTGGGAATTTAATATCTGCGAACCAACATGGAGGAGAGGGCTTTAGAAATAAAAAGTTTTCAAAACAATTATAAACCAAAGAGGCAGTGAAAAGAGTACCGAACATAGAAAATACAAAAATAAATAACCACACCACAACTAGCAACATACAGTATTACACTACAAATGTTTTTTTAAGTGACTTTTTTTAAAGACTGATGAAGCGATAAATAAAAGGGTTTTTGAAAAGGTTATGCAATGGTTTTCCCAAGTTCATTGTCCTTTCCAATGTCTCTTCAATATCCTGATGCAGCTGTAAAATATCTGTAGTTACAAAAGATAGCAGGCTTATCTGATGGGCTGAAAGTCTGTATACCACGCTAAGAGAGCAACAGATACACACTGTTCAGTACACCTAAAGTAACTAAAACATGCACAAGTGTCCACACTATCTGTCTTTGCATTAACAACTGGCAACAAAATAAATTTAATTTTGTTGTCTCTGTCACAATAACTTTAGGGGGCACTGACAAATTATACAAAAGACAAAAGCTGTTGTCAAAGGAAAAACAAAGGAAGGCTCATTATTATTTCTATATGAAAATCTGACTTTTTTTTGCAAGCTTAAATTTCTCGATTATCCAACAGGTAATACTCATTGTGAGTCCCTCCTAAATGGTGGCCCTAAAGCTTTTGTTGCACTCACTCACCTTTATTGCCTTGTGTGTTCAGCATGTGTCTGGTACGCTCAATGGAGCCATCATTGGGTTCAGGCTTGATTCCCAGCAGCTCACACATCAGAGCATAGACCTCGACCGTCTCAATAGGATCCACAATTAGGTTCTTCTTAAAGTCTGGGCCAATTGCGCGAAAAATGGTTTTCATATCCATGGCTTCATTGTCGAACCCATGCTCACCCTTGTTATTTTGGACTGTGAAATACTGAACAAACACAAAGTAAGAAAGATCTTGAGAGTACAGTAGATCTCAGCTCTACAGCTTTAGCGAAATACTTAATGTAGAGAGGTACAGAAAATGGCTAAATTGATAGGTTTCTGGTCAATTGAATTTAGTTCACAAAGCAATCGTAAATCTACCATGAAAAAACTAACATGCATGTTGGAGTTCTTGAATTAGCCTCTGGAGGTATTTATCTAAAGTTTTGTAACATTAACGCTTTGTTTTCTGCAGAAATGCTTTGTAAATCTGGCCCATTGTGCTACTTAAATTAATTATGTTACCAGAATATTTTTTATGTTAATTTTTATGAAGAACAGTGACATCTGCTCTGGTGTAATTGCAAGTGTCTGATCAGAAGGTGTCACTGTTGACCTATATAAAGAGAACTAAATCAGAACCTACTGGAAAATACTTTGGGGCTTGTTATTTTATGTAAGCAACCTTGTGTTTTTAAATTGTTATAACATTCTATAAGGCAATACAATTATGTCAGATCACACAAGGTGTTAAAATATAACCACTTCATTACAAAGTGCCATTCTTGTTTTATCATAATTTTATAGGCTAGCCATGAAAAGTTATCTGCACAATCTGATCCCAGCAATACGGCATAGACACAGAGGCTAGATAACAGACAACAGATTTGACTTGATAAGATTTGTTTTTCACTTTGTTTTTCACACAATTAACATCCTGTTATAGAGCCACCATTAACCACCTAAAGCTGCGTTTCCACTGCACAAACTTTGTCCTGGAAATCAATCTGGGTGAGCATACAGTTTAAAGTACTGTCCTCTCGTTCTTCTGCAAGGTTCATTGTCAGTTCAGGTTGAGTGAACATACAGGATGACAGGACAATTGGGGCTTGGGGGCGGAGGAGATCTTGAAGTTGTAAACCATCAATGTCACATTGTATTTTCTTTTTTGAGTCCTGGTTTCTAAATACATATGAGTCTACACCTCACTGAAGACAGAAAATATTTATTTGATTATGGGTTCAATGAGACTGCTGATCAACAAAAGCACACACCCAAGCACTGCAACGATGGGCAGTGACATCAGATCGTACGGAGATTTGCTGCTGACAAACATAGCTCTGACAGTGGTATGCAAATGCTCCCAGTTAATTTCTTTCAGATGACTCTTCACAAAAAGAAGCTATAGATTATTGTGTTTCAAGGTATTTAATTAGACACACATTGCATAGTAGTTTCAGACTTTACCAAGAGCTTAATTAGTCACACCTGAGCTCAAATAAACTTGGAAGACCACAGGAATAGGTGTAACTAATTAAGCTCATTAGCTTAAAAATCTGTTTCATTGCATTACACAATTTAGCATAATATATAAAAGATGTGAAGAGTAAAATTTCTAATTCTGAAATGAATAATGCTTTACTTGAAAATGCTGCTTCACCCCAAACATATTTGCCAAACTCTTACCCCATTAATGACGTATCCTGGATCCGCAAACATCACAATGGGGAGGACCCGAGGATTGTTGGCGTATCGTAATCTGGCGGGCAATTCTTCCTTCTTGTAGACATGCAGGTTGGGGTGTCCGTTCTTCAGAGCATTGTAGACCTTCTCCAACTGCCCGTCTTTTGGAAGGAGGAATCCAGTGGGACCATAGTCAACAAGATGGAACTTGATGTCCTGGAAGGAGAAGCCAGGGATCTGGGACAAGACAATCTCTTTAACTGCAGGCTTCCTGAGGACGGTGCTCATGCCATGATCTGCTATGATGATAAAATTTAGTCTGTTTTCGAGCCCGTGTTGCTGGGCTTGGCTCTGGAGGTAGCCCACAGTGCGGTCCACTTGACTCACCATGTCCCGTCTCTTTTGGGAGTCTGGACCGTGTTTGTGCCCAGCTGAGTCGGGCTCTCCGAAATACAGTGTCACAAAATCAAGATCTTGTTGGGTGAACCAGTCCATCACCATGTCAATTTTTCGCCATACTGTCTCGTTAGAATAGTTGTAAAACCGGGGCTCCACCTCGCTAATGCCGACCTTCTCACCTTGGTAGGTGGCAGCAGTGTCGGGGAAGTGGACTGATCCAGCCTTCAAACCCTGAGAGGAAAACAGCCATTTTTAGTTTTTTACCAGACAGTTATTAGAAACATGGTTAAGGAACATTCTTATTACTTTGCAACAAGTGGCACATATATGGAACTACGTTCAAATTCCTAATTGTATTCCTAATTGTGATGGTGAGGTAAGGCGGGGTGGCGTATTTCGCCTTGACCCCCTCTCTAGCCATGGCATCCAGATTTGGGGTGTCCACGTCCTGGTCGTAGTCCCATCGGAAGCCGTCGAAGGAGATTAGAAGCACTTTAACCCGAGCCTTCCTTCTCAGGTCCTTCAGGGGAGCGCTGAGAGCCTGGGAAAGCAGCGCAAAGCACACAAGCAGCTTCCACAACATCCTGTCTGGTCCTGAGCTGCACAACAACTGCTCTTCAAACTCCACCGGTGAAAACTTAAGAGCAAAGTTTCAGAGGCTATCTTATCCTCCTGCTGATCTTTGTGGCTTTATGGCTATCTTATCCTCCAGTTCAGTTTATATATATATATATATATATATATATATATATATATATATATATATATATATATATATATATATATATATATATAAACTGAACTGTAGACCAGCCATAAAGAACAGCAGGAGGATAAGATAGCCATAATATATATATATATATATATATATACAGTGCCTTGCGAAAGTATTCGGCCCCCTTGAACTTTGCGACCTTTTGCCACATTTCAGGCTTCAAACATAAAGATATGAAACTGTAATTTTTTGTGAAGAATCAACAACAAGTGGGACACAATCATGAAGTGGAACGAAATTTATTAGATATTTCAAACTTTTTTAACAAATAAAAAACTGAAAAATTGGGCGTGCAAAATTATTCAGCCCCCTTAAGTTAATACTTTGTAACGCCACCTTTTGCTGCGATTACAGCTGTAAGTCGCTTGGGGTATGTCTCTATCAGTTTTGCACATCGAGAGACTGAAATTTTTGCCCATTCCTCCTTGCAAAACAGCTCGAGCTCAGTGAGGTTGGATGGAGAGCATTTGTGAACAGCAGTTTTCAGTTCTTTCCACAGATTCTCGATTGGATTCAGGTCTGGACTTTGACTTGGCCATTCTAACACCTGGATATGTTTATTTGTGAACCATTCCATTGTAGATTTTGCTTTATGTTTTGGATCATTGTCTTGTTGGAAGACAAATCTCCGTCCCAGTCTCAGGTCTTTTGCAGACTCCATCAGGTTTTCTTCCAGAATGGTCCTGTATTTGGCTCCATCCATCTTCCCATCAATTTTAACCATCTTCCCTGTCCCTGCTGAAGAAAAGCAGGCCCAAACCATGATGCTGCCACCACCATGTTTGACAGTGGGGATGGTGTGTTCAGGGTGATGAGCGGTGTTGCTTTTACGCCAAACATAACGTTTTGCATTGTTGCCAAAAAGTTCGATTTTGGTTTCATCTGACCAGAGCACCTTCTTCCACATGTTTGGTGTGTCTCCCAGGTGGCTTGTGGCAAACTGTAAACGACACTTTTTATGAATATCTTTAAGAAATGGCTTTCTTCTTGCCACTCTTCCATAAAGGCCAGATTTGTGCAGTATACGACTGATTGTTGTCCTATGGACAGAGTCTCCCACCTCAGCTGTAGATCTCTGCAGTTCATCCAGAGTGATCATGGGCCTCTTGGCTGCATCTCTGATCAGTCTTCTCCTTGTATGAGCTGAAAGTTTAGAGGGACGGCCAGGTCTTGGTAGATTTGCAGTGGTCTGATACTCCTTCCATTTCAATATTATCGCTTGCACAGTGCTCCTTGGGATGTTTAAAGCTTGGGAAATCTTTTTGTATCCAAATCCAGCTTTAAACTTCTCCACAACAGTATCTCGGACCTGCCTGGTGTGTTCCTTGTTCTTCATGATGCTCTCTGCGCTTTAAACGGACCTCTGAGACTATCACAGTGCAGGTGCATTTATACGGAGACTTGATTACACACAGGTGGATTCTATTTATCATCATTAGTCATTTAGGTCAACATTGGATCATTCAGAGATCCTCACTGAACTTCTGGAGAGAGTTTGCTGCACTGAAAGTAAAGGGGCTGAATAATTTTGCACGCCCAATTTTTCAGTTTTTTATTTGTTAAAAAAGTTTGAAATATCCAATAAATTTCGTTCCACTTCATGATTGTGTCCCACTTGTTGTTGATTCTTCACAAAAAATTACAGTTTCATATCTTTATGTTTGAAGCCTGAAATGTGGCAAAAGGTTGCAAAGTTCAAGGGGGCCGAATACTTTCGCAAGGCACTGTATATATATATATATATATATATATATATATATATATATATATAATGAGATATACTGCTTCCTCAGGTTTGTTTGCACCCTTTAAATACAGCAGACCCAGAACTGCACTTTAGCACTTGTGTGCTTACACAAAACAAACACAAAACAAAACCCTGACTCCCTTCGGAGTACTAACTGTTTTTTTCCACTCTTAACTAATAACACACTGGACAGCTAAGCTGTTTACCAGTCAAACACAACACTTGTATTATACACAGTTTACAACTACAAAACTCAGGGTATGACCTCATACTTCATTCGGGTATACCAGGAGCAGCGGAAAGCTGATTTGGTAGCTTATTCAACCCTATTTCTGTGGAATCCACCATTGCCCCTAGGGTTATGTTAGCAGCATGGTGTTGGATATGCAGATACACTACAAAATACAGATACAGAAGTACAATGTTGCTTACACTTTCTTTTTTGTAATTTTTTTTTAAAATTATGATATTATTAGTATTTACATGAAACTTAATACACATTGATAAAGATAACCACTACTTCCATTAGAATTATTAAACTTTTCAATTTTATGACATTTTTCTCCACTAAAGCGTTACTCTAGCCCCCGATTCTTTATTTGCTGGACTGCGGGAGTCCCTTTCCAATTAGAATTCCATTTAACACATGCTGCGTCATTCCACTTTACTGAAAGTGATAGAGGTGAGTCGCACTGTTTAATATTTCCTCCAGGAGTCACATATTCATTCTGGCACAGCCTATTAGAAACCTGTCATGTTTTTATAGTTGTGGGTGTATGTGTTTACTAAATTGCCCTTGGTGCAAGTTCAAGGAACATATAAGAGGCTTATTTTACAATGGATGCATCTTTTGACCTTTGTTTAACTGTTTAATTCCTATTTAATACAAACATCAAAAAATACTGAAAAGCCAGTCACGTTTATTTTTAGTTGCCATTGTTCTAATGCTGCAGAAATATGATATATTTTTGTTACATTTTACACAAAGATTAATGATTTGGGTGTAATGATATGGATCAAGCAATTGTCTAATTTATAGGCCCTCTTGATTTCTCCTTTGCTGCGTTATCACCCTGTTGAAGATGTGATGGTTGGTTCCATTCATCTGGCTTTGACTGACCACTGAAACCGGTGAAAGCGGACCCTTGACTAGGTCAACTATTCTAATCTACCACTGTTTCCTACACTGCAAAATTCAGTAATCACACACTTGGCTTCAAAAGGACTCTCAAACCTGTCTTCTCTCTAAGTTCAGCCGGTACACCAGAGTGTAGCCATTAACCCCCCCCCCCCTACAACAATCTGCTTCCAGTTGATTTTTATATGTGGTATTTCTTGCTGATTTATTTCTTGCATCTACTAGGGGGGAAGTGTTGCAGGGGGGCAAATTTATGCAGTCTGGTGTACCAGCTGAACTTGGTGAGAAAACATGTTTGAAAGCTTTGCTTTGATTTAAACAGAAAATGATATACAATGTGATTGTAAAGAAGAAGGATATTTCTGACCCTTACCAAGTTGCTCTTTATAACCCTTAGAGATGAAAGATGAAAACCAAGCCAAAGTGCAAACCGCTTACACACTATTACACAAGATTACTGTTATAAGAAATTTGAAAGGACAAGTAAAGACTTATGTAGACTCTTGCGGTCAATAATTTTAGTGAAAACAACATCAACAGCTCTTGTGTGGTACTTGAGAATTGGCTGAAATCACACATAAAGCATGAGCATTTAAAAAGAACCTTAATTTGTGTCATTACTGTAATAACAATATATATAGCTACAGGGTTTTTAAGTACTGCACTTGAATGTGAAGTGTGCATGACAATAGCTGGCGAAACAAAATGTGAAAGAATCCACAACAGTGTTTGAGCAGTATGGTTTAAATTTTTCTCTGATTAGAATACATTAGTGTCTCAGAATACATTACACCATTACATGCTTTTCATAGGGATCCATAATTGTTTTTTCTGTAAACGTGTTGGTCCTGTGAAAATATGAAGCAGGTGCTATGTATATTAAAGTATTAAATAAATTGAGTTAAGTAGACAAGCATTTTGGATAGAGCACTGAAAAAGACGCTAGCTGAAAACACTATTTTCTGTCAACTGTTAATATCCCTCTCTTCACAACAATTGAAACAGATCCTCTGAGTAAAGCACTGGATCACACTGACTCTGCAGATTTATTGTGCTGCTGTATCAATGATATTGATAAGGAACTGTGTGATATGTTAAAAACCCCTTCCTGAACTTCTCAATAGTTGTCTGTAGCACCAAACTCTCTTATCTACATGGAATTCATTACATCAATCATTAATCAGGTATTGCTTGCCAAATAAATAGTTAGATAGCAAAGATAAAGCGGCTGGGAAAAAGACAACAGTCTCCCCCTTGGCAGGTGCACATAAAAAAAATGAAAAGCCTGCATTGGGCATTAGGGCAGCCCTCAATCTGCACCCATCCCTGTTTTACTGGGGCAGCTCAATCTCTCAGAGCTCATTGCCAGCAGGTAACAATTGCTAATTCATTTCAAGGGACCACATTGTTAGGAAGGCAGGCAAGCCCACAGCCATTTGCTTTTTTTTTTTTACCACTTTAATGAAATGCTAAGCTTTTAGCAGAGATATTAAATTAATTTGCTTTTGTGTTCTTTTTCTTCTGACGTTCATTTGTAATAATAATACAAAATAAAACAAAGTAAATTGCTCTTCATATTACAGGCAAACCTTAAATTAACATCTTGTTTATCTGCAAACGATTAACTCCATCTCTCCTTTTCAAATGGGTATATATATATATATATATATATATATATATATATATATATTCTTCTTTTATCAGCAGCATAGAGCAGTGATTAGCTTTTCACCCTAAAAATACATTTCTTTATTACCATTGGTCATTAACAGGAAGCTTTTTACTGAAGTGCCTGAGAGACTTGTAATGGCTGACTCCAAACAGTTAATGAGCTGAAATCTGCCATCAGTATATGGTTCTGATACAACATTCTTTCAAAATTGTACAGCACACAAACTTTTCTTGCAGAACTGTAAAGCCAGGCATTAAAAAAGCACACCTTTTTGGGAGTGCCTCACAAAATGATCTACAAAGAACTTGAATTGCTCAGAAATTGTGATCCTAACTCGCCCAGTTTTCCTTCTGTGGAGCAGTTTGGAACTGCTTGAAAATGTCAAGAAATGACAAGCTCATACTTGCAATTTATGCATTAGATAAAATAATGGTATCAGTTGACAGTGTTGTGCACTTAATGTTTTGCGTGAAATCTTTAATGTATTCACATTGATGTAACCACCATCACAATATAGGTGCAGCACTGAAAGCCTTCCCTCCCACCACTGCCTGCAAGCTGAAAAGCCCCTCAATCTTGGGTCTTATTGATTGATTCTACCAGCTCTCAGAATTCAAGGCCACATAGCAAAGAAATTTTTAAAGCTCATAAACTATGAGGTTTATTAAACAATCAAGAAATCTGGTGGTAGCCGACCACAAGCTTGTTTCCCCTTGATTGGAATATTTTAATGAGAAAGTCACAGTGAAGGAATTCTTCATGGCATCTAAAGGTGACCTGTAGTAAATCGCTAAGATTTCCATTCTACTCTACATTATGCTGGGCAGATGGAGCCAGCAGACAAACTCATATGGTTTTAGGGTTTAGCCCTAAGGTTTTGCTGTTTTATTTTAACAAACCCATGTCAGACTCATGCTGCTTGGAAAGCAACAACCAGTAAAAAATGAGAAAAAGATTGTCTCTCATGTGTTTACTGACGTTTAGTCTCTGAGGATGCTTTGGCAGGAAATCAATTCATCAAACCTTGGTCCAGCTCTTGCAAAATGTCCAAGGTAACATCTGCCATTTCCTGCAGATTGTGAAGGAGTTGACTGTGAAGATGTTGGCATACCATGTCAGTACGTGTTGTAGTATCAAGCAATCATGAGATCAGGGCAGTCAGTGTAGTCTTCTCAAGACGGTAACACACTGTGGATAAAGCATAAACATTCTTGTACAGCTATGGCCAAAAGTTTTGCAGCACCCTCTAGAATAAACTAATTTTGCTTCATAAAGTCAAAATGAAACCGACTGAATAATGTTACGTTAACATATTGAATTACGTACCTCTTTGTAGTTTTCCATATACTTAACAAAAAACTGACAACAATTGAAAAATGTGACATTTCGAAATCTAACATGAAATACTGTACTACTATTATGGCTTCCAGTAGACTTTTCCGATATCACTTTGTAGTTTATCTGATTACATGATGTTAAATAAAAGATCTAAATTATGTTCATATAGTTTTTTTTTTTTTTTAAATGATATCTCAATCCTAAAATTCCAGCTGATGCTAAACTTTTGTCCATAGGAGAGGTCAGTTTTCACTCTTATACAGCATGCTCATGGTGTTTCAAGTATGAGCAGGTGATCTTCATCCAATTCAACTTAAAAATCCCCTGTCTATCTTTGACCCATATGAGCCATATTCTGGTGGGTATTCAGATCCATCTCTGTTTAGATTGACTAGACTCCCACATGGTTTCAACTGCTGCACCACTGGGCTGCCATCATTTCCCTGTTTGGAGGGCGTTAAACCTACACCCCCTCTGGCTGACAGTGATTTATGTGTCATTTAAAAAGTCGTTCTTTTCAAAAGAACAAGCCGCCAGCAGGGCAGCCAAACGTAACCCATTCCTGAGCAGGTTTAAAAAATATATATATATATTATAAATTAAATTTTCTTTACAGATCAAGGCAACCTGATCAGTTTAGAGTGGCTGCATCCTGTTTTTTTTTTTTTTTTAAAAAGTTATGACATTATATTTTATTATTATTATTTTTTTCTAGAAAGAAAGTTTGGTTCATTAAACCGATCAAGCATCCATCCTGAAGATTATGGTTTAAAATGTGGTCATTGCAGTGATGAAAGTGATTAAATGTTTGGTACTCAAAAGTGCATGTGACACACTTTGTAATAAATCACTAGAACAATAGCCTTGGACTGAGTCTGTAGAAGGACAGGCCTTGGACGCAGTGGCTTGGTGGATTGCGAATTGTATGTGATGAAGCCTTTCACTTCTTAGTCACCACCAGATTACATACAGCCAAGATAAGCATTGATAAAAAGTCAATTAGATCAGGTGGTTGGGAGCCTGTGGGAAATAATTTTTCTTGATCTCAGCCCATGCCCACAATTATAGGACAAGGACTGGATGTGCAGGCTCACTGAACAGCTCTGTTGCCCCCCTAGAGGGTGGTCCTTCCTGGGAAAAATGGCTGTGGAGCTCATAATGTCCCCTTCTGTCTACAAATAGAAGACTTTAGATTATAGTGCTGTCAGTTCCCCCAAAAGTGAATTCTGTTGTTTTACACTTTTAAGATCACCTTCCTGCATGCTAAGAAAGCATTAATAAAATAATGCAGAAGAAACTTGCAGAAAGTTAACATTGGATCCATGACCATAAAGTAAGGAAACTGTTAATTAGCCATCCTGATGGAATTGTATGTATTTTGTTATTTAATTCGTCATGCACTTTATTTTAGCAACATAACTCCACCTGTAAGTGCAATACACCAGGCAATTAAAAACTGAATGGTAATTGAACAACAAACAATGGTAAAATGGTATTTACAGAGTTTCAGGCAATTACTAAAATTAAGGGGTTTTCAGGTTTCAAGCTGTGTTACGGGAGCAAGGTGGCTATAATGAAGAAAGCTTTATACTTTACTCCCTGCTGTGGTTCAAAAGACTACACTAGTTGTGCAGGAATGAGAAGCAAACTCACGTGTGTTCTTTTGAGTGTTTTTCTCAGAATGGGGCTGTGATACTGGCTGAACATTGGGGTGGATGGCTATTTCCCCAACATGGTGCCTTGTCTGAAAACCACTTCACAGTATTATGAAAATTGCATGGCAAAAGAAAAGGCATGGAAACCCTACCACTGAGAACACTTAGTCCTGAATATACCTTAAATTACACAGTGTGCTCCGTAAGTATGTGAACAGATTATTTCATTAAACACAAGGTAGTTCCCTTCAGCAGTTTCATATGATCGCCCTCAACTTCAGTTCTAGGGGCCATACATGCAGTGGATAACTATGTTAGTCAGTTAAAAACTAGAGAAAACACTATGAAAACCTATCCCAAACTTGTATGCTGGTGTACCAGTACAGTGTTTGTCATACACTGCTGTTACAGATTCCTGCAGGTGAGAGAAGCTCTAGAGCTGCTAACATCTGCTTGTGCAGTGTAAACGGTTAAGAGGCCAGTCGAAACATAGCCTCTGTCTGTTACAAAAAGGGTTAACAAAGGCCTGTTGTTAGTTTTGTAGTTTCAAAATGTTAATAATCTGTGTTTGTTAATTTGCTTTGTCGTATCCTATCCGGGGGAGTTTGCTGAACCTCTCTGACAAGTGATGGGAGTTGATAATCACAGAGCAAGCGAAAGTGCAGAGGGATTTCCAAGCATCTCACAAAACATATTCACTGGCATTCCCTCGAATTCAGGGCGAGACAGGCAGGCATCAGAGATGCCTGCATTATCTGTGTTTGTTAGACGGGGGATTTACAGTAATTATCCCAGTGACAGGAACCTAATACCTATTGTGAAATCTTAATCCCTGCAACAAGCAGTGGACTGGGCAGCACACAAGAGAAGCCCTGGGGTTCATGCCAGGGCTTCAGGTTCCAGCTCAACATCATATCTATTGTATGTTAGTAGCAGTGTTTAGGCAAAACCCCACATGCTAATGGCACAAAGCTATTACAGCTATTAATTCAGATAATATCCAAATTTGTGGGATGCTACTGTGATTGGTGGTATATTTGTCAATGGAATGTGTATTTAATTTGTGATTTATTATTAAACCCAATGTTATAGGTTTTGTGTTTATTCATATGGAGGAACAAGTTCAGTTACTTCTCTTGGTGCTGCGTATGATGGTATGGCGATGATAATAACCCAGATAGAGTTGGAAATGACAAGGTTACAAAATGTTAAACAGGGGACTAATCTGACCACTGGGGCCTCACTTACTTTACAACAGAGGTTGTTTTATGAGACATGGTATACTATATGTTGTGTAGGATGTCGCTTATTATATGTCATTATATATCGTTTGAGCACAAGATCATATCTCTTATACAATAAGAGACATCTTACACAAGACTTATTCATTTCTAATATTATCACTGGAAAACTTGAGAAACTGCTAAATTAATTTAGCCCCCTACCCCTCGGGAACTCTGCGTTAATTAGTCCACTGTTGGGGATAATGTTCTGCTTGTTCCGGGCAGGCCCAGTGAAGGATGCATTGCTTGAGTCTCCCTGAAGGCATGTACCAGTGAGGCCAGTCATTACTCATATTGGTTTGTATACAGAGGAGCAGCAAAGGGTGGGATAGATGAATCAACAGCGAGCAGCCATCACACCAAGATTGATGAATAAAACGCATGGTTAAGTCTATTTTCATTTACAAGAGCAGCTTTATAGGGGAAGAGGGAGGAGGCATCGAACCAAACAAACACACTTGACCCTATTTTTTTTTTTTTTAAATGTGTTTATTCATATATCCTTGAGAGTAATAGGAAAGACACACCTGTTTATAAAGACTGAACCAAGGTTTCTGTATGTTTTTTTTCTTCTTGATATTTAAAACACTGCTATGCTACAATCAGTTAAAACATTCCCCAGGAATATTATAGACCAAAAATTGCATATCTATCTATCTATTGTATGGTTGTGAAAATCCATCCTGAGTACACTGTTCTGGTTGATATATCTTCATAACTACCTTTTTTGTGTGCAGATCGATTGATGACTTTCAAATGTCAAAATCCTCTGCATCCCTTGTCTTCCCCTGTTCACAGAAAGTGGTGTTGAAGTTTGCCATTCCTTAAAGATGCAGTCTGGGATACAATTGCTCTGATTAATCAGACAATTATGCCTCTTTAAATCCCCTGTTTTACAACCAACTTACTAACTGATAACCGCTTTAGGCCTTTTATATGAATAAGGCCTATTAGGTCGCAAAGTTCATCTTGAACATTTGTAAGTGTGCTTCATTACAGGTGTTAACCTTTACATGGGGTTGCATGAAAATACTAGTTCATTAGCCTTAAGAAACGCTATAGCCCAACCATGGATAGACCACAGTAGAACCATGAACAGAACACAGCATTACCAGCAATGACAACACAAAGGATTTTGAAAAAATATTGATATGATCCCACGGTACTTCAGTGGGTTATCACAGTCATACATTTGTGACAGCATTGGTAATTGTAGTGTCATGCATGACACTGACCGGCATGGATGATGATTTGATAAGTGTAAGTGTGTCCTGTTTTAAACCACATGTCTAGACACAACAGGATTGGTTGGAGTTGGAAGGTTGGTGGTCGAACATTATTTTATTAACTGTGTAACTCAGTTAAAAAATAAATAAAAGTGTTAAACCCAAATCCATTTCCATTGCAGGGCAAACGTGCTGATGGCAGCAGGAACTTCAAGTCCTGTCATAGTAATGACCAGTGTGAGCTTCTCACTCGAAGGTAAATATGCCTCTTCATCATCTAATTTATAACCTGCTCTGGATTTAGTTGACCTGTCGCTGCTAATTGCTGAGCCATGTTCCCAGTGTGGCTGCTAACAGTGTAGACATGCCTTCATTTCCAATTTGATAATAATAATATTTATTGAAGATGACCTCTGCTTGTACAATGTAATTACCCCTGTTATATATGATCACTGCTATTGGAAATCGATGACGATAAGGGAATCGTATCAGGCCTTGTTATTATGACTGCTTGGCTTTAGTCCTCTGTTAGATTTGCAGTCATTTAAAATTGTATTTCTGTTCATAATGTGTTTTGTCATATTAGCAGATGTAATGTCTAGACTAACAAAGAGCTTCCCTAGGAATTGAAAAGCACCCAAACAACAGAACAAAGCATTTTTCCCCCTAATTTCTTCATTTCTTTCCATCTATACCTAAAGGACTACAAGGAGTAAATGTAAACACTGTTAGCTACTCTTATTTCCACATAATGAAGACACCAGTAATCTCTCCTGTCAGTCATATTCATCTTTTAAGAAAGATTGATTAAACATGAATCTGTGGTCAAGAAACCAAGAAATAGAAAAAGTGTCCTCTCTGACCTCCCCATGTTCCGCCCTGCAGCCCCCTTCATTGAATCCTAATTGAGTTTTTTTAGTAGGGGCCTCAAGATGGTTAACACGTTCATTGATATCAATTGATTATTTTCTTGGAGGTTGTTTGCTTGAGTCTATGGAATCCAAGGTTTATTCCTGATGTGAAGACCTGGAAGGTCCAAAGCCTATGAAAAAAAAAAAATTCCATTGGGGTAACATTATAACACCACTTTCAAACAGGGGTGTCCTGGAGTTCGTCCAACTCCTGGTTTAATAGGTAAAACTGCTTTAAGATGGGATGGGAGCTTAATTGGTTCAATTAAACATACAAGATTAGAACTAAGATCTTGAAGAACCAAATCATCACCAGCAAAGTAATGGATATGGAAAATAATACTGCAGAGTGTTCAAATCCACTAGTTTATCAAAGCATGCCTTTCCCCTCAGGAGGCCTCATTCAGCATCACAAAAACTACAACTGGCACAGTCTCTCCTTGAAAGAAGATCAAGGACCGAATGGCAGGGGGTGCTGAGGTCAGGACTGAGGTGCGCTCACAGAGCTGGGAGGGGAAGCTCTCTTGTTGGCACCATGCCATACTGTAGCTAGTGCCTTTCATGAGCAGTACATTAACCAATTAAATAACAAAGAAGAAAAAAAAACATTAATTGTGTTTGCAAAAACAACTCAGGATTGGAATTGCACTGTTCCTCCTCGTTTTCTTGCTTGATCTATAACATTCACATTGCTTTTTCCATTGCTCTCCACTGGTGCAAACAGAACATAAATTGGGTCCAAATAGTACTATAAGAAAAAGGATCTGTATTCTCAGTCAAACTGTCCAGCACCCATGGGGAACCAACTCCAGCAGCCTTTAAATACTCAGACACCACCATCCCCAGCACACAAATGAACCAATCAATACATAAGATGATTATCTGCTGCGTGTGTCTGGGAGCTGCGATGGGAGATAATCTTCTGCACATTCAGACTGTTCGTGCTGATACCTTGGCAGGAGATCACAATGCGAGGGAAAGCCTCTGTAATCGAAACCCAACTGGAAAAGTCTGGAGCCTAACTGGGTCAAACAACCCAATCTTTAGAAGAACTTCCAATATGATCAGTGTATTACTGTTGCTCAGTTAAACCTTCTCTAAATGCACTCTTGCTAGGGTTTTCAAATTAATTTTCTCACCTCTCATTATCTATAATACCATAGCCGCTAATATGCTTTGTTCTGGTAAACCTTGAGTCACTCACTTCTTCAGGTACAATGCTAAAGCCAGCTGAGCTTATCTGCTATGTTGGATTCTGGTCCCACAGGCATTTGAGGAAAGAAATTCAGCTTTAGTTAGGAAACATTATCTCACATAGCTGTTAGTCTGTAGGCTCCTACATATCTACAGTATGTCAAACCTGATATGGTAAACATTCATTCTGATAAATACAATTCAATTTTACTGTTACTGTATCCAAAATATGGCAATATTTATGTGGGATCATTGAAGAATATTCTAACTCCCATAGTAAATACTGAGCACATTTTCTGCAGTCCACATACAGAATAGTCTTTTTCTATAGAGTGGAACATTTTCTTTCAAATTGTGTTTCTCCCTGCCATAATATCCCCAGACACAAGAGGGCTCTGCCACCCTTGACAGACACACACACAGCCACACTGATAGCGAGTCTATTTTAAATATAAGATGATGAATACTGCTTTCACTACTGAAAAGACTCCAAGGAAACATGAGGACAATGCTGCATAATACTGTAAATAAAACCCCTTAAATAAGAACTTGATATACCATGGTAATAGCTTAGCATAGTGTAGTTAAGCATAGTGAAAGGATGCCTAACTAGAAAATGACTGTGCTACTTTACTATGAGTTCAATGGAGTCCAATAAATAAATGAACACCAAGGAATATGGTATTTTAGTGTAAAATTCAAAATGATTGTAAGTGACTGCACCTTTATGTTGTGACTAGTTTTGCTTATAAAGTGCAGTACAGTGTCTGACATGTACTACAACCTGTGAGATCTTAGATTTTTCCATAAGCGTTCAATCACACCCTGGTCTTTCACCCCTACAATGGATAGATGTCAACAGTATAGAACCAAACCAACATTTAAATTACACCATCAACATTTTTAACAGTTTTTTTTTTTAGTCACAGTAATATGATTAGGCAGTGTAGATAGGAATGTTTATCCAGACAACACTAGCTTTTGTTCACCTGGTTATCCTTAACTGGTACCCTGTCAGTGACAGTTTTGGAAAAGGCTGTTTTTTTATATGTCATATTTTATAATAAATGTACCTACAGCTCACGTTTTCTCCTCCTCCCTTTTAAAAAAAAAATTAAAAAACTACGGTAAAAATAAAAACTGACAATCCCGACATGCCACCTTCAGTAACCAAACCAAAAACCAGGAAAAACAATGAATCAAATAATTCTCCCCATAAGGCCTTGTCTTAACATCAATCAAAGACAGAAAAACGGCAAATGACTCTCAAGCCAATCTTAGATTTTTATAGTGAAAGGCTGGGGGTTCTCTCTTCCACTTCTTTTAATATTGAAAATAAAATGAAGGTATTGATTTCCTGTCTGTTTTTTAGCTCTGGGGGGAATATTAAAATGGACAGTGAGTTCTCACATGCCACTCTGTCCTGGGCGGAGAAGTTGTAGTGCAAATAGCTTGCTTTGTCTGCTAATTCCCAGGGTCATGATATCTCTCTCTGTTACTGAGGGGATCAACTCACTGAAATTGACACCCAGGGAGGGCTGTGTGGTAAATCTTAAGTGATCTGGAAGGTTCTTGATGCAATACCAATGACTGGGGTCCGATAATGGAGATAGCAAAAAGGAATAAAAACTACACAAAATACACTGTGGCGTGATTTACAGCCAAAAGTCTCACCTTTTTGGCACGCTATTTTGATAGTACCGTTCCAGCAATTTATGTTTTCTTTTAGGGAGAGAAGTGATCCTTTCAAATGCAAATCACCCTATTAATTATACAATACGGGAGGGTATATTTAAATGTGTCTGTCAGTGGTTTTGCTGTATTCGACGGAGGAATGGAAAAACAAGAATGAGTTTACTTCTTACAGAAATACATTTACTATAGAATTCTGGATTAACGCATTTTGTATCGCACAGCACCAGGCAAAGGTAAGTTCGTTCTACGTCAAGACATGTGTGCCATAATACTTATGATGCCACCAAGCGGAATAGATGGGACATTACATAAACAGGTGGGTACCTGTATAAATACCTGTATAAAGTAGGTATCTGTATAAATACAAAAAGGTCTTTGCCTCACTCAAGGAAAGAATTATAGGATAGCTGTTTTCAGACTATTGGCTATGGTATCTGTCTAATATAAAGTGAAGATAGTTCAAATACCCTATGTAATGCGAATTTGGTTATATATTCTACAATCTGCACCAGAAAGCTATTTGGTGTTGTTTCAATCAAACCCAAACAGCTTATGTTATATGTAACCTAGCAACCAGCAAAGATTCTCACTGATGGATGGACATTTTTAACTTTTTACTTTTATTTATCCCTTTAGAAACTTAATGTCTCATTTCCAAAGGTGCCCTGAAAATAGCAGCAGTGCAAGTTTAGGTAAAAAAGTTTAGGATTCAGGAAGATGACCAAGGGTCAGAGTGCAGTGCTTTATGACGTGGTCCTCCTTGATTTTTTATCAAGGCTAGGTCCCCAAGGAACGAGAATGATAGAAATTGTATTATAACCATATATCCTGTATATGTACAGTATATATGTTTATGAGCGAGATACATATTGCAATAGAAAAAGGGTGTTGGAGGGTGTAGCAGGGCGATTGCCCTGCACGTGTGTTTAGTGTTGGTATAATTTGTATGGGGAAATGGGTTTATTGTGTGTTGTTTTGGAGTTGATTTGTTTTTGAATTATTGTTTTACAGACGGGCGCTCGATTGAGACTTGCTGCCTGCTAGGCTTGGTTGAGGGGAAGGGCAGCAGGTGATTGGCTGTGCTGGACCTCAATCAGCAGGTGGGCGGGTCTTGACCGAGTGTCCGTCAGTTCAAAAGCATCCGCGGGAGATGGTTCGTGGCGACTGCAACGCCATGCCAGAGGGGAGCGGCGTATACTTGGGAGGAGAGGGTTCGTTCTGCAGGAACGACCGCTACGCAACCCTGAGACTGCAAGCGGTGCTTGTGAAGGCAATGCCCAGCCAAGGCCGTATGAAGCAGCACGAGTCGGTGTATGAATACCGGCTCGTGAGTAGGTTAGTTAGGGGATAGTGATCCCCTGTGATGTATAGCGAGGGTTACGTAGTGTAGCCGGTTCCTGGAGCAGGACGCCTCGTTTATAAGGCTAGCGCTCGCCCTCTGGGGCACCTTTTATTTGTAGTTTTTGTACTGTGTTTTATTTTGCCTTTTGTACAGCTTGCTGTATGTGTCCTCTGTGTGTTACAATGGCTGGTAACGTCACATGACCACCTTTAATTTCATTTCTGTTTGTATTAATAAATCCTGCGCGCCTGTGCCATCAACTCCACCTCTAATGTCTCTCTGTGTTGCTTAAACAGCGATGACCCACGCACGTGACGTAAGACCCGGTCACAGAGGGGTTATACAGAAAGTTTGTAACAATTTAATTGAAATTCTGAGCATTCAGAGGGCCATCACTTCACTTTGACAGGTACAGCTGTAAAATATAAACACTATCGAGCGCTGTAACTTTGAGAGAGCAAGGAGAAAGAGAGAAAAAAAAGAGTTTAGCAGGAGGTCACTTTCAAAGTCCTCCCGAGCAATTGTTACAAAGCAACGTTTTTCTAAGGACACCCCTGAGATGAGCTGTGAAAGGTTACGGCCTGGCTCAGCATGGTGTATTAATGGAGAATCCAGCTGAACTAATACAGAATCTCAGGGTTCTAACCCCTCGGGCTCCCGCCAAGAGGAATACTTAAGCGAAAACGTGTTTCTTGATCAGAATCTCACCACTGACCGGCCGCTTCTATCAGCCCCTGCTCAAGGTTATCTGTGCAGGAGCCAGACTACACTACAGCAGTCATTAATGATTTCAAATGATTTTAAAAACTCACAGCAACAACTTCATTTTTTTTCTCCTCAATCTCAAATAATTTTTAAGAGCAAAATATAACCTTTACATCCTGTTACATTTAGATTTTTTTGTTATCGTTATAGCAGCCGTTTTAAAAGACTGACATGGTAAAGGTGAAGGGTCATTTTACACTTCCTTAGCCTGCGCTTTGGGATGCATTGGTTTGAGCTTTACCACGGCACCATCATTTTTAGAATGCCTTCAGTGCTTGTCTGTGCTTTAGCATGCTTTCACTGTGCCTTTTTTTTACTTGTCTGTGCTTTTGCTATAGCACAGTACACCAAAGTCAAGTATGATTTATATAACAAAAAAGAAAAACTGCAACTACATTATCAAAATAATTAAAGCTACAATCCAACCCAGTGCAGTATTCTAGTAGTGTCTGAAAGTAAGCCTCAGAAATCAAAACAAGAATGTCTCTTACTTTTTTGTTTAACATTGCAAATAAGTAAATAAATCCAAGAAAACTTCCCTCTCTTTGTATTTGCATTGCACTGACAGTTTCTTTTAGTGGACTTATTTTCTTTTACGTTTTCACCAGTACTTTCTCCCATGTCATTAGCCTTCACTGAAAAATGTGCGGCTCACATACAATATATTCTATTGATTGATGTCCCACCAGGATTTGGAGTGGTGCTTTTCAATGTAGCCACCAACGCTACTGAAATGTTTGTCCTGTTTTGCCCTTCTGTTCGTTACGTAGATTTTGTAAATGTGGTTTTGATGCTTTCAGATTGTGTTTTAATGATGTGTGAAGGGACTAGTTAATTAATTGCTATGGAAACGGTGAAGAAGGAACTGTTTGACTGTAAAATAATTATTTTGTGTTTGATTGTTGTTCTTCTTCACAGATTACCATAGTCATAGTGCTCCACAATTTATTTGTTAAATGTCTAGATCCACTATTGCCAATCAAATGAATTTTTTTTTTTTTTTGTTAAATCTGGGGAAGTATGAAATAGAAAGAGCTGATATTTTTCAGGCTGGTGTTACTGACAACATTACCCGTACTGTTTTAAAAATAGTTTGTACAAGTTCAGCAACATCTGACATCTATAGCTCTAAGTTATGTAACCCAATGCAACCCAAGTAAGACAATGTTGGAAAAAAAGGCAATTCACTTCTGTTTTGTTTCCTGTCTAAATATGTTGCAAATTCCAATTTGGCCTATTTTAAACATACTGGTTAAAGTACCTTCGGGAAGCTGTGCACAGAAGGCTAAACTATGGAAGAATGCAGTAAACATGCAGAAAGGAACAATGTTTTACAGTAAATAACTTTTAAATTATTTTTTTTTTTTGCTTTTGCCAGTTGTGAATTAACTTCAGTTCCTCTGATTGATAGTTAATGTATGGCAGGGTTAAGGTTAAACTAAAATCTATCTTTATACCCTTCTGTACCAAGGACAAGGTGTCATGAGCAGGCAAAAAGATCTCGCACATACAAGTTCTGTGATCAAATAGCCGTGTGTAGATAACCTTGACATTGTTTCATGCGCACGCTGCAAACTTAACAACATTACTGCGCTGCTGAGGTATTGGCTAGGTGTTCTATTAGCTTGACATCTGTTTGACGTTCAGTATGATTTTGTATTTAAAGGAGTGATAAACAATGCTTTGAAATCCACTTCAACATTATCAATGGCCCCCCTTTTAATTGTGATCAATTCTTTTGGATCTACAGTAAAAGTAAGTGTCTCCCTGTGCTGTAGTACTGCAGGTCCCATGGTTTGATTGCAGCCTGGCTTTAAAGGGCACATAAGGACCTTTTTATTTTATTGTGTTACATGTTCCCATGTGTTGCTCTTGAGGCAAGGAATGTAATTTAAAAGTTTAAAAAAGTGGTCAAAATGTAAAAAAATCAATAAAAAAATTAAACACACACACCTTACGTAAACAGTTGTAGCAACACATGGGAACATGTAACACAATAAAATAAAAAGGTCCTTATGTGCCCTTTACGCAGCATTTATCTGGAGTCCATAGCATTTGTGTAATTTCTAATATTATTAGACATTCTAATGTATCTTTCTTTGTTGTCTGCGCAATGAGGTAACTCGTCTCATGAACTATGTAAAACGAATGCAATTGTTCTGGAATTTTTGATCAATTTGCCGTGAGTTATTGATCAACTGGTGGTGGATTGATCATGTTTATATTTTCAGTTTTGTATTTTCACAACGCGCTCAAAAGTTTGCTTGGGGGAATCTAAATCTATAAAGCCAAAGAGATTACCCAAAACAAAGTGATTTCATAAGCACCAGAGCTTTAATCAGGCTTCTGCATACCTCAGAATATTACTAAGCACGTGTTTTTCATGACAGGGTTGTCCGGTGAAAATCACAACTACTCCCTTGTGGTACTTTTACCATCTGATCAGTCAGTGTGTGCATCACTCTAGATTTTACTTTCGCCTGGTGAAGTGACCCAGAGGTTTTCTCTTCTGTGTTGCTGTGCTGTGTATGACGGTGTGCTGTCACTGTTATAGCACATTATTTGCAGTAAGCACATATTCATTGATGTTATTTAATGCACAAGATCATGTACAGAAGGAAGGGAAATTAATTAACAAGTACATGTCTTCCCCAGACACAGCAAAAGCATAGTGAAATGATCTCGGTGAAGCATGGCAAATCACATATAAGCACGGTAAGCTTGGAAACAAAGAAAAACAGGCTCAAATCTGAACACTGCCATCCCTGGCTGATGAAGTGGTTGAGTTGAGTCAGGATTCCAAGTCTCTGTGTGTCTGTGTGAAGCACGAGTCCCGCTGCTCAGGAAATGGAGCAGTTCTGTCATCTCCGGCCTCGGTGGGCCGTCTGCCCTCGACGCCTGGCCTCTCTGCGGGAGCACCAGCCATGAGGACAGCACTGCAGCCAAGCGGGAAAACACAACACACTCACAACATGCTGGAGTCTTTGTCAGGAATGGAACTGAGTCAGCTTAAAGCAGTCGTGTCCCACAATCCATGTTCAGTTTTATACGATGCCAGGGTAATCTTTAGTCATTCTTCCATAGTTACCAGTTTCTATACACTCAGCCCTTGTTGCCAGTTTGTTTCCAAAAGGTCATTTCAACTACAGCTACTTGCTCCTGCTGCTATTGGCAAGACTGGCCTCTCAGGGAAGCAAAGACAAAACTTATGGTGGTTTTGTTATATAGATATGTTATTATTATTATTATTATTATTATTATTATTTATTTCTTAGCAGACGCCCTTATCCAGGGTGACTTACAATCGTAAGCAAATACATTTCAAGTGTTACAATACAAGTAATACAATAAGAGCAATAAATACAATAACTTTTGTTCAAGCAAAGTACAAGTGTGACAAACCAAAATTCAATAATACAGCAGATAATATTGATAGTTACATCAGGATATGATTAAATAGTGATAGTTACATCAGGATGTGATTAAATACAAAGTACTACAGGTTAAACACTTGGCAGATTACAGTATTCTGAAGTACAGGATTAAATGCAATAAAATAGGGGGCAGATAAGAGCAAAATAAAGCACATTTACATGAAGGGTGATAGTGTCCCAGGATACAAACAGAGGAGTTCTACATGTGCTGTTTGAAGAGGTGAGTCTTAAGGAGGCGTCGGAATGTGGTCAGGGACTGGGCAGTCCTGACATCTGTAGGAAGGTCATTCCACCACTGCGGAGCAAGGGTGGAGAAGGAGCGGGCTCTGGAGGCAGGGGAGCGTAGCGGAGGTAGAGCTAGTCTTCTAGTGCAGGCGGAGCGGAGAGGTCGAGTGGGGGTGTAGGGAGAGATGAGGGTCTGGAGGTAGCTGGGTGCAGTCTGGTCAAGGCATCTGTAGGCTAGTACAAGAGTCTTGAACTGGATGCGAGAGGTGATCGGGAGCCAGTGGAGCGAGCGGAGTAGTGGAGTAGCGTGGGCGAAGCGAGGCAGAGAGAACACCAGGCGGGCAGCAGAGTTCTGGATGAGCTGGAGCGGACGGGTGGCGGACGCAGGGAGGCCAGCCAGGAGGGAGTTGCAGTAGTCTAAGCGGGAGAGTACCAGGACCTGGACCAGGAGCTGGGTAGCATAGTTGGTGAGGAAGGGTCGGATTCTTTGGATGTTGCTCAGGAAGAATTGGCAAGTGCGTGCCAGAGTGGAGATGTGCTGAGAATAAGAGAGGCAGGGGTCCAGGGTGACTCCAAGGTTCTTAGCTGAGGAAGAGGGAGAGAGTGTGGTAGATTCCAGAGGAACAGAGATAGAGAGATCAGAGGAGGGGGAGGAGGGAAAGAAAAGGAGGTCAGATTTAGAGAGGTTGAGTTTGAGATGATGCGAGTGCATCCAGGAGGAAATAGCAGACAGACAGGTTGAGATACGGGAGGAGATGGTGGAGTCAGAGGTGGGGAAGGAGAGGAAAATCTGAGCATCATCAGCATAGAAATGGTATGAGAAACCATAGGATGCGATGAGGGGGCCCAGGGAGCGGGTGTAGAGAGAGAACAGGAGAGGACCCAAGACTGACCCTTGGGGGACTCCAGTTAAGAGAGGGTGAGGTGTGGAGGTTGCTCCACGCCAGGTTACCTGGTAAGTGCGGTTGGAGAGGTAGGAGGAGAACCAGGCCAGAGCAGTGCCAGAGATCCCCAGGTCAGCAAGAGATGATAGTAGAATATGTATATAGAAATGTGCATTGGTTGGTAGCACTTCCAAATTGTGTACATGTGGACTCTATATATGTAATTTAACATAACACCATGGAACAGAACAACTGGATAAACCTATGTATCGATTTGGTATGTAAGCCAGCAAACAAAAGCCCTGAGAGATAAACTTTGAAATGTGACTTTCAAGTTACAAGCGGTTGCTCCATTTTCTGAAGCTTTTTCCCTGCTAACAAACTGCACAAGAGACACAAAAGTCACACCCTCCAAGATAGGTTCCAAACTTATTGATAAACGTTTATTGTGCAGCCGAGCTCAGTAAATTGCGAGTAACTCCCGGCGGATTTCTCACATGGCAGCATCATTTCTCTTGATGACAGCATGCCAGCCAGTTATTTTTTTTTTTATTTTTTTTATTTTTTTTGCATCGACTCTTAGAGATTCCAGTGTGTAGGTTGGCAAGGTTGGAAAGGAAGGAAAAGAAAACACATGTAAGAGAGATTAGGTGAACAAAAAAAGAAATGTAAATTAAACTGCCTTAGAAAAAAACATGCTTTTAAAACTGTAATGGGAGGAACAGTTTGTCTTAACAAATAACAATCTTGATATACGTGTGTCTTTTTTTTAAATCATTAAGTAAAAAAGGGAGCTTTTTCTGGAAACTTTAAACAGTTGTAGTATTTTTAAAATAAAAAAATAAATAAATAAAAAAAATGCTCTGTGGTTCCAGATAATCAGTTTCTAAATGTGTTAACTTAAAGAAAGGAATCTGTAATTTGTTTATTAAAAAATATAAAACAAAGAGAAAGAAATGTCCTATTTAGCTTCATCAACACAACTTCACATAGCATGTACAAGCTTTTTGCAGAAGTCTGAGGTAGTGGATATCTTCTTTAGATTGACTGGCTGTGGATAAAAAAAAGATTTTGCAGATATGATAAATTTAATAAGTCACAATAACCTGCTCCGCTGCTGCTTTAGTGACTTTCGAAAGCTAGTGACATTTAAAAAGGTGAGTTTGAAATTATTTGCCTTTGATGAATAATATCAAGATGGGAAGTTATGGTCAAGTTTATACTGGAGTGCCTGACATTTAGGGTGCATCTTGTGCATTGCTGGTAGTGAGGTTGGTTAGCATCACTTTGTTGGCACGACTGCAAAAATGAAAGTTTAACATACCTTGAAAACGTCACAGGAGACTTGAATCAGCTTGGTTTTGTCTACAGAGGTTGAGCAGGTTAGGTTAAGCAATTTTGATATCAGCATACATTTTCATTTATGATATAGAATATCTTTGAAACATTTACTCCGATCAAGAATAGATCTGTCAGTTAGTCAACTTTAAAACTACACTGTCACTTAAGTTTTGTGATGGTTACATTTGTATTTTATTTTAATAGGTTCTTTGCATCTCCATAACCTAAAGGACCAGTGTGGCTACACATTTCCTCTGTTGGCAAGAATGGAAAATTGTTAAGAGAGAGACAGAGGGGGGACACACACTGAGAGAAGTATGATCGACTGAGGAGCCTCACAAACTCTTCACGACTGGCTGCAAAGATCCTCGCTTCTGTTTTTTGTGGTTTAATCTTCCTCAGGGTCTCACGGTTTTATTGACCAGTCCGAGGTAGACAATGCATCAATTTACACTCTAACTGCCCTTCAGGGAGGCGCGTGGCCCTGAGAAAGCAACAGAAGATTTTTAACGGAGGCACTTTCCTCGTTAGCCCACACAGAGGTCAAAACCTTCTGCTCATTACAGTCAAAGTCATAGGTACTTAAGGTCCTTTGTGGAATATCAAACACAAACTAAACTTTAATTTCAGTAAGCAGAGAATTCAGCAGCTGCAGGTTAAAGCTTATTTTTATCTGTGGCTATGGCTGGAGGCTGTGCACAGCCTTTGCAAAGCCTGTGGTCATGTTGATTAAAAACAAGAGATACAAATAGTTTTTTTTTTTCACCGTTTTACTTCCAAATGGCAACATGTTTCATACAATAACATTGGGATGCCATTATATTACAAGAAACTCAAGCAGGATCATTAGCAGATCACCGCATTACCAGTCATCACAATACAGGTGATTTGGAACAAATATTGTATAGTGGTGCTTATACAGTAGCACAAGGATATGTCAAAATGTCAAAATGTGGACAGTGTTGGATATAATTACATCATTTTGCTATGTGATAGATTACATGGAAAAGAAATGGGCTTGTTTGATTTTTCAAAACTCTCCCAACCAGTGCAAATGCCTAGTTTAATGTTGTTGAGCATTTTTCTCTATTTTTTGCTCAACCAAATTCCATCTTTATATACTGCAGCTTAATTATAGTTGCTCAAGGCACCTGTGTTTAATTCCCACACAATTTCAATGTGATGTGCTTTTTTTTTTAATTTAGTCGTAGCCAATGATTTTTACCCCATTTTTCTCCCGAATTTAGAATTGCCAATTGTGTTATTATTAATCCCGGTTCACCGCTGCAACCCCCCAGCGACTTGGGAAACGGCAGCTGGCACACGCGTCCTCCAGAATGTGTCCCTGCCAAGCCGTCTTTTTTCACACTGCGGATCCACAAAGCCATCAGACCTATAGTGCCGGAGGACAACACAGATCTGAAGGGCTCCACTGCAGACCCGCAGGCGCCCTACCAGCCACAGGGGTCATTGGTGCGCGGTGAACCATGGATTGCCCTGCCGACCTAAGCCCTCCCTACCCGGGCGGCGCACGGCCAATTGTGTGCTGCCCCCTGGGAACTCCTGGTCACGGTCGGCAATAACAGCCTGGATTTGAACCTGCAATCTTCAGGCTATAGGGCTCATCCTGCACTCCACGCGGAGCGCCTTTACTGGATGCGCCACTCGGGAGCCCTGTGATGTGTTTTTAATAAAAAAAGTTGACCATTTCAAAACAGCTCTGCATTGCTTAAAAGGAATGGCTGAAATTCTGCAGGTGTACTTGAGCTTCTTGTCAGTGTTAGTGGCCTCCAACATACAGCAAGAGACACCATCTTGTAAGCAGAGGGAAGATGGGGTGGCTCAGACAAGCATTAGTCACATCTAACATTGCTGACAGAAAAACTGGCCCATTTTTTTTTTATTAATTGGCTACTTGTCACCGTTTCTTTTCCCTTTCTTTCGATCAGGTGGTGTGAATGCTCAGCCTATTGTACCGTATTTAGTTGCCAAGGTAATTAAATGGAGCCCCAATTTTTTCTACTTGCTAGTCTCTTGATGCATTGCTTCACTTCCAGGTATTGACTGGGTATGTCACCCAGCAACTGGAGGAGAGAGAGAGTTAGCAGTGATTTACTGGGCTTTTCAATATATACTGTACCTGTGAGGGAGTTTGTTATACCCAGATCTATGTTTTGCTCTCCTTCTAGGTTTGATGATCCTACTGTAAAAGGCAGAAAGTTATATTTAAAGCTTCTGTGTTCCGTTCACCCTACTTCATTAGGAAGAGCATAGTTTGTTTAGCTTCCTCCTCTTTTTATTCCTCCATCACGTTTTATTTCCCCCTCGGTCATTAGATTACATTGAATTTTGATGAAGGACAGGTTATTACATGCACTTGATTATTAACAGGGTATAGTCCATCTAGATGCAAGAGGTACAGTGATATTGTTTATGTAGGCAAGCAAGTGGCATTTCAGAATCAGAATTCAGTTTAGAAACCTAGTTTTTAAATGATTGTCAATGTCAAAAAGGAGTTTGTTAGCTGGGCAAAACAGAACTAACTGAACAGAAAATTGGTCTCTGCTTCCAAGTTATAACTTTGTATTGATTTTAGGAAAAACTCACCAGCATGCGTTCACAAACCATTAACACATAGCTCTATTAATAGCCAGTGGGTGGGTGTTTTCAGTGTTTTGGGAAACATTTGGTTTGAACAATCTGTAATTGTGCATATTTCACTCCCTCGCGTTATGAAGGCGTATACAAATGATCTGATCAAGCCAACAAGCAGTTCCAAAGTTATAACAGAGGCTTTCATACTGTAGATCCAAGCACCATATCGAAAAAATCCTAAAATCAGAGGGATCTGTTCAATCGATCAAAACGGGTGGATCTTAATTCAGAAGCCCTGCCGTTATAAGGTGTATGTGTGTGTGGATAAAACATGTGGGAATGTGGCTGGGTCCATAATTAAATGATTAAAGGGTAATGGGGCTCCAGCCATTGGTGTATAAGAAGGGGAATTGCGGGTGTTAGAGAGGTTAATGTCGGTGTTGGTGAAGGTGCGTGTTGCTGTGGTACTGTGCTGTGAGTTTTTGTGTTGACCTTGTGCCTTTTTGTTTGTTAATGTGTTTTGTTTAGTGTTTACTATACTTGTTAATAAATGTGCGCAGACGCGCTTAAATTGCAGCTTCTTTGCTCTGAGTCCCTCTCCCTGCCTGTAACATCTTGGGTCGTGACGCTGCCCTGTCACATATCACCACTCAAATCAATCAAAAAAACTGAAGTTTTCACAGAAAGAAATACACAAAATAAACTCCTTTGCACTGTTAGTGGTATTATGACCCAACATCGAATACACCCCAATATGTGCTCAGCAAGCGCACTCACATTACTTGGTAATATTATTATTATTATTTATTTCTTAGCAGACGCCGTTATTCAGGGCGACTTACAATTGTTACAAATTATCACATTATTTTTACATACAATTACCCATTTATACAGTTGGGTTTTTACTGGAGCAATCTAGGTAAAGTACCTTGCTCAAGGGTACAGCAGCAGTGTCCCCCACCGGGGATTGAACCCACGACCCTCCGGTCAAGAGTCCAGAGCCCTAACCACTACTCCACACTGAGTCCTGAGCCCTAACCACTACTCCACACCGCTGCCCCCTTCATAGTTGTGCATACTGATAAATCATCATCTGATCACTCGTTTTATCACCAAACTCCTCTATAATGTGATCCAAGTCATTATTTTAGCACTGTAACATCTCAAAAAGCTCTGCAGATGTCTGTGATATTCTTTGAGAGCTGGATGCAGAAGCAGCTATCGTGTTTGTTTATGTCTGTGGTGACGGGACGATGCGTATTGCTCAGATCCGCCTCCGTTTTTAGTTTACAGTAATCATAATTACTGGTCATTTCACCATAAAAGCCTTACCAAAAGCCTTGTGTTATTGAACCAAGCACTATTGTAAGAACAAACCTGTAATAGATGTTCCAGCTCTGACATCTCTTAAATTAGAAAGCATATCAGTTATTTTACAGGCATGGCTCTTGTTTTTTCTCTTTGTCTGTAAACTGCATTTGATTTACGTATTTTACTGTATAAAACTGTGCTGATTTGAAGTGCCTTGCCCAAAGACGCAAAGTGCAAAATAAATATAGCAACCAGAAAAGGCTGCAACTGTAAAATGTGTTTAAAATAAATTGATCAAATAGCCAGCTATACATTTAATAACACTGTAAGTGGCATTAATTACACAGTAATAGGAAAAAATATACACTGCAGGGTTTATTTAATCGATCACATCAGCAGCACACCTCTATTAGCACCTCCATTATAATTACTATATGAAAATACACTGAAGAGACTCACATGCAATGTAAGAGATGTTTGTTCTAATAACATGAAGTAATCTCACAGTGATAAGAATAGCAGCATTATAAGCTGTCAAGTTCTCAGTTGAATGTGTGTTTTTGTGACGGTGACAGGCGAAGACAGACCCTCACTATTCAATCTGCAAACTCCTGTCATTTTTATTTCTCTCCTCTAACCAGTACCAGGGAAAAAAAAAAAGTTGTGACATGAACTAAGAATTGAAAGGTGCTATTAATCAATGCAGCTCTCTGAGGGTGGCGAGTTGTCAGAAGGGTCCACGGAAATCTGCAAAGGTCTCCGTTCTGCTGTGAGGACAAAAAAAAAAAATCCCATCCTAACACATACATACACCCACACATACATATGCACATACACTGTACTGTCGTGCATGATTTCAAGGACTTCTATACGAAATAAGGACCCACTTTTGAGAAATGTTCAGCATGGCAATTTAAAACTCTCGGATTTGCTGAAAAGCACAACTGAGATTTAAGAAAATATGCCATTAAAACAAAAACTTTCAGCTGGGAGGAACATACTGTATTATATTGTAATTACTGAGGGTTTATTTGTAAACAATTGTGTAATTATATGACCATTATACTATATTCATTGTGTAATTATTGTAGCATTACTTGGTAACTTTACAGTCTTTGAGGTGCTGAAAAAAAACAGCAGGGGTCCCAAAACTGTGGGCTGCAGTCCAGAGTGGGCTGCAGGAGCAACGACATTCTATGTATTTATATATATATATATATATATATATATATATATATATATATATATATATATATAAATGACAAAAAGCAACAACAACATACTATAGTGTGTTACAGTATAAGTGCTAATAGTGGGCCGCAGTGCCTAATTCAGCTGAATAGTTGGGCCTCAGGTCAAACAAGTTTGGGAACCCCTGCTATAAACAGAATTGGTTTTCTCAGGTGTGGTTCATTGAACCAGGAGTTGCATGACAAATCTTTTGAAATATACTACTTTGTCATACTTGTACTTGCTAGAACCGAAGTCATTGTATTTTATCTTGCTCTTAATTGTATTAATACTTGTACTGTGATTCTTGAAATGTATTTTTGTGTAAGGCTGTAAGTCGCCCTGGATAAGGGCGTCTGCTAAGAAATAAATAATAATAATAATAATATTCCAGTAGATGTCGATAATGTGAGTTGTCATTTATTTGTGGGTCTTTCAAAGAACCACCGTTAAAGGCTGTTTATAGTACTCTATACATGTTGGTATGTAGCACACACGTTTGTGTTAATGGGCTGCCATTCATTTGAGTGTTACAATTGTTATGTATTTTTTATATGAATTCTGTAATATAAAAAGCTTCATCTCCCTGTTGCAAGTCAGTGTCAGTCCTGATGGACAAGACAGCAGGCCTGACAGACTTTGACAGAGGACTGATGGTAGGCGCTAAGGGTTAGCGGGTGACAAGACTACAAATGACTGATGTTTCATAAGGAACAGACCCAAAGGTGAAGACACTCTGGAGAACAGATGCTGCTGAAATTTTGCTTCCACAAACTTCTCTGAAAATAAATCTCAAAGAATGGTGAATGAACTCTCCAGCAGCTAATGACAATATTGACAGTGGCGGGTGTTTCTTTTTACAGTGTAGATATATTTACAGGGCACCCACAGGGGATACAGTTTACTTCATTGCAGAAAATATAGAAATACATTGCACAATGTATTGTACATGTTGTTGTTGTTTTTAATAACTGCAGTTAATACAGTATTTTTAAGAACCCTTTTCCATAAGGTGTGACAATTGCTGTTGACATGCGTTCAGTTGGGAGAGACACACAGAATCACAAAGTCTGTGTTGTAAGCTTTGGCAGTAAGCTTTGAAACCAGAGGCAATTAAATAGCCAGGAACACAGACATTTAATTCAGGCTATTTTATTCAGGCCTCTATTTGGAACAGCTCAACTTCTTAATACCTTCATACTTGGGACTTTTAGCTCCAATTAAACGATTGCTCACCTGCTCCGTAAGAAATGGGGTAAGCTAAGTAAAAGCCACACTGGAAGCCATACACTATGAATTACTCCTTGGGTAGTAAGCTTGGTACTATGCTGGCACTTAAAAACTTGAATTACATTATTTGTATTAATATTACATTGATTTGATATACCACATTCATAACAACGCATATATCGTTCAAGTTCAATTTCGTATTTTTGTACAAGGAACACGGTGCAGTCTGAAACAGCATGTAGTACTGTAGTAGCAAATGTTCTTTTAACTAACTAACTAACTAACTAACTACCGGTAATCCGGTACTCATTCCAGCCAGAAACAGTAAACTAATATAAATATGGCATATTATGGAATAAAATGCTTTTACCAACTAGGAAAATCCCTTTTCTATAACATACACATATATTATTATTATTATTATTATTATTATTATTATTATTATTATTATTATTATTATTATTTATTCATTAGCATTTATTTCTTAGCATTTCTTACAGTCGCAAACAAAAACACATTTCAAGAATCACAGTACAAGTAATAATACAATTAAGAGCAAGATAAATACAATGACTTTGGTTCTAGCAAGTACAAGTATGACAAAATACGATTCAGTAACGGAGCAGATAACAGTGTCAGTGATAGTTACATCAGGATATAATTAAATATAAAATACTACCGATTAAATAACACTTTGACAGATTACAGTACTCTAAAGTACATGATTAAATGCTGTAAAATAGATACATATAATGGTTAACTATCGATACAATTATTATATCAATACATTATACCTGAACAGGCACAGCTAATTTCTTACCTTCAAAGTACAATATTAGAAAACTTTTGTTTCCGCAGTTTCCTCCGAGTGCACTCAGTCTCTGAGGGCTCATTAGGCACAGACTCATTCCCTAATGTGCTCTGCATCCGTGAATTCTCAGGAGTGTCGTCTCCCAGCACGGACTGCCGTGGAGACAAATCCATCGAGAGGACGTTAACTTCATGCTGGGACCCTTCCACTGCCCGGCTGAATGACTCCGCTCCAGTCTCTGCGAACTTCCCGACCTCTACAACACAGTCCAGTGTTGTTGCGTAGGAAATACAAAATAAAAGTTGTCTGGGGAAAAAAAAAAAAAAAAAAAGATTAGTTTTATTAATGTCTCATTTAATAAAGTTATCGTGAGTTAATGTTTGCTTATGGTACATAGCCCATCATATACCAGACTAAATACTGAGATATTGCTTACACTTAAACCCCAATCACATATAAATCATGTCTTCAGCAATGGTTATCTTATAATAATAATAATAATAATAATAATAATAATAATAATAATAATAAGACAAGTTTATGTTTAGAAGTAACAGCCTACCACATTACATACTTTAATGCTAAAAGCAAACTCAGAATACTTAAAATACGAGGCAAAAAGAAACGAATTCTTCACAAGTAGAACAGGCAACTGTAATTAATGACGTATGAGAGCAGCTGTGGAATGCACGGTATGTCTAACAATGCACACCACTTTGGAAATGGCCAACGGGATTAAAAACGAAGCAAAACTTATTTACGAAAAACAAACAAACAAAAAACAAACAAACAAGTATTTTAGCCCACTGAGGTAAGCAGTATGTTTGTACAAATATATGTTAAATAATGTCTGAGATTTAATTAAGAAAATAATGGGGAGATATTTTACTAAAGATGTTTCCCATTCGTTTTGTTTGTGTTCGAAACTCACGTTCGAATGTTTATCTTGGGGTTCAAAATATTGTTAAAACACGCAAGGGTATAACATTGGAAGCAAAACAACACTGTACAGGTTATTCAATTTTTTATATTTTATTACCAGAGCTGGACCAGCGTATTCAATGTTTACTTGCTTATGAGGTTCGGTATTGGCGTTTAATGATTTTTTTTCTCTCCCCAACCGAGTTGCATGTAGTAGCCAGTGTCTCCATAGGGGAAGCGAATTGGAGTTTGAGCATTCTCTATTTTGCGTCCAGATTTTGTTTCAATAAACATGTGAAACATTGCATTTTTAACTGTTAAGCAAGGTTAAGTTTCTACAATAGTAGTTTATTACATATTGTATTCACGCAACCTTTATCAGGTCAAAATCATTTTAATAAGAATCTCTTTTTTTCCACAGTTAATCTCATTTGTGAAATAATTAACTCCCCAATGATTTGTGCAGTTGTTTAAATATAACTCAAGTAACTAAATTGAGACCATTGCAAGTTCCATTTTGGCTGGATGTGTTTATTATTATAATTCATATAACTATGACTTCTAAAAAAAATAAATATATACATCACCTAAGCACATGCCTACTGCTACAGCAACACCAGTGTCCAGCTGCTGAGCTGTGGGCCTGAGTTTCCATCAGCCAGGCCTTATCGTCTATCCATCTGTATTTGACTAGCTCTCCTTGCTGTTGACCATCACACCTGTCAATCAACCTGCCTGTGAGCACAGATCCTCATACCGGCCATGGTAATTGGTTTACAATCAGAATCAGAAACGGTCCGTATGTCACGTGCTTTTGTGCTGGGTTTAATGCAATTCAAGTTGTGCATCTCTTATTGCCGGTGCCCTTGTTTCAAATTAGGAAACTTTAACCACCTGCATTAGCGCCTTGTACTTCCAGCCCTTTGAGACATAACACACAACTGTGCTTCCTTTCCACACATTGTTTAACCAGCTCCTTTAAGTGACCTTTAGAGCCTGCTGGCTAGTCTGTCAGCATAGCTTGCGATTGCCACACAAAGCACTGAATCAGTCTGCACATTCTGTTTAAAGACTGAGTATTGTTTGACTTTTGAGTGATAACTAAAGCCTCAAAACCTCTTACCCTCTGTTCCTTGCTAAAGATGGTTTTGCACTCTTGTTTTAAATGTCCAATTTGTATATCATTTGGTCCCAATGTTTTATTTCTAAAATATTTCCTTGGGTTAACTACAGCATTTTAGAGCCTCTTTATCCTCCAAACTGGTTCACAAACATTTTAAATGCTTTCTGTGTTGGAGTGTCCCTCAAAGAAACTGATACAGTCACTGGATGGCACAGCATGTGTTAAGACTTTAATATGCAAGACCCAACATGGAGGAGAGAGCCTCTCACAGATGTAGCAGCTTGCTGATTTGAGTCAGAGTGGCATGCCTGGGGTTGTGTCCTCTTGAGGAGTGTAAAAACACTGGGCTGTCAAGGTTAATTGGAAGTAAAAGCTGTTTTCTTTTTAGGGATTGTAGCAAACTGGACCATTAACATGGTGTGCTTTCTGAGTACACAAAAGATTGTAGTAAACTTAGTTTAAAATTGAACACGATCACTGGGAGACACTGCAGCTTTTAATAATTTTATATTCCTTTAAGAAGAAAAAAAAGTTGTCTAAATGTAAAGCTGGTCAGCTCTGTCTGGTCACTTTATTAGGACCTGTCTACCCAAATGGATTTGGTATCACCCTGGTATGTGGCATGTTTTCCTAGTAGGTGTAGTTTACTAAAGCATCATTGCGGATCATGTTAACACAACAGTGTTGATCTTGATAGTGATGGTAACTCAAGGTAATATTGTACCTGTCCACCTTGTCAGAATTGAGCACACTTAGTTTGAGGAGCGTCTTCAGGCATCTTCCATGGCCACCACAATCACTGGCTCTCAATTCAGGTCCTAGTAACGTACTTATAAAGTGGCCAGGTAATGCTGCCATTGTATGACTGATGTGTAACATTGATTTTCCATCAGTTTTTTTTCCCTTTGAATTTTCTTAAGAAAGCATATTTCAGTTTGTGTGACTGTGGTTCAAAAAGTTGCTGGAATAGGACCCAAGACGACTGGGTCACAAATAAACCTCCCTTAATTAGACCAGCCTTTTCCTTCCTAAAAAATATATTTTATCACCTTTTTATTTTTTAAACTCTAGGAAACACAAGTGTGAGGATGTGTCGTGCCTGGCCACACTGCAAAATTCCGCTTGCATGCTGATAATTAGGGAGAAATAATGAGAGCTCACTCCCAGAACTAACCTCCCAGATAGCTTTTATTCATCAAAACCAGTCACAAAATCCCATTAGTATTGCCCTAAAATACAATAATCTGTCTTGCAATAAATAATCTAAAATTGCTACCTGCATCAATGCTAGCCCATTGGGTTTTCTCAAAATCTGTGGCTGGAGTTTGCCAAGAATGCAAAAAGGAATGATGTTGATTTAAAAGTGAGTAATGATGTTTATTAAGAAAATACACAAAGTCCTATTCTTCAATTAATAATTATAATACATGCAGGGAATCATGTCCCAAGCACAGAACAGACAGATTCCAATTCTTACAACCTTACAAGATGTTAGATACCCCTTAACACAGGGCGGTTCCCCTCCTCTGTTTCTGGTACGTAATCAGTGGTAAAGCGACCTGTTAATGGGTGTTGGTATTTTCACGCGCTCCTGTGGCAAAGTGCCCCGCCCCTGTGTGCATTTGTGTGATCTGTGTTGTATGTTGCGTGCGTGTGTGTGTTAATGTTGGTGTATAGATTGGTACACGGGATATAAACGGGTCTGTGTTTCACGTATATTTAAAGTGTAGATTTGTATTTAGGCACGAGGAGAGCACAAATCACTTCACGTGCTGGTTAAATGTAATATGTGAGCACGGGGTTGCACAGAATTAATTCACGTGCTGGGATTCAAGTGAATAATTAATTAGTAATTGAATCCCAGCACAACAGTATATATAGATGCACATTTTCACTCAGTCAGGGTTGGGTGTTCGAGAGTGGAGAACGGGTGAGAGAGAGAGGAGTAAAAGTAAAGTGAAGAAAGATCGTAAATATAATAGTTGTTTGTACTCACCGTGTTTGTTTGTGTCTCCGTGCACCGTTTGTTAAGTGTTAGTCCGTTTTGTCTGTCTGTTTATTTTGGCGTCAAGTGCCGTGTCCTGTTTTGTATTCTGTTGTTTAAACCTTTTATTTTGTTATTAAACGCTGAGTGCAGCCATTGCACTCAGCTCATCACAACCACCGTGTCTGTGTTTGAAATCCTTTCTGGTCTGACGCAACCCACTCTGGCCGTCTTTGTGACACGTGGTGTCATCGTGGGGTAACAGCGCCTCCAAGCGTCAGACCAGGAGAGGGGGTTTTGTGTTAAAAAAAAAAAAAAAAAAAAAAACCACAGGACTGGTTTCAAAAAAAAAAAAAAAAGTGAAAATGGAAGGCTGGAGAGACGGCTGCCGGGACCTGGAGGACCTCCTCGGGGGCCTCGAGGACCAAGGCTGGTGCATGGCCTGTGGAGTCTACGGACACACGGTGGCGATCTGCCCCTTCCAAGGTGAGGAGGAGGAGTAAGAAGAGAAGGGGGAAAGGAAAGCTGCAGCAGCAACAGCAACCACAACACCAGCTGGAGGAACAGCAGCCCGGGTGTTACTGCTGTGCTGAGCCTGGGCATTCCAGCACCAACTGCCCCTGGTACCCCCTCGGACAGCTACCCCAACGATGCCCCATCTGCAGAGGTGAGCACTTCGTGGCCCACTGCCCTGTCCATCAGGAGAGGGAGGAGCAGGGGTCGCCTCAGTCTCCACGACCAGCAGGGGGGGGTAGACTGCTGCTCCCACCGCCCCAACCACAACTGCAACAGCGGCCAGAGGAGCCAGAGAACCTGTTCCCCTGGTGCACCTGGTGCGGAGAGGTGGATCACCGCTGGAGGGACTGCTCCGAGGTGCCACCGAGCTGGTGCGGGCGATGTGAGGAAGGGGGACATGACTGGTCAGGATGCCCCTATGCCAGCTCGCCAGTGCCCAAGCGGAAGGAGCCTGAACGTCCTACGCCTGAGTGGGAGGAGCCCGAACGTCCTACGCCTAAGTGGGGGGAGCCCGAACGTCCACAGCCCAAGAGGGGGGAGTCGGTGCGTCCACAGCCCAAAAGGGAGGAGACGGTGCGTCCACAGCCCAAAAGGGAGGAGTCGGTGCGTCCACAGCCCAAAAGGGAGGAGTCGGTGCGTCCACAGCCCAAAGGGAGGCAAGTCGGGGCTTCCACAGCTCTGGGACCCAAGCCACCAGCAGAGAGAAAATGCCTGCTGGTTCAGCCCCAAGAGCCGGAAGGGGAGGAGTTACAGGCCCAACCCCCTGGAAATTTTTGGGGGGGAGAGGGGCAGGAGGCTGGTGTCCCCCAGCAGCCTCTATTCATGCTGCTGAAGGCAGCACGGAGCGCACCAGCCCAGCCGCCACAGCGGAGGGAGCCAGCGCCGCCAGGAGCAGAGGAGCTGCCTCTGCCTCCGCCACCTCCACCGCTTCCTCCACTAGGAGCAGAGGAGCAGGAGCTGCCTCTGCCTCCACCACCACCAGGAGCAGAGGAGCAGGAGCTGCCTCTGCCTCCGCCACCTCCACCGCTTCCTCCACTAGGAGCAGAGGAGCAGGAGCTGCCTCTGCCTCCACCACCGCCAGGAGCAGAGGAGCTGGAGCTGCCTCTGCCTCTGCCACCGCCCGGAGCAGAGGAGCAGGAGCTGCCTCTGCTGCCCGTACCTCCGCAGGGAGTACGGTGGCCGGAGCCCCAGAAAGGGGAGCTGCCGGCCACGAAGAAGGGGGAGGAGGTCTGGAGACCACTTTCCCCAGCAGCAGTTTCGCTGCAGGAGTTCTTGTGGCCGGAGCCCCACAGGAGGGAGCTGCCGGCTACGAAGAAGGGGGAGGTCGGGGGACCACCTGCCCCCGCAGCTTTTTCGCTGCAGGATGGGACCAACAGGCTGTCAGCCGTGCCACTACCGGCAGGGGTGCTGACAGCATTGCCAGCCAAGGGCCCACTGAAGCCTCCCTTCCCAGCCCGAGACTTTGTTCTGGACTGCTGGGTTTTTAAGGGGGGAGGTGGCCGTTGAGGCCATGTGTGCTGCGCACAAGGGGGGGTATATGTGGCAAAGTGCCCCGCCCCTGTGTGCATTTGTGTGATCTGTGTTGTATGTTGCGTGCGTGTGTGTGTTAATGTTGGTGTATAGATTGGTACACGGGATATAAACGGGTCTGTGTTTCACGTATATTTAAAGTGTAGATTTGTATTTAGGCACGAGGAGAGCACAAATCACTTCACGTGCTGGTTAAATGTAATATGTGAGCACGGGGTTGCACAGAATTAATTCACGTGCTGGGATTCAAGTGAATAATTAATTAGTAATTGAATCCCAGCACAACAGTATATATAGATGCACATTTTCACTCGGTGGGGGTTGGGTGTTCGGAAGAGGAGAACGGGTGAGAGAGAGAGGAGAACTAAATAGTGTAAAATCGTAAACGTAAAGTGTTTGTACTCACCGTGTTTGTTTGTGTCTCCGTGCACCGTTTGTTAAGTGTTAGTCCGTTTTGTCTGTCTGTTTATTTTGGCGTCAAGTGCCGTGTCCTGTTTTGTATTCTGTTGTTTAAACCTTTTATTTTGTTATTAAACGCTGAGTGCAGCCATTGCACTCAGCTCATCACAACCACCGTGTCTGTGTTTGAAATCCTTTCTGGTCTGACGCAACCCACTCTGGCCGTCTTTGTGACAGCTCCCCACCCAGCTAAAGCCTGAATTTCAAAGGGTCCTTTGAAATTCAAAGTAACCAGATCTTATCCTGTTTCCCCAGACAGACAGGGTGTTGGAGGTGTGTGAGATTACATGGGGAGAGATAGTTAAGGATTTATTCCTTCTTACTATAACAAGAGAACTGTAAAATGGTTAAATGTCCGCCCATGTTGTTGCATGATCTGAGTGAGATACTTAAACATGAAGGAACAAAAAGGTTCAGGTTTCTTAATGCACACACATACACAGAAATGAAAGCAGTGTGCATGTACCCAAATTGAGATGTGTTCAAAAGATGTGACTATATGTCATGTGCTGAGGTAGCCTTGAAAATGGCTTGCCAGCAAGAAATTACCATTTATGTGTCAGTTTTTTTTTCCGTCAGCTGCCAGCAGTTGTTCGTTGGGGAAGATGCCGTTGGTTCATTTAACCATATTCTCAAGAATATGCAACTTCAGATGACATCACCACTTGCTCCCACTTCCTCTGCTAATCCTTATGAACTAACAGTGCATAGGAGACTTGTGAATTTAGTCACTCAAGTGTATGGGATGTGTGCTGTAAACAGACAGATCATTTAAACCAAGCAGAATAATATCTGCTGTTACTTCTCTTTTCCATGTTACAACAAGGAATAAGCAATGTCGGTAGTTGGATCATTTTCTAGCGCATCATCAGTTAGAATGAAAGGCACATTATTTATTAAGCTAAATGAGGCCAAATTGTTAAGACGTTAGATTAAGGTGGGCTGATGTACTGTATGTCTTTATCTCCCATCTTAAACTCCTTTGGCCAATAGTTTATCCTGAATCTGCTAGCATATAAGTGACCAAACTCTCTGGCAAATGCTGGATATCGTCTTGTATCCCTAGATGATATTCTATAGAGAAAATATAGTTAAATTAAAAAATAAACAGTCTAGCTAACTTTATTGGGATGTCATTTACATCTTATAAACTCCATTGGATACAAACTATCTGATAGGAAATTTCAGTCTACTTTGTAGTTATATTTTCTACTACCAAGTAGTTCCCTAAGTTAATTTCCCTAAAGTTGGTCTCATCTGGAAAGAACACCGCTATTTCTTTTGATTTTCAATTACATTTATTGTGATTGTCTTGGTGCACAGTAGACCAAAAGTTAAACCACATCACTAATAAACTAAAGCCTCTATAAATCTTCGCATTTTAAAGTGCAGATTTTTTTAAAGGTAAAGTACTTTTGAAAAAGAAAAGCATTAGACCTTTTTGTTCAGAAACAGTAATAATCATTTAATAACATGTTAAGACTTTTTTTTTGCTGGGGGTGAAGACAACATGATGTTTGAAAATTTGAAATAATAATCAATGGAAAGTCATTTACAGCGATTAGCCTTCTATGTGCCTAGTTATTTTTAATGGTGTCAGGGCTTGTAAAGAGCACCCCTCTGCACTTTGCAGTTTTTGGATTGCAAAAATCTATAAAGAACAAATAAAATCTAATTTCTTTCTGCCCTGCCAGGTTAAATAGCCCATATTAAATTAACTCTATAAAAACAGAAATCGATCGTGCCGTGCCAGTCTTCTTGATGCTTCTCCTCACACTGCTAAACTCATAATCATCCCTGAACCCTAGGAAGAATTAACAGAGAATGAGATTTTACTGTCTTAATTGAATTGTGCCCTCCAGTCTCTACTTGGGTTTCACTCTGAAAAGGGCTGCCTGACAGATGTAGACATGATCATAAATACAGAGTGACTGGGGTTGGGGCGTTCGTTTTTCCAATATTTGTACCCCTCAATAGACAATTGCCTGTTCCTCTAAATAGTTTTAATTATGAATCACTTCCACAAGTGCAGCTATCCCTTCATTGGTACCAATGCAGATTGACTGGGTAGGACATTTGTTCTTCATTTCTACCCAAAATACTAAATAATAACTGCTTCATTAAAAAATATGTACGATCTATGCTCCAGATAAAGTTTTGGGCCATTGAGTAATTTACTCTCCAACCATGTGAGTAAAATGCAACATTACCTTGAAGTCATGAGTGTTTTCAATGAATACTCTATATACTTTAATGCTAGCTTATGGGGTATGCATTAACTACAACCTTATATTTTAACTGTAATGTTACTTTGAACTACTGTATAACAACTTGATCTTGCAATAAAAATACAACAATAATCTTAGACAGCGCCTATGAATTCAGTCGCTTATTCACTAGTCACAAACATGCATTGCAAGTGAGTGGATTCAACCGTGTGTTTTATTTTTTTTTATTGAAAACCCAGATTTTTTTGGTCATGTGTTTCTGGCAATTCCCAGGCAGGCTACAATTAGCTGTCCCGGCATTTCTATGATTCATTCTCCAGCCACTGCATGCAGTATATTCTCAATTGACCATTGAGACTCTGGGAACCAATGTACCATAAGCTTGATAACATGCAAACTCAAACTGTGCAGCAAAATTGCTATGCTTAATTCATTAGGTATTACATTTAAATAACATACGGAATTCATATTATTTCAATGCGTAAAACAGCCATTACGCAGCTTATCTTGAGCACTGTGTAAATGATAAACGTCTGTTTACACAAAAGGTTCATGTTTACTCTGTTACAGGTAGCCTTACTGAAAAATGCAATATTGAGGTGTGCGGATAACAGTTAAAATGTATGTCCCAAAGCCAAGAGTTTGTGTTTATATTATCTTCTCTGTATTGATGTTGTGGTATAAAGATCTTGTTTGCTTCAGTTTCAGCAGTCCCTGAACTGTATGTTTCGCTGTTTCTTATTTCTGATATATTTACCAACACGTAAAATATTGTGACCAATTTAGTGGGTGTGCAAGGGTGGAAATAAGACTTCTATCACAAAAGCAGTTTAAGCAACTCCATTGTGACCATATACAGTCAAACCTGTATTAAGAGACCACTCAAGGGTCTAATAGTGGCCTCTTAAGAGGGCCCATAACTTATTAACTTTCTATTTGTCTCTGTCATGCTTTCCTGTAATTATGTATGTCTTACATACACTGTAAAAGCCAGAAGATGTAATATGAACAAAAGGAAGTATGTAATTTAATAACATTCATTTAGCTAATGCGTTTACTAAACAAATTATTTTGTGAAAGTAATGGATGCTTGCCTGTCTCAGGTCACACAAAATGTTTTAAATCCTTTGCAAATTTCAATGCCTGTGTCTGCCTTTCAGGTACATGTTGATTTCATTGCATCCTGAAACCAACGCCAGCATAAGCATAAGATATTTTTCGATTACTCCGTACATTGTTTTCATACTCTTATGAGTATGGAATTAATTTTTTGGTGTTTATTTTCCTTTTAACAGTTTGCCTTTTAAGTCTTAAGCCGCTACATCCTAATTATGAGAACATTCAGTTAAATTAGCAGGAAAGAACAACACAACATGAAACGGACCCATTGGAAGCTACCTAGTTCCCAGGCAAGTGCGAGAACAAAATGCAAGTTAAAGTAGCATCTGGGGGAAATGATTAATGTCATTGCTTGCTCTTGTGTTTGAATAATGAAGAAGGTGAAACAGAATCAGCAAGTCAATCAGGACATCAAGGTAAAAAAGAAGCGACTTTGTTTAGTAATTAACAGTTTAATTAAGATATTGAATCGGCTCAAAACACGGTCACATGAACAAAAAACTTCAAGCCCTAGTTCTTTCCGTTTCAAAATGCCGTATCTGCGTCTTTCTAGTGCCAAATTTTTCAGCAGTTTTTCTGACACTTACTCTCTTTACACGTTTAATAACTTTATTTCTGTCATCTAGGGAGGACCTTTTATTTCTCCACGTTTTCTCTCTTTCTTTACAAGTGAACGCTGTTGTTTTATTGATTACGGATAAAAGACAGCTAAACTGGTTACTGTATTCCTTTGAATTTAGGATGTACCATTTACAACCAATAGCCCTGTATAAGGGTGCTTAATACAGGTTTGAGTCCAGTGCTAGGTAAGAGAATTGTGGTCGCTGGCCGCATTAGACAGAGGGTCGCTTTAGACAGAGGGTCGCATTAGACAGGTGGTCGCTTAATACAGTTAAATAAAAGCACAAATATAATTGGAAGGAATTTAAAGTGGTCACTTAGACCAGGTGGTCACTAAATGAAGGTGGTCGCATGAGCAGGTTTGACTGTATATTGATGTGGAACTTTAGGAAATGCTTTTTAACAAATAATTTACTTCCATGAAGCGGTACTGCTCTTTGCAGTCAAAGAGGAAAAGGGTAAATCATTCAGAACACAAAATCAAATGTTGGGAAATGGCTTTTAAAACACGGTTAAATGACTGGGTAAACTCTTTTAACATTCAGTACTACACAGTATCCTAATGACTTCCAAACATGCACAACCAACCTCCAAAAACATTAACAACAATATTGCCCTTTACCTCCCTCCCACTCCATCCAGTTGCTAACAAATTGAAGCGCACACAGATCGATAAGTGATGCTATTTCCACGGTCCTGGGGGACTGTGAGAGGCTCCTCTTGTGAGCTGCCGTTTACATGATTTGTGTATACATGCTATCTCCAAGGGATTTCCAGGTGTCTAGCTGTCCATGGCTGGAGCACAGCTTGTTTATAGGAGATGGAGCTGAAGAGGCTCAGGAACCCACGTCTGACCTTCACTTCAGTGTCACCAGGCAGCATCACAACTATCCAGGTTTTTCACTGAAGGGAAAAGCATGTGGCTTATGATATGTACTAATGCTATAAAATTAGTGTGCTAAATTATGTTCCCTCACCATAGCAATCCATGCCACTGCCCAGGAGAACTGAAGGTCGGTGGGCGTTCTCTGATCCCACAACTAAGCCAGTTGACTCTTTACTTCAGGGAACTGTTGACGATCTACCGCCCCCTGGAGGACAGACTAGCCCTACAGGTGTCTCTTTGTGTCTCATGGGTGCCTGGCCAGTGGGTTCAGCTGTAGCATGGTGAGGTGACTCAGTCTCTGATGATTTTGCCTCCCCGAGGGAGCTCCAGAGCCAATGCGATACTCACTGTGAAATTCCAAGCAAACATCAACGACTTTGCAGAGTTGTGACGCTAAGATGCGTTCCAATCCTTTGACTGTGTGACTTGTCTGCATACCAGACTTGGCGTGGAGTGATACCATCACCTGTTACTTGTGTAGCACTTCCCTACAGAGAAATATTGCGCTCTCAAGTAGAAGCTGCCAAGTAGCTTTCCCATCTGTCATCGAAATGGCTTTATTAGAAAATTATAGGTTCATTTGCATGTAAGTTGGTCTCGGTTTTATTTATTTTTTAGTGGCAGAAAATTGTCCAAATTTGATGAAAATGTGCATAAACTCAATCTACCACGCATCAGTCATCTGGGACCCCATCAGACAAACATAAATTAGAGAAATGCGCAGTGAAAGCATCATTTATAATAGACACAAATAATCACAAAACATTTGCCCCTGAGGGGACCTAAAATACAATTTCCACTGTGCTCAGATTCTTCATTTTTTTCTGCTTGTCACTTGCCGTACCTAGTTCCCCTCATTTGGGGATGATCATTAGACTAATTAGTAGGTAATCAATGTTTAATTAAAACGTAGTTGTTAATTAAAATGACTGGTGGAGTGGTTGGGGACTGACACTTTTTTGTATCTTCTTAAGTGACCACATTTCTAGGACTTGAAAGGTTATGCAAAACTTTTTGAATGCATAACTTTTTGAACTTTTGAAGTAAAATGTGTTGTGGTTACAAGAAAAAATATGCAGTGGTTGCAAATCCCATGTCCTTCATTTCTGGTGGCTTGAACCCTAATCCGGCAGCAGTGTGGAGTACTGGTTAGGGCTCTGGACTCTTGACTGGAGGGTTGTGGGTTCAATCCTAGGTCGGGGACACTACTGCTGTACCCTTGAGCAAGGTACTTTACCTAGATTGCTCCAGTAAAAAAATATAATTATACAATTATAAGGGTGTCTGCTAAAAAATAAATAATAATAATAATTTACAAGTGAAATAAGTTTCCCGGTCTCAATTAAGCACACTTTTAAACATGAGCAGTAATCCTGGCTTGGAAGGTTATATACAAAAAAGGTAGAATTTAGGTATATCACTGGGACAGATATTCAAATATATGAAATGTGACCAATATTTTGTTTCTTTATATGCAAACAACATCTTCTAGTGTACCGAACAGTGTTTCTCATCTTTGTTTATAACACCATTTGTTGATAAATATATCTATATACATTTAGGGTACTTTTCTGTTTGTAGGTAATAGCTGTAAATGTCAACCAGGAAGCTCCAGTAAATAGTGATAAATAGTGAAAAACAACATGACAGAGAGTGACAGTAAACAGCCCCAAGCCTCTGTTTCTCTTTGACCTTTGCTCAGGCTTGTCGTTAAGTTGGTAGCCAGTCAGCTAAAATGTTTTTAAGACTGCTGTCTAGATAGCCATTTACCTCTATTTTGTGTAGTTTCCTGTAATTTAAAAGTCAATTACAATTGCCTATACAGTGCGAAAGAAGATATTGTGACTAAAATGACTTCCCTTTTAAATGTGTATCTTTGATTGGTGGTTTTATTTAGTGCAGATGTCCTGGACTGGAGCTAGATGCAAACCAGCTTTGTAACCCATATCCCATCACTGCAGGGGTTAGCTGTGTTCTTACAGTAGTGTGTTACACCACACAACATTGCCCATTACATTCTACCCCCCAGGGTACAAAGGACCAATCCCTTTGGAGTGGTTTTACACTTTGATATTGAAATTCAATTTTAAAGAGATTTCTCCTGGTGACATGGACTGAAATAAATAAGTAGTAGTGGCAAAGTGGTGAGTGGTTACAGGTGTGTGCAGTGCAGAGTGGATACAAAACAGACAGACAATGATTTCCAGGTGCAAGGGTGTTTATTGATTTACAATGTCCAGAGCCTTATGGCAAACACCTGTAAATAATAAATGATGGAAGTGATACAGCGGCGTGTATCACTTTGTTTGTAATCCTCGGGTATTGACCCGAAACCAAAAATCCAGGTTCTTTCCTCACCCACATGTAACACAGAACACAAACACAGTGTTTATTTAGTGCGTGAAACTAGCCTGTGGCTGCAGCTCCGGATATTGTTAGTAGTCTTAAAACGACACAAACAAAACAATGTTAAAAGACAGACTAACAAACGCAACACTCACAGTTTTACTCTTGATGTAGGGTTTCCTTTTGGTTGTTCTCTAGCCATTTACAAAGGAACAGATCACTTACACTACAACCCCTACTTATACCCTCACTCGTGACCCCTAGGTTAACGAGCGCATCTGCTCCTCCAATCCTCCAAGTCATTGAGTTTGGGTACCGTAGCTCCGCCCCCTTCCTAAATGACTGAGTTCCACCTAACCCAAGGAATAAATTGTCATGCCATTTAGTCAAGGGTACTCTGTTCTTTTTACACAGCGGCCTCACAGGTCGGGAGGGAGACCTAACACCAAGAATCATTCGATCTCTGTCACAGTAGTATAATACAATGCCCCTTTTGTGACATTAAAAAGGATTTTTCCCTTTTCAAAAGATAGGTGAATTACAGTACTGACTGGAGTAAAATATGCTTTGACCATAGGTATATCATGTGATATGCATTTTGTCACAGGAAGTTACCTTGTGTCCTCTTTACTAAACAGATAGCTGAACCATTCTTTGTAGAATCAGTTCTCTAATTAGCAGAGAGCCTATGTTGTAATAAAACTGCAGTTGTATTATGCTGGTGATTCAGACTGACCTCTCAATAGACTGGGAAGTACTTAAGGACTTGTTTAATGGGCACATTTCAGAATGAAAGCAGTATCAAGGCAATTAATGTTTTTAGCAGATCTTAAGGCTTTATGCAACTAGAATATGCATAAAAATGAGTATTATAAGACACATTCTTGGCTGTCCTTCACTCTGCACGAAACTTGATATGGGGTAAAATATTAGAGTTATCGTAACTAATGTATTATTCTTGTTGTTTTTACTCTCAGAAGTTTAAAGCACCCATGTGACCTCATTAATCATGACTAACCACCAAGTACATCTAGTACACCAGAGTGTAACCCTTAACCTGTCCCACTGCACCATTGTGCCCCTTGAAGTACAGCAGTAAGAAAAAACTATATAGGACGAATGTGATATCTCTTACATCCACAAGGGGCAGAGTACCTAATACAGTCATATTCAAACGCTTTTTTTTTGCACCTGATAAACACAGGAAGAGTATACATGTGTACTTACACATAGTTACAATGTTAATGTGCAATTTCTTTTGCGTGATTTAACCCTAACTCTAAACCTAATCCCTTTCTGATACAGTTGTGCACTTGCATATCTTGCAAAAAAGATTTACACATAAAGTAAGTTGTAACTACACATAATAACATTGTAATTGTGTACAGCAAAGTACACATGTATTTATTAAGTAACTACTATGTAAATACACAGTAATTAGAGACACAATGTAAAGTGTTACCATCAACTCTTCCTGTGTTTATCAGGTGCACTGTGTAAGTGTGGTAGTATTCAAATAAATCAATTAACCAGAAAATGAAAATCATTAAAAATAAATGCAAATAATAATTTTAATGATCAATAGGGTAGAACACTTTGATTCGTCTTCTTCAATGAACTCTCTCTGCTGTTTGTCAGGTCGACGTGATTATAAATCTAGCTCTGCCATAACATTGCGTCATTCCATTTGACCTTTACCCTTCAACAACAGCTTTATACGTTGCTAGGTAGCAAAGCCACCAGCCTCAAAGACTGGTAAAAAACAATAATGAAACAAAATCCTGCGAGTCGGGAAAGACCGAATAACCCACAGAAATCTCCGGCACAGTCTGGATTTGGCCAGTTTGCCTCCGGTTTAACATATTAAAGTAAAACAGCATCAAAGGCTAGTTCTGTACAAAACTGTTCACTTTTCCTATCTCGGGTGTCAACCTTACTACCAATGTTTAATACTGATTGGATGCCATTATTTGCATGTCTGTGTTTTGACATTCATTTCAGTAAGCAGTTATGTATTAACTGTCCTGAGAGTCACATAATATTCTGCAATAGAGCCTGTTAAGGTTGAATAAATGTTCCATACAATTGTTCTGCAAGGGATAATATTTAGAGACGGCTCACTCGTTAACATTGTTTACATACATCTGAAGATGGGACTATTATCTATTCAGGAAACAGTCGCTGAGCATTGCAGCTCAACATAGAGGAACAGCCTACTCAGTTTTTCGTGTTAAGCAACTTCAGTCTTGTATAAAGCTTTTGATACACATGGAACAAATATACCCACTGGTAACTCAAAGTTTGCGCTGTTATGTACCAGGAAAAAAATATTACAGTAACTGAAAGAAAAACTACAGTGCAATCTTTGCATTGGTAAATATACAGTTTCAGTGCCTCTGTGTGAAGATTGCACCTTACCCTTGCCTTTTCTCTACTTCAGGCAAATGGCTTTTCTAATACTGGCTTGCAAATTGGAAGAATGGGTACAGAGTTTTGGTATGACAATTCCTTTCCTCACCCTAACTAGAAGCCTTTGGTATTTGTGAGACTCTTTTTTTTTTTTTAAGACGCAGACAGGCTACAAGATTAGCTGTGGCAGCAGCACTGCCTTTGAGGTTTAGAAATGGTGACACTGTGGGGGAGGCAGCTCCATTTAGAAATAATTATTTTGTCTTTGCACGAGATAATATGATTCTTTCCAAGTAAGATAATTCTACATTGGCTGTTAAAGGAAAAGTTGTTTTTTTTCTCTCTCAGTTTCTCTTTACTTCCAACTTAAGCATTTTTTTCATTCTGAATTTCTTTCTTGGCAATATTAAAAACCAAGGTCAGTTTAATTTACCGATTTGGGCAGGTTGAGCTAAGGGCCTTATTCATTCATTGTTTTGGTGCTGAGTGGTTTGCAGTAATACATTTCATTACTGTGTATTTACACTGTGTGACAAAGTATGGTAGTATGGATCTGTGTAAACTGGAATGCCAAGTTCTACGACTGGCATCAATTCACTTGGCTTGGGCTGTATCCACACACACTGTGTCTCTTCTGGTTGAATGCTGCATTTTTGTACTTAAACAGAACAAGCCATATATACAGTATGTTGATTGTATGTATTGGTTTCTTATTTTTAAAAAATGGCATTGCTGCTGTACCTGTACATTATGGCAATTTATGTCACCATGAAACCCAAGACTTTTAAAAAAAAAACACAGATATTTATTGGTTTACTGATGAATGGCTGTTATGTGCTTTTGGTTATATATAAATACCAGTTCTATGTATTGCAATTCCTATAATAATACACACATAATCAATACATGCTGAAAAAAGAAGCTTAGCGACGGGACATTTATTTATCAGCAATGTCTGTCAACATAATACGATTTTTGTAATGTATACTATGTTATATACATTGTATATGCTTTGACTTAATTGTTAGCGTTAAGCACAAATGCAATTACTGACATGACTCTTGTTTCGGGTATGGTAGGTTGATAGCAAGGAGGACCCCCCCCGCCCTGCTGCCTGTGCTTCCTGACACCTTGTTCCTCAATCTGGGCTAGGGAAGTGGAAGCACACTGCTAGTGTGAAGCTAGTGCAGTAGAGTCCACTATACCCGGCTGCAGGTGGAACTCACTCACAGGAAAGGTCTAAAGCCAAGTTGTGCATTTGCCTTCGCCTTGATTTTAGAGACCCTCTTTATCACTTGCCTTAACGATTTCTGTGCCAGAGCTTAACACCTTACTCTTCAGTTGACATATGGTCCATCTGTCCAGAGCCGTGCCACCCTTTGAGTTTCTGTTTAAAATATGTCTGTGTTGTAGTGGTTTTAGACCATCCACATCCAACAAAAACAATTTTGTTACAATATGAAATGCAAGAAAAATGCACTAATGTTCTTGTTCCTACTCACAACTCAAACCCTACATCAAATCCAAAAGTTTTGACATGCAAACTGTAGCTGAAAGGCAAAGCGGGGAAGAAACTCCCACAGTCAGGACATCTCTATGGAGACTACAGAAAGGTTTCACTCTTGGAATTGAATCTATTAAAGCAGTGATGATCTACCTGCTGTGAACTCTCCAGTACAAAATGCATAAAGCAAAGCATAGGGGGGCATTATAAGGGCAGTCAGGTTGCTGACAGCCCTTATAAAAGTTTACCATAGTAAAAGCATAGCAAAGCATAATAAAGCATTGTGAAAACATGTAACGATTCATTGCGTGTCGATACATGCTATATTTTAATAGAGGTTTGTATCCTGACACAAGACAAAAAGGACAATGTAGCTAACTAGTTCACCAAATGGTTTTTGAGTACATTTTATATAATTACAATATGTCCATATCGTATTACATTTTTTGTGTTTTAACACGTTTAATTTATTAATCATTTGATATTTTTGTGCTTCATACAAGTAGCTCATCAGGACCATCACAATGTATTATGACACATATATTGTAACCTGCATATTGTGACATCAGTGTATCGTTACACCCTACTACTTACTGTACTGTTACTTACTTGTATTTTAGCCAGTGAGTCTCAATAGAATATAGAAATCAGTCTCTAACATATCACTATAATCTGCTCAGAAGGGTTAAAATTCTTTAAACACACACAGCAGTGCAAGCTTGGGTTCAAGATCTGAAGAAGGGAGTTCTAATGCTAAATAATTTACTCTTCAGTGATCAGACTAAATTGATTTAGGTCTTATTCTCCTGATAAAATCAGCCCTCCGTTGCGAAAGCATTTCATTGTGAATTAGGATCAATGTTGTGTACTCATTGCTGGGATCACAGTCAGTCACAATCTCATGAGAACATTATAAAAACATGAGCTTTTTGCAGTTAGCTCTCTTAAAAACTCAGCAGAGATGTTCATGTGGGTCAAGTCTTAGTTTCACAAAAGCATTTTGAGTAAACATTTGTATACTTTTTTTTAGTGCAAGGGTGTTTATACTTTTTTTTAATGAAAAACTACATTCATAAATCATAATTACTACATATTAATAATTACTACACATGACCACTTTAATTTGTCTCAGTAACCTGTCTATACTAAACAGATATTATTTATTTCCAAGCCAGGAAAAAAACAAAACAAACAACAAACGACTTGTTCTTCTTGCAGGTCTCTTTTATACAGTGTAAATTGAAGTTGTGATGTTAATGGTAAAGCATTAAATGAAATATGTAATTTGCTTGTGCATTTGTGCTGCATTCTAATCTCCAGCCTCAGAAAACGGTATGAAAAATAGACAAGGGATATCATGCAGAGGTAATTTGCTGTGGGACCAAAAGAGCCTACTTACACCACTGCAAAACAGACAAAGGCTAATGGAGAAAGGAGATTAAATAGACGCATTTGGAACAACTACTTGAATACTATTTTTTTTTTTTTCTGCAGGAAAAAAATTAGGGGCAAGCTTGCTGGAATTCTAGATGTCAGGGGGAAAAGACAGGATATGTTTATTTTTTATTATGATCTGTGCTCGACCAACCAACTTACTGGAAACAAGGTGAGTCTGTGTGATATTATTACTCTTCCACCCAAGTACAAGAGGCGAGAAATGTCATCTTCCTTCTGTTTGAATGAATGTGCTGTAGTGGCAAGCCTGTCTGCTTGCGTGCTGATTAGCGGTTTGTAGCGCCTGTATTAAGTGGAAGCGCTTCTGATAGTTCCCCATCACTGTAGCCCCTTGACTTTGGTATGCAAGCAAGGTGCTGTTTGTTTAAGGTGTTTGATGTGCTATGAAAACAGCTGGCTTTTCTTTTTCATTACTTTTTAAGCCAGTCTTTGTTTTATCCCTCGTGGGGGGGGTGTTTATTGCTGTTGAGAATGTGATGTGTATTTGTCATGTGTGTGCATGTCTTGTGTATGTTATGTGTGTGTCATCTGTATGTGTGTGTGTGTGTGGTGTACATTTTTAGTTATATTTCTGATTGTTGTGCTCATAAAGGCAATAGTTTCACAGCTGTATTCATTTTTTCATTGACATTTATTAACTTTCCGTGATTCCTGATCCATTACTGGGATATGGAAGGCTGTATCTTGGGAACCTCTGCTTTTGCTTTGGATGGACATTTGTTATAAGATCATATATCACAAATTGTTGATGTGCTGAGTTTCTTTTGCACTATGCTGACCCAGTGCTGGGCTTAAATCTGGCTTAGGTCGAGTGAGTTTAATGGTCTCAAGTTAGACGTTATGCCACATTTGGCACAGTGCAGTCTCAGGCACCTGCCAGCAATGGTTAACTTTTATAAGGGGTGGAGCAGTGCAATAGGTGTGAGTAGAAGAGCTTCACTATAATTGGCCCTCAAGTAATATACCTCACCTGTGATGGAGCATGAACTATACTCTAAAGAGTACAGTGTTGCCTGGTAACAAGTCTATTAGCAGCCAACAGATATGGACACTGAGTAAACAATCTGATTTTAGAAACACAGGGCAGCATGGTTCAGCCAATCCACTTCACGTGTCTTTGCATCACTGCACAATATCCTTTGGCTACCAGAACTGGGAGAGGAGTAATTTCAGTAGGTATCAATTACTGATCAACATTGACAAATCAATGGTAATTAAGGGATTAGTACAAGTAATTAAGAAATGTGTTCATAATTATGTTTGCTTCATATTGCAGACCTAGAGCCAGACATTTCGATTTATGTTTTGGAGGCATGCTTACAAATGTGTCTGGCTTCTGTACAGTACTGGTAAATGCATATGGCAAAGAGCTTTAAAGGCTTTTAATAACTAGTGTTCAGCTAAACGTGCTGCTCCTGTGTTCTACCAACTCCACAGGCCTTGAAATTTATATTCTCATTCCAGAAAGTTCTGTGACATTGTGACCCTTCGACTGTGTTGGCCCAAGCTGCTCAATAATATAGATCAGGTTTGGCCACACCATCGCATGACTTTTTGGATGGAGGTCGTCTTAGCTATTTGTAACTAAATCAATATTCTGGTAGCAGAATGCAAACGCAGAACACAGGACTATTGCAAAAGAACCTAACAAATATAAGGGAAAAGTATTAATTAAAGTTTGCTCTTTAATCAAATCAGACTTCAAAATAGAATAAAGCACAAGTTAGTTGAAATAATTGGGCCCAATGACATGTGAGAATCAACTGAGGGGGGCAAACTCCTGGCAGTGGTAGGATAGTCAGTGTTTAAACCTTGTGCACGGCAAACCAAGGAGCTATGGAATCACTTCACCACCCAGTCCTTTAGGGAGCTTCAGCTAACCAATTACAGATTAGATCTTTGTTGCAAGATTAGGATCCTTCACTAATTTCACTTTTAATTGAATTTTTCCTGTGTGCTTTGTCATGGAAGAAGGCTGAGAGTAGCCTTGGAAGACATGCCATTGTGCTCTGGAGTTTTTTTTTTTAAGAACTGAATAAAACAAAAAACTGCTGAGAGATAATCAAAATGTAATTGATTTAAAAATAACTTAATCTATGAAATAATATCACATAAAATAAGTGCAGTTTAAATGACAACAGGCTTTAAAATGCAGTTCAAAGCAGTAACAACATCAGTAATAATAATAATAAAGATACAATGCAGTGCCATGATTACAGCTCCTGCTAGACCCCCTGTGTTGAATTCTTATTCTAGTATTAATGTATCTCAGATGTTTTTTCTGTGATTACAGCGTGGTTAAACAAGATGAGGTAAGGCAGGAGACAGCTTTGAGCCATGCCTGTGTCCTGACAACACTCATTTCTCAGCTCAGAGGGTCATGTTAATTGGGAGGGGTTGGGGGCTATATGTGTGTATTTATGGGGGGCGGGGGAGCACATCTCAATTCAACTCAGCGCAAGGCAGTCATTCGCTACCTGTCAACCCATGCAGCTCAGAGAAGCATCCGTTTGAAACTGTCAGCGAGGCTCACTCTCTCCCCCCCCCCCCTCTCTCTCTTTCTCTCTCTCTCTGTCAGTGTTATGCTTTCACAGTGAGATCTGAGCGTGTGTGTGTGTGTATGCGTGTTTCCTGACTGTGCAGACTAGAAGCTTTGTGAGAGTGTGCTTGCAGCATGCAACAGAGACACTACTGAAGCTAACCTCTCCTGCAAAACAGTCCTTACCGGAGTGGCAGACGAATTCCATGCACCCCACCCCCCGGCTTTCCTCTTAAAACCAATCCTCCCACCCACCAGCACCAGCACCAGTGAAAACCCCTCCACGTCCCAGCCCGTCCATGGCAGTCGATGGAATGAGGTTTTGACACTACACTGGGATAAAGGAAAGAAAACCAGAACTGTGAGTAAAAAAACTGTTTTGTCAATTGATTTTTTTTTTTTTTTATAAATTGTGTGTGTTTAGGGGAATATCCAACAATGCACATTAGAAAAGATGGGCAAGGTCGATTAATGTTCTACCAAACTTAAAAGAAATGAAGACAAGCCATGGGATTGTATATATATATATATATAAATATATATATATATATATATATATATATATATATATATATATATATATATATATATATATATATAAACTTCAAGTGTAGTTTGTAAGTAACAGGGATTATATCTTTCTGTTTTTATGAGTGAAGCATGTCATTTTAAACTTAATCTCAGAGTGTGACTGCTTTCTTGACTTGAATTCTGTTACGCTGTTGTAGTCATCATTAATGCCTGCATTGTCTGTAAGCCATGCACAACTTTACAGCAAAAAATAAGATCTCATATTTTAATGGCGGGAGCTAACATTTCTTCTTCGTTAATTAGTATTAAAGGGCCATTTTTCAACTTAACAAGTGGTAGTTGTATAGATTTGAATATGAATTGAAAAAAACATTCTCATTATTGTGCATGCAGGCATGAGTCTTAGGAAATGGTTCTGCAGCGCATTATTTAGGTTATGATGCTGAACAACAAATGCATACATTTATTGAGCTACCTTTTTTTGCCTTTATACAGAACAGCTTTATGTCTCAGTTTGATACATGAACACAGCTGATCCAGACAGTGTAGATGCTGCATTTTAGTTAGAAGCAGCAGAACTAGAATTGCACAAACTTTAGTTTTTCTTCTTTCTGGGATGGGTTTAATCATACAGAATAAAAAGAAGTGCAGAGGTTTAAGCAGGGCTTGCACTATACACAGTCGCTGTGTGGCTGTGCAGCACATCGTTATTGGGATTTTTTAATTGCTTGATGTTCTCCCGTTTTATGGCTTGCATTTCTCAAACATGATATAAAATCAGATCTGAGCTTGGCGCAGGCAGGGTGAGTGTTTCTATTCTGAATACAGCACACGAATTGCATTTTCACTGGAGTGTACTCTTGATCTTTCAATGTAATAAGAAAGGCAGTGGCAGTACATGCCAGTTTCAATTCTCTGCACTTGTTACAAGCTAATCATATTGGCACTAGTACCTGTGCTATTTATCCATCTGTTTACACAGCTTAAAATGAGGAAGAGAGTCAACACTTGTGATGGATAACTGTGTTATCTGAGTGTTTATATACAGTTATTTATTATTATTATTAATAATAATAATAATAATAATAATAATAATAATAATAATAATAATAATAAATGTTTTGTGTACCAGGATATTTGTATTGACAGGATGATCAGATAGTTTTGTAATGTGCAAATCTTAATCCATATAGGTAGGTACAGATTTGTTAATCTAAAAAATGATGGTACTTGTATCAGATATGCTGTAATTGTTTTAAGGAAGCTAACCTCTATAGGTTGGTATATATATATATATGTTTTTTATTTTGATATTGCAGTACTTCACTAGCCTGTTTACAATGACATATTTGAATAAGACAGCAACATCGGATCCATTCTTTCAGAAGACTCTTTAGTTGTAAAGTTTTCACAGCTGCCCTGAAGTGTGATGGGTGGCTGGATGAGTTGTTTTATATGTCCTGATGTTCTAGATTGTTGTTAAGTGCCTCGCTGGTTGAATTATTTTTCAGAATTATGTTTTGTTTTGGGTCTTGCACAATAGACAGTGTGTTAAAGCCAAAGTCACAGATGGCTAGTGCTAGACTTGACTGCGACCTAAATAATAACTTGCCCACACAAATTAAACGAGTGTTGAATAGCTTACCTGAGATGAAAAGAACAGTGACCTGAAACCTGATGTGTATTTGTCAGGTGACCATATACAGCTCCTGCTGGTATTTATTTAATGTCTAAAATGTCTATAAAGACCAATTTTACATGATTCCTTCAGCAATCATTTTTATGAATGCTGTAGAAATCTCTTTCCTCTAAAACAGTGTGGTTATTTAAGCTCATAATCAGTAGTGCTGGCAGGTATGGTATCAGTCTTTCACTGTGGATTCATAAAAGTGATCTAAGACTGCGGCAGCTGATTTCTTCAGGATGTGCTATACAGAATTTAGTTTCAGTTGGTGCCACAAATTGTGTTAGATTAGAAACATGCATTTGTTCTCCAAATAATCAAACTCTGGTAAAGGTACAAATTACCACTGACTGAAGAATAAAACAAACAAAACAACAAGAACTACTTAACAAAAGCCAAAGAGTTGAAAGTACTGTGTCTTGCAGTTATTAAAACAATGGCACAGAATTTATATTGGATATTAAGTTAAAATAGAAAGACACATTTAGTGGTAAAGCTAATGACAAGGGCTTATCACAGACCGAAGTCTTGCCTTTCCTCTGCATAGATAAATCTGGGATTTAGACGACAGTGAACTAACAAACCCAATAGCTATATTTTCCATTGTGCTCTTAAGCCGATCCTAATGAAAAGACGTCTCCCTATTTCTACCTGTAATTAAACCATTCACAATGAATCATTATTAAATGCTTGCCATGTAAGATCCTGTATTAAGAGTATTGGGAATTATCTGCCATTGTGCTGGAAGAGTAAATGCATTGGTTTATTTTGATTGCTTCCTACAAACAGAAGGGCAATGGCTAAGAGCACCTGTTGTATAATTACAGAAGTGCGGTTAACTCTACATGCTTCCAGAGAGCATCTGCCAGTGCCAATGCCAGTGCCCATTTCCGATTAGCAACCAAGTCCTGGATTCCTCGCTGTCTGTCTGTTTGTATCATGCCATGAATGAATAAACGTTTGGTTTCAGAACTTAAAATATAATTGACCTGTATGTTACCATGCACCACATATTGAGTACCACGGCCTTGTATAATACGTACAGTTACAGCCATGGGCAGTTTTTCATTTGTCGTGAATTCCTGATAGGCCGCCAGTTTTAAATCAGCTGCACTTCATTATTCCTGCCACCAGGCGACTGACAAAAATGTAAAAAAAAAAACAAACAAACAAAAAAAAAACACCAGAGGGCGCTGCATACTTCCATTAAATGCTTTTAAAAAAAACGGAAGGAGCAATTACAGTATTATACCCCTTTGAACCCGGCACCCTCTAATCCACCACATTTCCATGGCATCCTTAAGTGGGAACTCTACATATGCGGTAGAAAAGTGAATATGCACAGTTGACTCTGTGTATCTTCTATTATAAATTGATATTCAGTTAATCCGGTGTCTTCTTGGCAGCTACACTTTGGACGGTCAAGACTTAGCTGTTCTGTCACCTGAAGTGCGAGCGAGAGGAGGGGACAATAAATCATCTTTGATTAAAAGAGGAGCAGGACATGCATATTTTATCAATAATGTTAAGTTTTATTGCAGAAGAATTTCACTGTCAACTACCTTGTAAAAAATGGTTGTGATTTATAATAACGCCATCCTACATGTACGTAGTAATGCAAGGTGCTATAAACATGGATCTGAACTAGTCAGAGAGGCCTGTACACACAGTAACTGGAATAAAGACATAAAAAGAAAAAGTAAACGGCTGGCATTTTTAGGGTCAATTATTGAAGCGCAATGACTTCAAGTTTCCTACTGAATTCTTAAACTCATATTAAATTTACATTAACTACAAAAAATGTTCATGCTGCTGACACTGAGCTTGTTCATTTAACTCTCCTATTACTTTTTATGATGTTTAGATGCATTCCGAACACTTATTTTCCTCTAATAGTGAGATTTGTATCCTTTTTGTTCTAAGGATGCTGTCTTTCTTGGAGGCCTGGTTTTGCTAAATTTGTTTTGCTTCCTGGACTTGAGTAACCATGTGATAATGTTACCTTTGCACTCTGTTGACTTCATGGCAGTGTAAAGAAGCAGGTGCAGTCAGAAAGGGTCTCAATCCCACAAAAAAAGAAACATTTAAACCATTAAATCGACAACAGAGAAAAATGATTGGGACTAAATCTTGACCCCAGAACAACAGAACAGAAAAGGGAGGGAGGGGTTAATTTGACTGCTTTATGATCATGGGTTTTCATAGGAGTACGTTTAAAATGCGTCTGGGGTATGTGTTTACTTTGTACGCAATGCCATGGGAAATGTTTGTTTTTGCATAATTACATTAGATTTCTGGACAGGGAAGAAGAGCTACTATGTAGCTGACTGTGCAGTGCTGTATTTTGAATGGGATGTGGCTCCGGTGACCCAGACAGGGGATGCAGTAATCGATCTGCCATGAGGGCTGACTGATCAGTGGACCAGGCCCTGGTAATGGAACAGTCAAACTGAGGTCAATTGGAGTTCAGCTCTGGAGGGCTGGAGGGGTCAGTGTGTGGAGGTATGGGAAGGGGGATTTATAACTATTTCCCTGTTCACCTTGATGGACAGTTATGCACAAATGGGAGAGGAGAGTGACTCTTAAGGCAGCTGTACTGGGTTGTATAAATCAGTTCACCTAAATAGAAATGTAGCTTTTGCTGTAATTGCTCAACAAAGATTCCTTAGAATATTGAAACATGTGCTTTACATATCTCGAACTATTCATCATCCATGTTATCTGTCTGTGTACATCTCAGTTACTCTTGCAAGCTGTCATTTTTATATCTTGCTTCTAAATTGAGAAGTATATTTAATGGTAAAACGTAACTTCTATTATTGTTAGTGGCTATTTTATGCTGGATAGAGTGTGGAATTCCATTGGTTAATCTAACTTTCTCCTGCTAGTGATTACTAATTCATTTTCTGACACATTGCTGATAAACCAGCGTTATTCTGAACAATAGTTCAGGCAAATCTCAGATCGAAGCTCAGTTTAGCTGAAACATTCATCAGTTAGTTGGGTAATTTTCCAAAAAATATCAAAGTTGGGACCAGCAGTAGCTGACTAGTAGTATTTAAGTCTTTAATTGATGTACTGTATATGCTGCTTGATAAAACCTGGTAATGATCAACAGATTCATTTAAAAGAAGATTTCTAATAAAAATGGACCACATGCCTGCTCACTGGTCATGCAAAGCCAACCAAGTCAAAAACAATAAGGTACATATCAACAACAAAAAGCAGATGAAAAGGTACAGTGGTCTCAGATATGAATGCCTGTTTTGAACTGATCAGGACCCCTCTAATAAACCCTCTATTCTCGTCTTCTGTTGATTGAACAGTGCTTGGATTTGATTGTATTTTGGCTCCTGTTTCAGTATAAACTGGTGTGTGCCGGCTGGAACAAACAGATTTTACTATTTTTTTTTTTTTTTATTGTTTTACATTTTTGTTTGAATCCCCAGGGGATTGGCTGATCCTGGTTTGAAAGGCCCAGTGATGGGATTGCTGTCAGTAGACATGCTAGGTTTCAGTGAATAGTGTCAAAATTAATACAGAAGCAATGCACTCTCTCCTTGTATGATCCTCTCTTTTTTCTAACATTTCTGTTTCTTACCAAAGTACAATCTGTATAACCAACTCAGATTGGTCTGTTAAAGATAAGGCCATGTCGGTTTCAGCTTTTGTTGTTTTAAGCAAACTGTTCAGAATTGCAATTAAAATGTGCAGAGACCCAAGCTTCTTGAAAAGGTTGAACCTTATTATAACATGTTAAAAATATCAGCTCTTTAGGTGTTTTCTGTAAAATTCTGTGTGAAAACGCAATACTAATTACTGGACTAAAACAGAGCTTTATATCTACCTGCTGCTACAAGTGATATTAGGTGTACATAGACATCAATTAATTATGTATCAGTAGAAAAACTGCAGTTTTAAGAAAGATATATATATATATCTATATCTATATCTATATCTATCTATATATATATATATATATTATTGTATTTCTTGCTCTTATTGTATTACTTGTATTGTAACACTTAATGTATTTGCTTACGATTGTAAGTTGCCCTGGATAAGGGCGTCTGCTAAGAAATAAATAATAATAATAATAATAATAATAATAATATATATATATATATACCAGCCATATTGAAGATCTACAGCACGTGGGGTTGTAGATGCTTGCAAAAAAAACGAAAAAAAAACAAAACAACAAAGCTGCTGCTTTTTTTCCCTTAGTGAAGAAAATGAAAAAAGACTTGGTTTATCCACGTCTCTGATGTGGGATTTTTGTGTGGGCGCAATTGGTCCACGGAGAGTTGGTTATCTGAAAGAAATTGTTGTAGGAATGGCTTGAGCGTCTCAGTCCCCAGGGGGCCGCCGGCATTGACAGGATCCGCAAAACAAGCGGAAAAGCTGTTTAACATGCGAGCCATTTGAGGCAGAGCCCCAGCGTTAATGATCTCCTTTTGAGCCGGGGTCTGGTGGCAGTGATTAGAGAGAGGCGTTTGAGAACAGCGAGAGCGCAGCTGTAATGAGGAGAGGTCTAGCCTCAGAACTGAAAGCTGCTGCTGGTTGATCTGCTCTGTGTGTCTCTGTGTGGTTTTTCAGGAGGCTGCGGCAGAAAGATAGTGAGATTGAATAAAAGTGAAGGGGGAGGTGGGAATGAGGGGCAGAGGGAGAAAAATAAAAAGAGTGAACTTGGATTAACTTGCGAAAAGGAATCTCGAGTATATGCCATACAGCCATCGGGCTGGATTTCAAATAAATGACAGAGCCAAAGCTCGACTGACTGCAATAGCAGCAGGGCCTCTTTGAATTGAGCAAACAACACCACAATTAATGGTAGAAATGATCAATTATATATACAATAAAATCTGTATGGTCTTGTTACTTTGTGCAGCAGTATGAAGTTATATATATTACACAAGAAAGTGGATTCATTCTGTTAGCTTCCAACAGGGTTTTAAAAAAGAAAATTTTATAAGGTAACAACCTTCTTAAAAATGTAAACAAACAATTTAGTATGAACGAGATTTAGAGAAATTAAGAGAATGAGAGTGGTACATTTAAACCAGTGCTTTAAGCAAAAAAAGTATGGCAAAATATGGATGGTGTCCTCACTCTCATTTACTGTAATGAAACTAATGTTTGGGGTTTAAATTAAGACCAATGTTCTGCATTGCTAGTACCAATAACCAGAAGCAAGGGGCCTGAGTGGGATTAGAACATACCCCAGTTATTAATAACCAGTATTTGCTGGAGGGTTGTGTGTGTGTTTTATAAAATATAAAACCTGCTGTATGAGACACTTCTTATGCAAAAAAAGGGCAGGTGTCTTCTCTTTGCTATATACTTCTCAATTAGTAAGTAAGCCGTATGCTTTAATGAGGATAACCTGTCAGTTTTACAATTCATCACGCATTTAGACAGCCACATTTGCCGGTGACTGGAAGTGACATTAAATTGTGACCTGAGACTTCAGGAGGTTGGTAAGAGACAGGTCCATTACAGCAGAGCATTCCAGAACTCTGAGGCACTGCTAAAAATGGAATGCCGAAACTGCTTGAGGCAATTGGGGAGCCTGCACAGCACAGGCTCATTCCTGCACAGTTTTCTTGCAGTGTAATATTATTCATTTCATATTGATATGTATTGATGGTCCCACTGTGAACATATTGTGTTCCATCCAGTGTTATCATTACTTTAAAAATATGATAGTGGGGGTTTATAACAAATTGGTATTATGTAATGTGATAATATGTTATTACAAATAACAACCTGTATTACAGAATTTTGCAGGGCCTTATTACACATTTACATTATCTTGAACAAAATTTGACGGGTCTGTGTTCGAATTTGAGACAAAATGAGATGGCGACAGAGGTGTTGCCCGTGGAAGTGGTGAGGAAGGGGACATCTCCCAAAATGTAAAACAAAGTTAGATCCATTTTTGAACGCTGTACAAATCAAAGGCCCTTTGCTCCTCTTCCACACACCTCCTCCCCCTTCCATTTTCCTTGTTAATTCAGGCACTTTTATTTTGCAGAAGCTGTCATTTTACATAAACTCTAATAGAACTACATCCATCGTTGCTGCCAACTTCTCCATATCAAACACGTGTAACCCAGGAGAGAACTGACAGCTCTGACCAGTCACTCTTTGAGGGGCGGGGAGGGGAGCCAATGGAGAAAGCATTAACTCTACAGCTGCTGTTGGTTTGTTAGAGATCAGTGGATACCGAGCTGGTTAAGGGGAACACTATACCCTATGAATTAGTATAATAATATCAGCTTATATCTGTTTATTATCCCATTATATGTGTTTTTAATAATGATTAATAAATAAAGTTATCAGTATGACCTTTGGGACTGTCTCAAAGCAAGCCAGGGTGGGTAAAGATAATCATTTTGGGTGTGCATGGGTAATTTGTCAGAGATTTTATCTATTGCACATCTATTGCAAATCTTTAACAAACTCTGTTTCAGTGGTGCATTACCGATAGCGGTAATTTTTATAATGGTCTTATTAAAGTCCACCTTAGTCTGGGTTGTAAAATGTACTGGTGACTTTCAAAAACATGCTAAATGTACATGACTGATGATTAAGAACAAATGCCAAATGTTAATGATCAAATATATGACGATATCCAAGTTCAGAGGGATATAAAGTATCCCTTTAACCCACAAGATACCCACCTGGTTTTACTTGTAGTTTATATTGCTGTCTAAATTAAACAACACAAAACAATCTGTTCCTTTATTGCTGGAATCCATATCATCCCATTGGTTAAGCATGCTAATTTTCATTAGCTCTAATGGTTCCTCGTCTAAGGTGTGCGTTTATGTTCTGTATAGGCACAACCTCAGTGGTGTTTTTACCAAACCTAAAGTGAACATTGAAGCGTTTTTGACTTGAGACATTTAACAGAGATGTGAATCCCTGATAGTGTTAGTGCGAATATAAAGAGGTTACATGCCTCATGTAGATGCAAGGGCAGAGCCTTTCTCCTGCACAGGACTACCTGCCCTTCATCAGTCCTGCCTTCCTGAGCCCTCGTTTCTGCACACCTGTTTTCATAAATGGGCCCGGATAATTATCTGCTCTCGGGAAGACCATCCTATGCATTTCTTTCTTTCTTTCTTTCTTTCTTTCTTTCTTTCTTTCTTTCTGTCCCGTCCCATCCCATATGGGCCTTTTATGGAAAAACAATGTACAAAAGAAACCCCATACCTAGTCACCAATTACAGTACCTGCTAAATAATTGAAAGTTATTTAAATTTAAATCTACGAGTCATTCTGGAGCAAGATCTCCAGAAGCTTTCCGGAGGGAACACACACAGTTTTTGTCCAACCCTGTTTTTTTGTTTTTTTTTTAAAAAAATTTTTACCCAACAGCATTTCATTCCTATGTCATTTCCTTAGGAAGTCATGTTCTTTTACTTAGGTTGACAATGGTCTTAATTTATAGAACAGTAGCAAATTATGCTGGATACCATTCTCCAGAGTCCATTAAAGAGAGTTACATTATCAAAGGTCTTTATTAATGAGGATCATTATGACAGATAGAAGCTATGATTGGACTCCCTGTCTTGATCATTTATATTGCTGGGAGATCACTTTGTTATCATCAACATTAAACAGAAATCTGCATTGTGAAATGATTCTGCTTTTCAAATTAAACTTGGCAGTTAGCAATGGCAGAGCATCTTCATTTTTTTGTGCTGTGATACTTTGACCCAAGTTCAGGAGGTGCTCATTAAGTTCAGGTTGCTTGCTGTAGATACAGTATATGTCATTGTGCAAGTGGTTCTTGGTGGTCTTCCATCAGCGGGAGGTTCGACTGCAGGTTCAATGAGAGGCCACAGACGCAGCGTTTCAGAGAATTCAACGTCACACTTTTATTACATCTCCATGAGTTATACAGAACTCAGTTCCCTTCTGTAGTAGCATCCCTCCTCTACACATATAGGCTTTGTGCAAACTGTCTCTACATCAATAACATAAATAAACAAATGTCCTCCATTTACACCAAACTCTCTCATTCCCGCTGTCTCATTAGAATCTCGCATGACCTTTATCCTCTCGCACTAGACGCTGTCATGTCTTAAAGGTACAGCACTCAAAACATAATAACATAATCGTCACATCGTGTAGACTTGAGTGGCCAAAGTGGCTTTATCAATATAAAAGATCCAGCACCATCAAGAGACTTTGGAAGATCTAGCCTATATTGCATATGTTTATGGCAGACAACTGGAACTGCAGAGCAGCTCCTGACCTCATAAGAGACAATATTTTAGTAATTGCAATAAGAACCACCCAGAATTCTTGCAAACAGTATAACATGGTACGGGTGAGTAAACACAAGACAATATCATTTTAATATCTTTCTTCCTTGTTTTGTAATATCAAGAAGTGTTGTTTTTTTTTTCTTTTTGGAGTAATTTACTGGAGTAACGAGAATGTGCCCCTAGGTGCTGTTCAACTGCTTTTTTGTTGAAACTGACTTTGGAAAATGATTTTAGATGTGTGTTAATGGCTTTCCAATAAGACCCCTTATCAAAGAATCACATATATACTGCAGCCCATCCTGTGCAGTGTTATGGCATTTTTTATTCCAGGTTTTACCGTTTACATCATTTTCTTGTATTCAGGGACCTGTGTTGAATTAGGAGGCCTTCCAGGAATACAGTGATTCAAGTCTTGGCTACAAAACATGAGTTTAGACCTAATCTGTCTATTAGAGACTCGGACACATCTCAGTTAGATTATAACTGATTCGTTTTACTTCTCTCATCCACACAGTGATTATAACTGAGCCGTCTTGCTTCTCTCATCCACACAGTGATTATAACTGAGCCGTCTTACTTCTCTCATCCACACAGTGATTATAACTGAGCTGTCTTACTTCTCTCATCCACACAGTGATTATAACTGAGCCGTCTTACTTCTCTCATCCACACAGTGATTATAACTGAGCCGTCTTACTTCTCTCATCCACACAGTGATTATAACTGAGCCGTCTTACTTCTCTCATCCACACAGTGATTATAACTGAGCCGTCTTACTTCTCTCATCCACACAGTGATTATAACTGAGCCGTCTTGCTTCTCTCATCCACACAGTGATTATAACTGAGCCGTCTTGCTTCTCTCATCCACACAGTGATTATAACTGAGCCGTCTTGCTTCTCTCATCCACACAGTGGTTATAACTGAGCCGTCTTACTTCTCTCATCCACACAGTTATTATAACTGAGCCGTCTTACTTCTCTCATCCACACAGTGATTATAACTGAGCCGTCTTACTTCTCTCATCCACACAGTGATTATAACTGAGCTGTCTCTTCTCTCATCCACACAGTGATTATAACTGAGCTGTCTCTTCTCTCATCCACACAGTGATTATAACTGAGCCGTCTTCCTTCTCTCATCCACACAGTGATTATAACTGAGCCGTCTTACTTCTCTCATCCACACAGTGATTATAACTGAGCCGTCTTACTTCTCTCATCCACACAGTGATTATAACGGAGCTGTCTTACTTCTCTCATCCACACAGTGATTATAACTGAGCCGTCTTGCTTCTCTCATCCACATCGGTGATGCAAGTTCTTCAGTACCACACTGCAAAGCCTTGGGATTGGTTGACTCTTGACCCTTGTTGCAGTGGTACAGAATACAGTAGATTCTGAGGTGGAAAGATTCATTTCAACAGCCTGTCTTTCTTGCAGAAATGTGTAGCTGACGTAAAAATAAATAGAAAATGTCAGGTTTTATTTGCACACTGGACTGCTTGGCAGCTTAGAAGATTCATATAAGAAGCTACTTTTCTTAGTTGACATTTCAGGCACGACGTTGCTACAATTTGGGCCCAAAATCCTTTACTTACTTTTCTCCAGATTCTGCAAATGCTTTTTACAGATGCTTAATGCTCAGTGGTCATTATTGTTTATAAACAGCACAACTTAAAATGACCTTATCTATCTAAATGTTGTCTCCACAGGCACGAATACTAATGCTTTACTTGTAAGCAATAGAAAACAGAATATGTTCTCCACATTCATTATGCTAAAGTGATTTACGTTTTGGTAGCATGTCGGATCTGTTGGCTTGCAGTTGAATTGCTGTAATTGGATATGAGATCAAAAAATACACTAACATTTTGTACAGTGGTTATGCTTGAAAGCTCATCAGTTTGCATCAAGCTTCCGCCTGTTAAATAGTTAACTATCTCCCTTTCCGTTTCAAAGTGAAGCCTCAAATAGAAGCACCAGAAAGTTAAATAAAGACAAAAAGCAATTGATATTAACCAAATCTCTAAAATATTTTAGTAAAAATTAGTTGTAGCCGGTACTAGGAGCCTTTTTGTTGGTGGTGGCCAGTGTCTCGGTGGTAGCAACAGTTACGGTACGTTGGAATATTTAATTTTCTCATTTTTATCCATGCTGGTTTGCTTGTACACATTCAGAGGATGTGCTTTCAGTGCAATGTATTTGTACACATTCATGCTTCAGACTTCTATTGAGAACAGAAAGTCTTATTTTCTAAAGAAGCCTGAGGCTGTTAGGTGCATTTACTCTTGGTTAGGGTGATTTAATAATAATTTATTTTGTTCAGTATTAAGGACATTGCATGTCAATAAAACAAGATCAAATTGTATGTTTTTACCATTTGAAAAAAGTGGCAAAGGATGTAAAGTGAGTGTTTTCATTGAAGTAAATCTACTCTGTGCTGTAGATGGGCAGTAAGAGTGTGGTGGTGAAATGAATGGCATGTGGGAACATATTGATAATCTGGTTTTGATAGGTTATTTATTTATTTATTGACATGATGATTTTTCTTGGAGAACAGCAACAACCTTGTGTCAACGACTTTCTAAAGTTGGAAATTATGTTAACCCTGAACTTTTTATAGATGCAAGTATCTTTATTTTATTTGTATGTCTTGGTTTAACTTGGTTTAAAATATTGTATGAGCTGGACATCTGACAAAAAGATCTATACCTATGATTTCTAGTTTCTGGGTAAAAGGACATGCAGGCCTTTGAAAAGATGATTAGCATTTAGATGTGGAGATTTGCCTCTATATTATAATAGTGGTGGACATGGCACATTTCTGACATTTGTGTAAATTTGTTTCAAGTAGCCCTGAGGGGCTGATCCGCTCTCCTGATCAATCTCCCTAAATTGCCCATGCTGACCTCCCGATGATGAGAAGGTATTTCCATTCCTTTGCCATACTGATTTTCTCCCTGATCGATAGCAGATGTTTTCACTCCTCATCAGTGCTGGATAAGTGTTCTAATGGAGGTCGGGTCAGGTCAGGGAGGGTTTGATTTATTTTCATTTGTAAAAAATAGAATGGCAATATTCCAATATTGGTACAAATCTGACACCAGGGGGCAATTTATCTTTTCCTCATGCACAGACACATGCTTGCATAAAAAAACACAGACGTGTACATATTTATTGCTATCATTCTGGAATTACATTGCCTCCTATTATATTACAATGTATAATTCGTATGTCCAGTCTGTAGAAACATCCCCATGAAATTAATGTAGAGGGGAAACAAAAGTCTTGCACTGTGTATAATTCTCAAGGAAAGCATATTTGATTTTTTTTAGCAGTTTGTGGGGATTAAAAGAAAGAAAAATTCCCAATAAAGAAAGAAGAACATTTGAAGTTAAGGCCTAACCAGACGTGATGCAGTTTGTCCTGTGTTAAAATGATACTTTAGCTGTGACACTACCTTATACACCAGTGGTGACAGGCAACCTCTGATTGGTCAGTGCCCTAGCTGCCGCGTGACAATATCGCAAAAATAGGCACATTCCTTTTTTTTTTTTCTTTTTTTCTTTTTTGCATCGCTTTAGTGTCATGTTCTGTTTCTTGTGTAGCGGCAAGTGTGTCGTCCTACACATTCGCTTGTCGCATGGTGTCTGGTGTGATTAGGCCTTTACGCTGTAGTTTTGTTTCACAAGCAAATACTGTTTAAAGAACTACTGGAGGCAATTATAAGGAGAGTACTGTACATTCAAGCATCTCATTGAAACAACGTCAAAGGTGTTGCAAGGTGAAAACAAATAGCTGAAATATTGCCTGTAAAATGTCTATACAGTACATTTTACAGCTTGTTTGTATTGTATTGTGTCCGTGTGAGGACTCTGTTGGTAACCTCAATATCTCAGGCTGGGTGTGACTGACACCTGGTTTTGTGCTAATAGACCTGCCCCCTGATAGTCTTTACTGCTCAAGAATCAATCAGTAACCTGCAGGAATTTTTACACTGTACTTGAATCCAGTGGCTCAGTATGGTGCACCAAGCATTTCAGTGAAACTCATTTAATTCTGGTAATGTAATGGTCATTTGGATTAGTGTTTTTGATTACAGATAAAATAGGGCACCTGTAATACCTGTAAAGGGTAGAGGAATATAACAACCAGGCTAATGTAGACATAGCTCTGGTTTGGAACCAAAATGATATCATCTCGGATCACAAGGTCTCTGTAGGGTTGCAGTCGTTGACAGATGGAGAATAGGTTATAGTAACTTTTGCTTAGAACATCATCTTCATTTTATTGATTGATTATAATGATCCTTACTGGACAATGAAAAGATAAGAATCCCAAATACTCCCACAATGTTCGATATTCCTAGTAGGTTAAGACATCGTTGTTATACACAAAGATTAGAGCGCTCCTGCTGAACAAAAATAAAGGTTAACTTTGAAGTCTAAACTGCATATCCTAAAGGAACACAGGCAGATCCCCAAATCCTGAAATGCCTTCAGGGTTTGGATATGCTCTTGTCTGAATACATTACTGACATTTCTGAACCATCACATAACAACAAATCAGTTCAGTTGTGCAGATAGCAATCCATTATGTTTGTATGAATTTGTATTATGTTTGTTTGGTGAACATTGCGTGTCCACAGGCAGTATGTTCTGAAGGCTGTCGCCACTGATTCGAGGTAGGGATTAGCATCGTTCATGATCAAAAAGGTATAATGGACATATAAGTGTGTCCCAGACAGTAAAACAAACAACTTCTATGCCCTTATTATGCCGCCTTGCAACTCACTTTCAGAATAGCTTTAGTTTCCAAATCAACATGTGGCAACACTAATTAAACATCCCTATAGGGGTTGCTTATGGTTTTTAAATTTGCAGCTGCCTCCCCTGCTTCAGCTCATTTCATATCTCATATGTACACCCTTTGTGATACAGACTTCAGTTTTTCGGTGTTGTGGAAACCCGTTGAGCAAAATTATACACTTCACTTTGACCACGCAACTTTTTGGTTTCTGGCTGCAAAAGGCCGTAGCTATTGGCTTCACCACTGTGTTCTTTCATTCTCCAAGTCAAGTTTGATTATGGTTATTGTGGTTTTGACTGCAATTTTACAAAGCCGTCTTTGCCCTGTCAGAAACATGTCGGAGACATGTCTAGTTTCTTGGAATTTATAAAGGACCACTGAAATAATAGCTAGATCTCAGTGGAAATCAACTTAACTTGAGGCCAGGTTCAGAACATATTTAATAAGTGTGCTTTCCATCCTTTCTTGGTTTCCAGAAGCACTTTAATAATCTATTGATGTGCTTTATTACCTGCTTTTTTATTATGTAAACTGTATAACAGTTAATTTAAAGGGGTTAGTTGAGGGATTATAAAGAGTGACTTAGAGGATCACACTTCCATTCTTCAGACTGATTCCAGTAATCCTTGCTTGGCCCATTTGAGCAAGTCTATCAGCTGTGGTTCTGGTGACCGTATAATATCGTAGGTGTTCCAAAGACTACAGATTTGGGTAGGAGCCAATTTCTGAATCAGCAGTACAGTCTCTTGAACCAGAAGAACCAGTTGAAACCTGCACAACTGCGTACTGACTTTTAAAACAAACATGCTGTGACTATTTTAAAACAATTTGGGAAGCCTCAGGTGGACAATAAATGATGGATTGTGATTACAGACCCTTTTTTCCCCACACATTAAATATGAAAAAGGCTACTATGGGAAATGTGTTTTAATGACTATAGGGATGCTAAACAGTCCACAAATCTAAACTGACAATACAATATTTTAATTAAGCAATTCATACTACTTGACAACTTTTGCAGGTGAATTAGTTATTTTAATGGCATTCCGATCTTCATTGGAAACAACTCTGTGTTAATTAGATCAGATTCCATGAATCCTCCAAATGCTGTCCTTCTCACTTTGGTCCCTGACCACTGAGGTGCTCTTACCCTCCAAAACATCAGTATCAAGTGGTTCACCTGTGACTGTGTTTAGTTCAATTGTGGGTTATTGTTTAGTTAAACAGGATATAGGCGATTAATAAGGGCTTGTATAAAATTGTGCCTCTCAAATACAGAACAATAAGTTCTCTTCCCATTTAGAAAAAGGACACAGGCAATCAGTAAAACATTAACATGAGTTACGAAGACTTATTTAAATATATACATTAAAGACATTTTTGTATTCAATAAAACTTTTTTAGAATGTTGTTGGATTGTTGAACAGCTGATTTTTATTTAATTTGTAAAAACAGGCTTAAAAAACAAAACATGGGGGCTCCCGAGTGGCACATCTGGTAAAGGCACGCCGCATGGAGTGCAGGATGTGCCCTATAGCCTGGAGATCACCGCTTCGAATCCAGGCTATTCCACTGCTGACCGTGGGCGGGAGTTCCCAGGGGGCGGCACACAATTGGCCGAGCGCTGTCCGGGTGGGGAGGGCTTAGGTTGGCCAGGGTGTCCTCGGCTCACCGCACACTAGTGACCCCTGTAGACTGGCTGGCGCCTGCGGGCCTGCCTGTAAGTTGCCCAGAGCTGCTTGGTCTTCAGACGCTGTAGCTCTGAGGTGGCTGCATGGCGGGCCTGCAGAGTACCCTGGTGAGGTCCTCTCACACCTCTGCGCTCTTGCTCTTGTGATCTGCTCTTTTGGTCACAGAAAGACAGCTGTGAAAGGAATGTAGCCCCTTCTTCATTCTCATGACCCTGTTAAGGCTATGAGAGATACAATTATACTATTGATAAAGTAATTCTTATTTATACCACAAGCATGTGCGTCAGGATGGTTTGCTGACACAACAATAGCACAGAGATAGCAAATAAGCCATCAAATACCAAATAACATTACAATAAGAAATACAAATTAACTGATAAAAAAAAATAACATTTCAGGTAAGGTAGACCACATGGAAACATACAAATGTTCACATGGTTAGAGATAACTGTGGCCAGCTCACCACCTGTCACAACTGTGCACCTCTGGTGAAGGTTTTTACAGCAAATCTACTTTACAGATCTTTTCATCTGCTGTAGCTCTTACCTTCAAAGTAAGCGGATTATTTCCAGTTATCATTTTTTCTTTTCAAATCCTTTCTTGTAACAATTTATTATGCAAACTCCAGTTTCCTGCACCTCCTCTAGAATCATTGGCAAGGAGTAAATTGTCAGTCATTCCACTAACATCTCAGTAATTTGCAAGTCAAATGGAAAAAAGTTTTCTCATTTTGACAGCCTCCCCTTATCTGCAACTGTGAAGCAAGCAGCTGCACACACTCGCTCTGCCAGGCTAGCAGGTGAGTCAGCTAGAAACAGATCCCAACAACACTCACCACTTTCATCCAAAACCAAGGGCTGTCATACTATATACAACAGGCTTTACATCTACATGGTGCATTCTTCAATGTTCTTTACTTACAAAATGTAATTTGCACTGTATAACTGCCGTTCCTACTTTCTGGTAAAACTTTAACATTTCTGAAAAGAACGCTTATGATTCTCATGAAATGTTAGTTATTTTTGATGAATTAATAATGAAGCAGTGATATTAGGAAGTGAGCTGGAAAGAGCCCACAGTACCAGAAGGTAAGAGGTTAACCGTCACCTTCACTTTTTAACAATGCTGTAGCCTGGCAGAAGTGTCACAGGCTCCTGAGATGCAATGGTTGCAGTTGATTCCTTTTCAAACAGGGTGCTGTTCTCCACCTGTGGTGTTGGGAAATGCAGGCGGTAATTGGGTGCCATAAATCGTAGATGGCGACAGGGTAGGTCAGAGCAGGCAGACTAGATTACTAAAGCATTACGGTCAAAGAAAGACCTTGAATTGGAAGATTTTAATTAGAGCTTGTCTCTCGTTAGCTCTTTCTTTTAATAGGTTGCGTTACATTTTTGAGATGGAATCATGAACAGTAAACAATAAAAGTTTTTGTAAGATTAGAATTGTATCTTTTTTTACCCCTTGTGTGTTTCTTTTTGGCAGTGGCTGAACTTTAAGGAAGTGCAAGATCTCTGGATGAGAGTGCAGCAAGACTGAACCTTTCTAAAACCCAGACTCAGGCACTGGAATGAAAATTGTTTCCCTCTGCATTGAGTGGTGTACCTGAAGACCATTTTACACACATATATTGAGAGTCTATTTAATACTCTGCAGGGAAGAGAAAGATTTAAAGATTAACCTTTTTTTTCTACCCATTGTAGACTCTAATTTACTTTAAACGTAAATGCTGAAAGTGGACATGATACCATTTTTATACTCTTTGTCTATTTTTAAATCCATTTTCCAGTTATGCCACAAAAAGCAGCACGGTTTCTCTCGGTGCAGATTCTGCCCAGTTTTGGGGGTGTTTTTTATGGATGATGTGCAGAGAGCTCGAAGGCCAAACTCCTGCGGTTCTTATTATGGGTTTTCATCACTTGGCGTATTACAATGAAATTGCATTCAAACCGTAGAGATTCTGCAATGCTCCAAGAATCCCATTGTCCACATAACAAGGGATACCATTTTTTCCCTGTTATTTCCAACAAATTGGTTTTAAGAACTGGATGCGATCCAGTTTAATTTTGGTAGTAGCCTGGCTCATTTTGCAAACAGTGATCAAGTGACTGTATATTTTAGAATGTTATATATCCAGCATGGGTATATAACATGTACCTAATCGTTTTAATATCTCTGGGTTTAAGACATTTAGATCACTGCATATCATTGGGTCTGTTTTAACATTTTTAATACAGTCTTATTCAAATTAGAATCAGCACAGATTTGTCAGCAAGGCTGTTTTCCTGGCATACTCAGTTAGGTTTTGAAAACCTTAAAATAGAAGTATTAAGAACGAATTCACTAGAGGGGCTAGCAGAAATCATATTCCGACCAAAGAATAACTTCTGTCAGTCTTCTCTTTATTCTAAAATAAGTTGTTATTGCATTATCTGACTGCCATCTCAAGTGTATACAGCGCGTGCTTCCATGTTAGTGCTTCACCCGAATGCACAGTGAAACGCTTTAGCAATGGAGGGAGGATTGTACCAGGAGGACAAGAGCTAATTACTTTTGAATGGTAAATTATTCATATCCAAACAGGCACAATCTTATCTTTTGCATCCCAAATGAAGGAAGCCAATGTTTTACTGAACAACTAAGACAACAATAAAACATTTTTATTGTTTAAATGGAAAGGATGGAATGAATCCAAGTGAGTTGTAAATTATTTTTTTTTGTCTGTACTGTTTAACATTACATGATTTTGTCTGTACTAAATAAGTACAATAATTTTTGTATCATTCGTGATTCTAACCCATGCACCAATATGTGACCTGTTAGGATTGTGATTGCTTATAGTAGCCTAGTGGCCCAAGTGACTCTAGATTGGCTTAATCAGTGGTGTATCTTCACTTGACATTGGCATGTTAAACTGTGCTGATTGTGTAGTAAAGACCAACATTGAGTTACAGTGTGGTACACTCATAATGTCCCATATGCTAAAAACTTTTAAATGAAAAGTTATTGCATTTATGTTTTGGTTTCATGCACACCTATATTCCTGAGCATATCAATTGAATAATTGTAATGTTTTATCATTTACATTGTATTTTTTTTTATATATATATAGAAGAGACAGCTGCCTTTAACTATTATGGCACAGTTGTCACTGGTACTATAATAATAGGAAAATGATTGTAATGATTACATTTTTTCTTTTTATAATGGCTCCAAGGAGAATAGAGTAAATCAGTGCATACAGCGACTGTCTGATGGGTACTAGTAATTAAAGGGTTAACCATTTATCTCTTTAAATATAACCACCCAAGCTTGTTACTTATTTTTCTCCCTTTTCCCACAAGGCATTGTAAAGGAGTTATAAAGAACAACAACTTCGTATCTAGGATATACTCACATTATTGAAGTGCCTTGCCAGCTTTTTCCATTGCAGAGACTCCAGGCTGTAATATACCCTCCCACCCTATCTATTCCAAGCTACTGTTATATAATAACTTCACTTGCAAATTGAAAGTGCTAATTACTTTGGCATTTAAAACAGTATTTAAAAGAAAAAAAAAAAGATTATTTCAGCTTTGATAATGAAAATTTCAAGGTTTTCACTATAAAAAAAATGGATCCAAACTGTTTAGCAGACGTTAAATGCCAGTTTAACTATCTTCAAGGCTTTTGTATTGTTTTAATGCATTTAACTACTACTGGATGTATGGGTGTGTGGATATCTAAGCTGTTGTTTTGCTAGTAAACTGGAAATGGCAGTAGTTAAAGACTACTTGACTGGTTAACATAAGATCCATCATCTGACCTGAGTAAGCAGGCCTCTTCCTTCATCCAAGAGCCATGTTTATATCTGACACTGGGACTGACTTGAAAACAAACTCTGCAGATGATCAAGATCCATTCGATTTCAATTGGAGCGCTCCGTCCCAGTGAAGATTGCAAGCTGGCAGAACTCGATCTCTCTGATGGTTGAAGTTACCTTATGAGTGACCAATGTGAAGGACGTGTGTGAGGCAGTAAAAATATATGTAAGTCAGTGAATTGATTTACAATTCGACCAAAATGTGATATATAAGGGTGATCTTTGACTTTTGTTTGCTGTCTGGTTGCTGATTTAGATTGGGTTGTTGAATGCAGATGGAACTAGCTGCAGCCGCAATTTGGTATGGGAATGAGATAAGACAGAGTTCACAGACTGGTTTCATGGTGTAATGGATGTGGCCTAAGTGGAAAGGTCTTGGGTTCAAACCTCATCTTTGGCGAGGACCCTTTCTCTGATATCTTACACAGTAATTTTGTTACTCAGACAAGTCTTGCATAGCGGTTTGGGATGTTTTTTTTTTTTTGTTTTTTTTTTACTGGCAAGTGGTTGTAATGGCTTCATACTATAGATGTTCAAATCTCTGCGTCAGAGCCAGGTGTTGGTGACAGTAATGCACTGTGTATGTGGTAATATTACACATAGCAAGTGGTGTGGGGGACGCTCGTAGCAAGTTACATTGTCTAGTACCGTCAACCTGTCACTTTTCTAGAACATTTCATTCGTCAAAAAAGAAAGGGCATTAGACCAGTGTAAATCAGTCCAGCCAAACGACACGTTGTAAACAATTGAACTGTGAAGTAGCAGGTTTTAAATCCCGAGGTGATCCATGATAAACACAAAGAGACTGCTGACAATCTGTTGCTAAACCAGTAAATAGGCAGGTTGTCACTGCAGTTGTCGTCGTCATTCACACTCAACCCACATCTCGCTTTTGATCTCTTTTAACAGTTTAAGTGTTAATACTTTCAATTAGCTGTATAATTTTCCCAAACCACTGGCCCCATCCGTAACACGCAAAACGTTCACACAATTAGAAGCCACTAATTCGGCAGCTTTTTAAAGTTGTAACTAGTGTTGATTTAACACTTGGAGGGAATGTTTATCCATCTGGTATAAACCCCTGGGCTTTATTCTGCATGTTAAGTGGGCATAGAGGTGGCACATCATGTTGTTCAACCAAATGCACGGCCATTAAGAAGATTCCTGGGGCAGGACAAGCATGAATGATAAGCTTTATCATCCAAAAAAATATCTTTGCCATTTTCCAGAAGAAGAAGAGCTATGGTTAATTAATTTAGGACAATAACTTCTATATTGTAAATATACATTGTGACTGCAGTTGGTTACTGTAAGTACAGAGCTATAGTACATCAGCTAAGACCACTAGAACATTGCTGAAATTGCAGACAGTAATCTGTAATGCAATTAAAATGCAGACAGACTGTACTAGATTTGTTATAAATGAATACATGAATTTGACTGTGGTTGCACTGTTTTTCTACAAGTTATCCTATTGTATTGGTTACTCCTAAAAAAAAGTGACTATGTGAAGGTTGGATAATGGTTTAGAGGAATATGTTCTTATATAGAACCTAGGTATGCAATACCTAGAAACATGAACGATACAAACTTATTGTACTTAATATTTCAGCACTAATATATCATCTTTATTATTGGTACAATAAACAAGTACATCATTTACAGTGTCCTGTGTAATATTAAACAGTAAAAATCATGATATATGACACTTAGCATTATGAAATATTGGCAGTCCAGAGGATGCTATGGACATTTCCAAGTGGCCTTATTCTTCAGCTAAGTGCCTTAGGGTTTGACGGTTTATGAGCTTGATAATGGGCCAAGGAGCTGATTCAGTCCAGGTGTCTGGAAAATGAGAACTCTAGGGTAGGGGTGGAAATCTGTGCGGAGAGGGGGACAGTTCTAAAATATTGCCATGGGAAACTGGTGGGTTACTCAGCAATGTTTTATGAAAACCATCCCTTATTTAGATTTTGAAATACAAAATGATATAAAAAAAGACTTACAACATTTTGACCCACTTAAAATATAAAAAGACACAATTGTGATATGGGAGGTTATTCATTCCAACACGAAACACCCTGGGATCAACTTGTTGCAACAATTATTATACATATTCTTGTATGCCAAGTAATGGGCTATGGAAATATGATTTATCTCATTCAAGTTTTGACTTATAAATAGCCATCATTAATGCAGTATTATGACTAAAGTCACCCAGTGAGATTCTCACTAATTAATCTTATTTTGGGTATCTGAGACACTGTCCCATCAAAGTAGATCTGGTTGGTTTTTAAAATCATTACTGAATTATATTTTCACAGAATGTTATCAAAAAAGAATGAATTCATGGCAGGGGTGAAATTCTCAACAAAAAAAAAGTGCAGTTACTCGTATGCACAGCCGGGTGTAAACATTTTAAAAATTGAGACAATCTGAGTGCCAGTGAATACATACTTAAAAAATGTATGATACATGATACATTTCTAAATACAAAATAAGCCTTAAAAATAACTGATCAATTATAAACAATTCACCATAAACAAGGAAGCTGAAAATACTGAACGCTTTGTGTTCTCTGCTTGTATCACAGTCATGTACTGTAATATAACACTAAAGTTAAACCTTAAATGAGAAGCATTAAGAAATATTACACTATGCAGTAATTGCTGTAGAGAGGGAGTTTTGTTTCAAGATATCCTAAAAAAAAAGGGATGATGTTATAAAAAAAGGTTAAAAAAACAACTGTGCTATGAAAGAATGATACTAAAAGGTCTAAGTCAAACAATGCACAATAGGGGCTGAAATACTCCTCAAATGTATTATGTAACAGGCACTACTACTAATAATGATGTACTTGACTTGGCCATTTTAATCTCCATAGTATTCTCTGAAATCATCCCCATACATTCCAGACCCTGGGTACTCACCTACAACAGGACCTGGCCATGCTACAATAATTGCCTTGGATTAGAACATATATCCCTGTTTCTTTTATTTATTTTTTACTTATTACTTATCCTACAATAATATGTTCTGTGTGCTTCTCTGTTGTGTTTCTGTGTAGATTAATTACCTTGATCTATTCCAGAAAAAAGATTTTTCAGGCAGAAAAGTAGAGTCATTACTGTGGTTTACTTCTGCCTTTTTTTTTTTTTTAGATGTGCACACAAGTAAAAACTATTTAACTTAAATAAACTGTTCAAAATGTTTTAGAAAAGGGGGCATTGTACAAGGAAAAAAACACTTCACATTTTGGTTTTCATTTATTACAGTCCTCATAACAGAAAATACTAAGATCACAACAAAACAAAATGTTGATCACTGTGCTTAACATGTACCTTGCAAGTTGGGCCAGTGTTTGAAAAGCGTGAAGCACACCTCCATTTGTATCCCGATTCTGACTCGCTTACCAAATCTGAAGCTGCACTTTGATCCTGTTTTTATGTTATTGTTAATCCCTACTGTCCTACACATCACTTTTAGAAAATTGTGCGCAAATTCTGGCAATGTGGTAAATCGGTACAAGGTAAAGTGCGTTATGATAATTATTTCTAATATTTATAAACTATGTAATTAATGGCGAACACTGACATGGATTTTTGCCTTCAAATTCATGTGCAGCAATGTTCGTTTTGACTTCATAATAATGATAATTACTCCATACTGCTGTTTTCACGTTGCACTGCTAAAGTCTTCTCTCTTTGATCAACGAATGAGCACTGACACAAAGCGAAATGGGCAGAGATTTGTGACTCATGCCAAAATTAAATCTGATCAGAATGAAAGCTCGGCCAATCAACATGCAGTGATTATACTGGCGTTAATGGTGGCCAATAGCAGCTAACAGAAGCAGTATGAGGAAACGGAATGCAAGCAGCACGAACTGTGCTGAATGAAAGCGCATTTGAGCTAGTGGGCAATGCATCCACTTTGGATGAAAAGCAGATTAAATAAGTCCCGGTACCCAGTATTGGCATGAAAATAAGTCCCGGTACAGAGTACCGGCAGAATTTCACCCCTGATTCATGGTATCGCCATTTTGGGGGGTTCTGCAGTGATCACAGTAGATGGTACCATACAGTAGCTTTGGTTGAGTTCTGAGGCAAAGGGGTAAGAGAACACTCCATACTTAGCCACCAACACTGCTTCCTGAAGTTGTGTTCATTGGAGATTTTGTAACCTTGCTTAGCCTTTGAGAACTAACGAAGATCAGAATCCAAAGTTGTATCGTTACAGGCTTAAAATACAAAGACCATACAACCTGTGGATTAAGCTATTTGTAGAGTTGTAAAAAGATGTGATCAGAAAAGGAAATTAATCAGGCCGGGGGGGGGGGGGGGGAGGACCTCGAAGTGAAGAAAGGAAACAACAGGGGAACACTTTCAAAATAAAAACAAAAAAAGGACTAAACGTGTAGAGGACAAATCGTGGAGGTTAAATTTCCCTCCACGTGTACACAATACCCTCAGCGCAAGCATGCTGTCTGCTTTCACTGCTGAGCTTCAGGAGGAAACCACTCTTTTGCATTCAATTCCCTTCTGCATCTACAAAATATACTAACGTGATGTTTAATTCATTGTTCAGGAGCAGGAGGACACTGACAATAATAATAATAATAATAATATAAACAAAAAAAATCTGAAGATTGTATTTCCCTTTGCGAGCATGAAGGAATGAGAGAAAAAATGCAACACAAATGAAGAGTGAGAGGGACAGAATTAATGAGGAAAAAGGACAAGAAGAAAAACAAATACATAATTGAACTGAACATCAAACAAAATAGAAGACAATTTTATAATGGGGAAAAAAAGGTTGCCACTGTTTGCTTCTTGCTTGGGGGAAATGAAAGGGTATAATGCACTTCGAACACTTGCCATGGTCCTGGTAATAGACGCTTGATTAAACATCCTTTCAGAAAGACAGGGATTAGGAATTTCCCCTCGGATTTAGTGAAATTGGTTGGAAAGGAAGGCAGACACAGGATTTAGCGCAGTCGGGTGGAAGAAGAGAACTTTTGATGTGTCAGTCAATAGGCCAGCAATGTTTGATTCGATTGACCTCCCCTGCCTTGATTGGTGACAGCTGATCCAGCCTAGGGAAGGGCTCTAGGCTAAAACAAAGCCGTGCGGCATGGAAGGAGAAATCCCAGAAAGCTCTGCAAACCCACGGGACACTTCCCGTGGCTCTCGTCCTGACACAAATTCTGATTTAGGTCAGTTTCCACATTGGCAGTTACCAGAATAATGAACTGGTTTTGTGTCTCTGGTTAGTTCCTCTTTGTGTGGTATTAACCCCTAATTAATTGAATAGTCAGCACAGATGACCTTACACGGTTGTTTCTGTAATGCTAAGGATGCTGATAGTGCAGCTGCTTCATGGTTTAGTTTAGTTGTATCTCATGAACTTGCACTTCACCTCCTGGGAACCCTAGTTAACATTAACTCCTGGAGTGGCCCCAGAAGGTATATGCCAAGGACATGGACTTCCATTGTTATCCAGAGGAATCCCTATTCATGCATTGTAAATGCATCCCCATAAAACGAGCATGATTTACAGGCAAATGTGGTGTCCTGTTGTAAAGCAAGGCAGGGTTTACACAGTGGGATGAGAGAATTTCGCACATAATATGCACATACAGTGCCTTGCAAAAGTATTCAGACCCCTAACCAATTCTCTCATATTACTGAATTACAAATGGTACATTGAAATTTCGTTCTGTTTGATATTTTATTTTAAAACACTGAAACTCAAAATCAGTTATTGTAAGGTGACATTGGTTTTATGTTGGGAAATATTTTTAAGAAAAATAAAAAATGAAATATCTTGCTTGCATAAGTATTCAACCCCTGTGCTGTGGAAGCTCCCAGTTTACACCGATGAAAGAAATTGCCCTAACGAGGACACAATTACCTTACCATTGGCCTCCACCTGTGAACCATTAAAGTTGCTGTCACATTTTCTGGATAAAACCCCCACTGTTGAAGGATCATTGGTCAGGCTGTGAATCTGAAGGAAAATCAAGACCAAAGAGCATTCTACAGAAGTTAGAGATAAAGTAATACAAATGCATAGATTAGGGAAATGGTACAAAATAATATCCAAATGTTTGGATATCCCAGTGAGCACAATTGGATCAATAATCAGGAAGTGGAAGCTGCATCACACCACCCAGGCACTGCCAAGAAAAGGCTGTCCGCTCAAACAAGAAGGAGACTTGTGAGAGGAGCCACAGAGAGGCCAACAATCACTTTGAAGGAGCTACAGAGTTCAGTGGCTGGGAGTGGAGTAATGGTGCACCAGTCAACCATATCAAGAGCTCTGCATAACACTGGCCTGTATGGGAAGGTGGCAAGAAAGAAGCCATTACTCAAAAAGTACCATCTGAAAGCACATCTGGAGTTTGCCAGAAAGCATGAGAGTGACCCAGCTGCGATGTGGGAAAAGGTTTTGTGGTCAGATGAGACCAAGATAGAGCTTTTTGGCCAAAACTCAAAGTGCTATGTGTTGCGGAAACCTAACACTGCCCATGCCTCAAGACACACTATCCCTACAGTGAAGTATGGTGGTGGCAACATCATGCTGTGGGGATGCTTCTCATCAGCAGGGACTGGGCATCTTGTTAAAATTGAAGGAAGAATGGATGGAGCAAAATACAGGGAAATACTGCAAGAGAACCTGCTTCAGTCCGCTAAAAAACTGAAGCTTGGGAGGAAATTCACCTTTCAGCAGGACAATGACCCCAAGCACAAGGCCAAAGCAACATTGGAGTGGCTCAAGAACAAAAAGGTGAATGTCCTACAGTGGCCCAGTGAAAGTCCTGATCTCAATCCCATTGAGAATCTGTGGCACTATTTGAAAATTGCAGTCCACGAGCGTCGTCCAACCAACCTGAACAACCTGGAGCAAATCTGCCAAGAAGAATGGGCCAAAATCACTCCAACACTGTGTGCAAAGCTGGTACATACTTACCCCAAAAGACTTAAAGCTGTTATTGCAGCGAAAGGTGGCTCTACCAAGTATTAATGTGTGGGGGTTGAATACTTATGCAAGCAAGATATTTCAGTTTTTTATTTTCTTAAAAATATTTCCCAACATAAAACCAATGTCACCTTACAATAATTGATTTTGAGTTTCAGTGTTTTAAAATAAAATATCAAACAGAACAAAATTTGTCCCATTTGTAATTCAGTAATATGTGAGAATTGGTCAGGGGTCTGAATACTTTTGCAAGGCACTGTATATAGATATATTAATCGCACCACACACACATAACTATACAGGCTTGTGTTAACCAGTATGATTCATAGAGCCCCCCCCCAGATGTCCGAGTCCACGTGAGCAAGTGATGAGTGATGGAGACACCTTGAGTAAGCGATGACAGATGTTCAGATAATTTGGTAAGTCGATTAATTTAAGGTATTTATAATTGAGATAATGAAGAGATACAAAGATATTTAGTAACCAAGGGGTACGAGTCGGGAAAATGTGCAATACATTTTCCACCCCAGCTATTTGCATGTATTAATCTGTCCCTTGTACACAGTATACTTGTTAATATTGCCATACATCACTAAAGAGAGGAGAGTGTCAGGATTTGACATTGCTCCTGGGCTCTTTATTCAGCTTGTTATACTGTTAAACTATTTCATTTATTCAGCGTGAATGTTGCTGAGAGCTCATGTTTTATATCACTGAAAAAATTCAGTCTGCTCAGGATGGGCATAATGAAATTGCATAAATGTACTCTCGGCTCCGAATCTAATTTATTTCTCTTGTTTATTATTGAGAGACAGCCATTATGAAATGTGTAACTTTGGTGCTATTCGAATTGAAAGTGCTGGATTTGGAGCCCTTTAAACTGATGATTGTGCCCTGATTCAATTTGCAGTCAGTTAGAACGCAAATATTCTAGCATAATTGACAAGATTGGTGTGGTTTCCAATACTAATTCACCAGGCACAGTTTTCAGGCCACTGAGCAGAGGGATATACAGCTTAAATGTGCTTTGTTATTCCTTGCACTGTAGAAGCCAGAGGCAAAGACAAGGAGAGAGCTAGGCCAAGATTTGAACCTGTCCAGGCTGTTGGACCGGGGTGTGTTTTATTATTAAAACTATTGTGATTGTTATTAGTATTGATGACTTTCTTGTGGGAAGGTCAATAGGGAGGTCTGTTCCTTTGGGAAATTCATCACATTTATCCTGGATTAGAAAGGGTCTATTGGATTTTGTAGTTTTGGGGATATAATAGGGGGTGGATAAGGCATTTCTTGCTGCGGTGGTCAACCTTCTAAAATATATTTTCTTTAGCAATTGGTTATATTTAATGGGACAGAATGGTAACTACAAGCAGAACGATAACAGGGAATTAAGGTTTCAAAGTTGGAAAATTCCACTGCTGTAATTGAAGTCCAGTAGTAATGGATCAGATTGCCTGAAGGTGACATGGGTTTGAACAATAGCAGATGTTTGCTGAATGTGCAGCAAGATAGAGTTTGTTGTTTTGAATGAGGGCCACGGCATAAATTGGAATGGAAAATTGCATATATTCAAATAGCCAGGACTGTGAATTTCAAATGAATATTCTGGGGTGAATTTTAAAGGGGGCGTCATAAAAGGGCCATGAACAAATTGTATGAATAACTTGAACAAGAAAGATTTTAAGTGATTTTATAAATATTTTCTTTTTGCTCCTCCTTAGTCTCCATTAAATTCTAGGAATAAAAATATAGTGTTTATTGATAATTTAAACTATTATCACTGTAGCACAAATAGTCAAGTTGAGCCACAAACAGCTACTGCCTTCATTAGCTAAGGTGTTTTTTAAATCTTTCACCTTTCTATTAAAATTTCTGAGAACCTGAGGAATGATTTTCACTTGTTAACCAGGGTCACTACACAAGGTACATGCTGCATTAAAACCTAAGATCCTGTATATATATATATATATATATCATGCATTATTTTACTTCACAGCAACATATACAACCAATGGTAAGACACTGACCTACCAATAGGTAATTGCAGACTGCGAAAGAACACAACATAGTGCCAATTTAAACTGAAGAGATTATTATATATATATATTTTATATATATAATACATAAAGCAACTCAGTAGAGTCGTTGTATGAATCTGATGTGCCACAACCCAACTGAAGATATTGGATTCATTTTTACTCGTTAGCCTGACTCATGCATTTGTTTTAGAACTCTGTAGCTACCAAGTATTTTTTTTTATCCTCCAGTGCTATATTTACTATGGGAATATGAAGTGACCGGTATCTGTGAATTGCTTAGAATCTTAAGTAGTGCCAGTTTGATGGGGGTTTCCCCACTGTTTTGTATCAAACATTGGTGTGGGTTTCAATCCGATTCTTCAGAAGACAAGTCATTATCGAGTTTTTCATCTTCGTCAAGGCAATTCAACCGGTTAAATTGTTTCCCCCCTTTGATGTTTGTTTATGTTTATATACATTAATAAATATGAAAAATGCAGGACCCCTGCCATCGTTGTTATTTCCACCCCCATATTCAGAGAAGTCTGCTATTCAAGCTGCTCTGTCAATGTCAATATCAATGTTCATTGGAATATATGATTCCTCAAGGCGCACCATTGACTCAAACTAATCCCTCTTTGTCTCCATGAGCTGTAGCAACAGTCATGCTAGTTACCATGGAAGCCCATGTTAACGATGCCTGATAGGCTTAAAGGGAAAACAAAGTGATTTACAAGGGCCTAGTTAGACTTTTCTAGAGAAAATATGAATATGCAAGTAGAAATAAAATTAACATGCTTCACGAAACAGTTGCATTTGCAATATATATATATATATATATATATATATATATATATATATATATATATATATATTTTTAATTACTTACTTTTCCGTTCAAATAATGGTAATTAGTAATAAACATTACAAAAACTTATAATGATTTATTGTTGTGGCTGCACAGGAAGCAGACTGCCAAAAATATACACTTCATATTTTTCTGTGTTCTTCCAAATTATGCAACAGCTTCAAGATGTCAGTACAATTTGTAACAGGATCACATATTGTGTTACCAAGTTGTACGTGTTTTATGTTAGCTATGGTGCTTTATAAGATAAGCCATAGTCATACACTATACTGTATATGTTTTTCTGGTGTGTACAAAACCCTTGATGTGAGATGTGGCTTAATCATCTGAAACAGGCTCTGGTGCAATGGGAATGATTTGAAGACAGCAATTCATTTATTTTATTTAAAAACTTTCTGGGCAGATTATCCCTCGAGAGTTACAGCAGGGTTTTATTATTACACCCAAGATCATTTAACAAAGCTAGCCTAGTCTGGCAAAGTACAGTATTGATGGCAATGCAGGCAATTTCAATGTGTTTGAGACCTTTCTTGTTCCTTAAAAGATGTATGTGGCAATGTATGCGATTGCCCTCGGTATGCCATTGACTGATAAGATGTGCCAAGCCACATGGCCTCCATTTAGCATTCCATGCAGCTATTTGTCATTGCGAGTTATGGTGATATAATCGTGTGGAGACGAGAAGCTGATCCCTGAGACTGTGGCCTTATCAAGGTTCATCCACTGCAGATCGCGTTTTGTTATAGCATTGATCTTCTAATTCAGGGTTACTTGGAGTAGGGACTATGTTCACAACAATTCTGTAAGGGTGGCAGATAATTGGATACAGATGGAAACTGGAGGGTTTGCCAATATAACAAAAACCGAGTGCTAGACTGAAACTTCCTGACGTGCTCTGGATGCATCTTTAAATAAGACAAGTGAAGCTGGATATTCTAAATACAACTTATGAAACGTGAAAAGTCCAACAGAAGAATGTTTGTTAGCCTTCACCATTGTAGTATCATCCTATGGGCCTAGTTTTCTGCTGTAGGCAAATCACCCACTGCGTACTGTACATACATTTACTATGGGAAAGACTATTATTTATTTATTTATTTATTTATTTATTTATTTCTTAGCAGACGACCTTATCCAGGGCAACTTACATTGGAAAATATACCCTCTAGAAGCATACATTATTACTTACTGTGTAGGCCATATATTCTGGCTGATAAAGGTAGCTGGTTCCTGAAAGATTGTTGGTTGTGCTTCCTTAAGCTTGCGTTTTTTCTCCTACTCTGACATTTTCCATAATTGTAGATCCTGATGTAAATTCTCTCCATCATTTTTTTCCTTTTTGTGCCTAATTCAAGACTCATGAAAGCTGAGGTGCTGGATATTATCAAACCCTCATAGCTGTGCTAGAGTGTCTCAGATCTGACCTGAATTCTCCCTCCCATTGTGTCCTGGGCCTCAATTAAGTAGAGACTGACAGCTGTGGTGGTGCTGTTTTGACATTAGTTGAGACCACTCGAAAAGTGGCCGCAAAGATAGTGAGTCATTACAAATATAACCAAACCACAGTTAATGAAAAAAGTAGTCCTACACTAAACCTACACTAAACTGTAATTTCGGTGTGTGTATATTGTTTTAGTTATTTTAGATTACCTATCAAACTGAAACTGTAAAAAGCATAAATGTATTTTGTGAATTGTAAGAATACTGAGAGTTTGGGAACTGCAGTTTCGGCTAATGGAATTTCATGTTGGATATCAAATCATTTTTTTTATTTAACAGAACACCTGAAGGAGGAAACTGAAGGATAAAGCTTATGAAACAAAAAAAAAGGAAGTTCGACAAGACGAACTTCATTAATTATCCTTTTGGTTCCTTCACTCTCATGTGTACTGTTCTGTTAGTTTGTTTGTTTGTTTTTTTCTTTTAGTTTTTCATTTTGATAAACAAATTTTGCATTCAGGAAGTTCAGATTTCCTAAAGGGATGGCCACCACCACCCCCTCAGCCCTGCTTTACCAATGTTTTTCATATCCCCTCTCTTACCATCTTTCAATTTCTTCAGAAGGCGAAGGAAGAAAACTTCAACCCACTCCACTGCTGTGGAAGTTCTCTTCTTTGCTCTTGTCTTAATCAGTTAAGTTCCAGAAATCCAACCTGTAACAGGTTTAAAACATGTATAAAAAAAAATAAAAATCTGAGGGTAGTATGCCACGGTATTTTCACTTTACTATATTTACCTCTCCCCTTGTGAGGAGGCTGTGAAAATCAATATTCTGTTTTTATGCACAACATAGCCTTTCTTTTAAAAACAAGATGCTTGGAGTCAAATGGCTTTAGTGCAGGTGTTCAGACAATGAAAATGCTTTTAAGGTAACTTATCCTAAGGCTGGCAAAGCTAGAACAATTTTGGAAACAGAAGAGGCCAGTGGTCTGTCAGTGGTTGACCCGTGCTAGCACACCATTAGAATATCTCAATTGAAACAAAACCCTTTAGAATTGTGGCACTGACATATAAACCATAGGGAACCAAATGCTGATATAACCACGTGATATTCACATACTGCTGGTCTGATTCACATTCCCCAGCAAAAACGTCTTAATCACTTGTATACAAAAGGGCCAAACCAATTTGAAAAGATAGTTAATAGCTAACATTATCTGTGACAGGATTGTGCTACTTAACATGGCATAACAACCCACTGGATCTGCAACTGGAACCCAAACCTCATCTGCCATTGACACCTTGCTGATGGCTGCATGATTAACTTCAAGGAGAACTGAGCAAAGTAAATGGTGTAATTGGGGAGCATAATTTTAGAAAGGCTTTATGGAAGGATTGCCTTACAGAGAGAGAGAGCTGGCTTCAGGAGTCTTCTGATTGAGAAAACTCAGTTGTGGTCAAGAATAAAGAGTTACTTTCTTCTGAACATCACTTGCAACTCTGCTGACAGAACACAATACGACATTATACACCTTCCCAAGCAGGAGAGCGCCATTTCCCAAGACACAAAGAAAACCTGCATTAATCCTGCATTCAATCTTAGATCGCAGTAATGCTGTCTTTCTCTTATTTCCCACCTCACTTTGTTGGAGGTGGCTTGCTGTGAATCCTCATGCTAGTTCAGGAGGCCCTATGCACACGGAGCTGTGCTGCCTGTGCTACCAGTAATTGTTCTGTTTACATCTGCAGCCTTGTACCTTAGTGGCGCATGATGGCTTCAATTACTCCCCAGCCCAACACTGTCTGCTTCTTTAGTAGATTAGCGCTCATTGTCTTTGCTGTTGCTTGTTGCCTCAACATGTCTTATTCTCCTTAGCTTTACTATAACAGTGGTGTTACAGAGCTGATGTATGGGACAGAGTTACATTGTGGTTTGGAGGAGGTAGGTTGGTTCTTGCTAATGGAAAATGTAAACCAGCTGAACTTTCTGATAGACGGACATACTCAGTATATTTTTGGCTTTTCCATATCTGTTTTACTTGAAAGGTTCTGTAGGAGTCAGATTACATTGAAATGGCTTATTTTATTGCAATAAACTGATACACAAATACTGTACTTAATTGTTTCATTTGTTGTCTTCAAAAGTGTTGGAGAGAGTTTAGACTTTAGTCAGAAAGTCAGACTTTAGTCCCACGTGAAAAATGCCTTTCCACCCCTATAATATCTAATAATCTAATAATAATGACATATTTTTCGTAAACATTCAATCCGATAAGCCTATGATCCTAGTCATTGTAAATGGTGCTAAAGGGTTTTTGATAGTTTAATGTGATATATTTTCATATGGTGAGGATGAATGTTAAAGGGTCTTCAGTGTCAACAGTATATCAATTATGTTGGGGAGGGAAAGGTTTTTGTGTTTGTGTTTTGGTTACAACCAGAAAGGTTGAAGCCAGTGAATCCAAAAAGATTAGTCCAGTTGGAAGCGTTTCCAATATTTGCTTTCTAGCAGCCTTACAATGCATTGTTGTGGGACCTTGGTTGACAGTAGCGTCCCCAGCGTCCCCGGACTATGTCCTTTGGAGGACATGTGACCATGAACCACCTGTCAATCTCGCATCTAGGATGAGATTAATAACTGACACAGTCCCGGCAGTCTGTGAGGCTGACCGTTGAAGCAGAACCGCCTGACAGCTCGCTGCTTCCCCAAGCCATCCCTGCCCTTGGATACATCATTGCCTATTGGGTGTAAACAAAGGAGAGGAATGTCCCTTCTACCCTACATGACCTTTACAGAGGTGCAGCTGCGTGCTGCCGTGGCTGTCTGTCCTCTCCTAGCATTCTGTCAAACCTCTTTTGAGGCTGGTTCCTCTCTCTCTCTCTCTCTCTCTCTCTCTCTCTCTCTCTCTCTCTCTCTCTCTCTCTCTCTCTCTCTCTCTCTCTCTCTCTCTCTCTCTCTCTCTCTCTCTCTCTCTCTCTCTCTCTCTCTCTCTCTCTCTCTCTCTCTGCTGCAACTTTCTTTCTTCTGCCCCCTGAATTTACAATAACCGGTAACTTGCTGTGGATTTAAGACCACTAGCATAAAAGGGCCGTTATGGTCGGATAATGCATCAATTTCGACGAGCTTCACTAGCACAGGCTGCTCCTGATTGTCATAACAGTTTGTCGTTGGTTCACGTTGTACAGCGATGGCTTCCTGTTACTGTAGCAGCTTCTCAGCTTTAACAGTACCCTCTGGATGTGACTGTCAGTTGTGAACTCAGACACCACCTCCTTAGCACTGATGGCTTAAAATGTTGCATCATCTTGTATTATTATTGTTTTAATGTTCAAAATACCACTTCAAAATCTTTAATTCTGAATTCATCTCTCCTCGGGTAAATTATTACTAACATCACTAAATGCAATGCAAATACAATGAAAATAGGTCAGCAGAGTATGATTTTTATACTTTCTATGAGTGATTAAATAAACAACTTAAACATATAAGTTTAATTTTTTTTTTTTTTTTGTAAATTGCACTTATTTCCTGTTGACTACTTACATGTGTTTAAAACAAAAAGAAAGCACTGCGAGGAGCCTCAGCAACTTGTTTTCCAAGGGCAGGCTGGGAGCATTACAGAAATGCAACACTTCACAATCGCACTCCGTAACGCCAGTTCAAACAGGAACGAAATCAAACGCTTTTGCTGAGCTTGATCCCTCTGCTAATTACCTCTGAGAATACACTTATTCCTGTTTAAAACTCTTTTGAAACGTTCTAAGCAGTGTACTGTCTTAAACCAAATCACTGAAAGACATACAAATAAAACAATTCAAAGCTAAACAACCTCGAAACTGCCCCAGAAAAAAGAGAGAAAGTAGTTATCTTAAACTTGCAATTTCATATGCATTGGAACATTTGCACCAATCTTTAAAAAATAAAATACAAATTATAATAACTGATGATGCAAAACTGGAAATATACAACTTTCAATATTCAAGGAATCTGTTTTTTAACCTTCGTAAAAACAAAGATGTCATGTCCTGCACAAAAGGAATACATCTTTGGTATAGAAAATCACACACGGCATTTGTTATGCATTCAAACAGACCATTAGTACAGTACTTTGATATTGTGTAACTTCAGCAATAACTGTTAAACAAACAAATTGTTATTGCTGAAGTTTAACAAAACAGAGCTTACCTTGATTTTGGTTAATATTCCTATTACTTTGAATACTTTCTTTAGGCTTGATTTATGCATTTCTATTCTGAAAATAATTTTAAACATCTCTCCTCAGAAACTGTAAACAAATTCTTACACTGACATAATGTTTTCCTGATCATAAACAAAGCCATAGTGGTTACATGCAAACTGACCCCTTAGTGATCATGGGGGGCATGCACAAAACTCAGGGACCACCATGGCTTTCCTTGAGGTCAGCAAAACATTATGTCAGTGTAAGAATTTGTTTATAATTTCTGAAGAGATGCTTAAACTAATGAATCAAAGTAATTGGAATATTAAACACAACAAAGGCAAGCTCTGTTTTGTTAAACTTTAACCCCTATAAACATTCACTTTAACATTGCCTTTTATTCAAATTAGTCATGACCTTTTCTCCGTGCTCTTTACTCCACAACAGAAGCACTAAAGTTTTTATTCCACCTTGCTTGTTTATTGCCAGTAGAGTATATTAGGCACTGCTGACTATAAAATAAGAAGTACTGTTTAAACCCCAATCGTTAGATAATATTTATTTTTTATTTGTATATTTTTGGTTTGATGAGGCCCTGCTTATTTAAGTGCTGCCCTTGAGTTTACTGCAGGTGGTTTACACTCTTTCAAAAATTCATGAATATGTGTCAGCTTTATCAAACCAAGCAAGCACAAAGCAGGGTTAAAACATTTCATTTGAGAGCAACAGGACTAGGAACGACTCTTATAGGGTTGGAAACTCTCTAAAAATGCATGGGAATGCTAAAGCAGCCATTGAAATGTCATTTGAAGCCAGTTACCCTTTAAGACACACATCTGCCCTAATCTGTAGCATGTTCTAGCACTTTGTCTTTTAAATAATCTGGTTAATGTTGAAAGGAATTTCTTTAATTCCTTTCCTTCGGGCATTACTTAGTCGTGGATTCTTTAAAGTAGCTTGGGGTTGTGTGAATGTGAAAGTGTGCCCCTTCCCTGTCCTTTAAAATGTAACCAATGTAACCTGAAGGTGCTTGAATCTGCTGTGTGAATGCAGCAACGTCTCCAAATTGTTCAATTTGTGTGGTATATGAAATAAAGTAGCCCTGGGACTTTGGATAAAATAGGTTTATTTATTCAATGAAAGGGAGATTAGAAAAAAATACATGCCTACCAAGGGGGGAAAAAACCCTGCACCTTATAAAAGTCTTGACAATGGGTCTAATGTAATCGCTTTGGAGCACTTTAAAATACATTTATTACATTGATCAAAAAATACATTCACAATTAATTTGTCTTAAAAGTTATATAATGCTGTGGTTAAAATATGTCCTTTTAGTGATAGGAGCTTGAATGAATTAGAATTAATTATTGTTTAATTGTTCCTATATTTCAGCGACGGCATGCTCTGAAGGATAATTTATTTTATGCTTTAAAAAGGAGAGCAGCGCTGAGTTCCAGGAGAGAGTGTTTAATTACAGTAGCTAGCCTGATCTCCTTGTAATTATTCCAGTCTCTTTGGATTTTCCTGGCTCCAACTCTCCGATCGATACAATCAGACCGCAGGCAAAGAGAGAGAAAGGGAGATACAATACTATGGTCTCAAACTGTGGGAATGTGTCTGGATATTTTTGAAAATGTAGGTGCCCTTGTGGACCTCTTCCTCCAGCACACTACTGTTTGAGCTCTAAGTATTTTACAATAACAGCTAGCATATAAGCATCACACTGGTTATCAGTTCCACACTGTTTCTGTTCTAGAAGTATTTTACCGTAGAAGCTAGCATATAAGCATCACACTGGTTATCAGTTTCACACTGTTTCTGTTCTAGAAGTATTTTACCGTAGAAGCTAGCGTATAAGCATCACACTGGTTATAAGTTTCACACTGTTTCTGTTCTAGAAGTATTTTACCGTAGAAGCTAGCATATAAGCATCACACGGTGTATTTGTTTTTTCTTTGTTTTGTTTTTTGTGCCTGTCTTAACTTAAAAATAGTTAAGATAATTACTTGTCAAGACATGTATGATTACAATATCCTTATAGCATCAGGAACTAGTTTTATAAAACTCTAGATTCCTCCACCCACACAGTGTCACACTGTAGAATTAAAGAAGGCGGCAAACCTGGAATTTGTTAAATAGAGGTCGTTTTGACCTGATGTCACACAAAGCCACAAGAAGCGACATGCCCTTAAAAGAGATATTGGATTTTGTGCCCAATCAATCAATGATGAAACGGTTCAATAAATGGACATCAGTGAGTCATAGGTACAGAGCACTCTCCTTTGCTGTGAAATAAAAGGCACATTGTCGATCAGTCTTCTGGGAATACTGTTTGCCATTCCTTAAAATGGGCAACCACTATCATGGCCTGATCGAACTCTGATAAAGCTTAGCTTCTACCTATTTCGTGGCAACAGCTACAAAATGTCAGTTCAGCACATCGCCTCATTATTTTATTTGTTAATAATTCCCAGTATATTGACAACAACCTCTGCCTATTGATGTATCGAAGGGTTATATATATATATATATATATATATATATATATATATATATATATATATATATATATATATATATATAAACGCAGGAAACTATACTTAAAATACGTTAGACCTATAGAGGTGCTGTTTCTTTATTCTATATGACCAACCCTTGTTGATGTTTACATGCAGATGGGCTTTGATTCTGTTTCCGTGGTGATACATTAAGTAGCTTTTTTTTTATCTGGGTTGTGCAAGAAGGTAGGAATGGCTAATACAAGCTAGATAATGTCTGTTGTTATATATAACGCCTTCCCCTGGGCAGCAGTGTGGAGTAGTGGTTAGGGCTCTGGACTCTTGACCGGAGGGTTGTGGGTTCAATCCCAGTTGGGGGACACTGCATTGTATGTAAAAATAATGAGATATCTTGTAACAATTGTAAGTCGCCCTGGATAAGGGCGTCGGATAAGAAATTATTAATAATAATAATAAAATGGTTATGCCAAATTGTGGAGCCATCAACCTGATACTTTTGTCAGAAACTACCACAGAACATTTGGACACAGAAAACAAAGATCTTCCATGAGGAGGCAGGTTCGTCAAACGTTAACATAACTGCTTATGCAGGCATGTGCTCAGATTGTATCTATCTATATCTGAGTGTTTGAATGAATATCTCCGGGTCAGGAAGCTGTGTTTTATTTTATTTGCCCCGAAGTGCAGGCTGAGAGCTGCATGGACTTGTTAAGGAGAGTGCAGTAATGGATGTCAACACGATGGTACCCTCTTTATTTAGTCAACATTAATCATTGGCATCCCTTCTGTTTAAAATGCAATAGAGCCTCTGCAGGTTAGGAGGGGAAGCGCCATCAATCTGCACCCATCTGAGCCCTAGCTTCTCTGACCGGTTAATCACTCACACTAATTACCATCCCCACTTCACACTGCAAATGCAAATCAGACCTCAAAACATACTAAAAAATGGGCCTGGAGACCCAATTTACATGGAGCAAGCTTGTTTACCTCTCCAGACTGCTTGACATGCTTAAGGTTAGCGGTGTGCACTTCTTCACTTTTTCTTTTCTTCTTTTTTTTGGTCAGCAACGTAATTATTATTCCAAACTTAGATAAAGCAGGAGAGTCAGGTCATAGCCTGAGGCTGGTAGCAGAGTATCGTTTTGTGCATTAGTCCATTAGCAGCCTCCTTAGCATTCTGCAGCAGGAGTCTCATCAACACAAGAAGGGGTGCTTCAGACTAATGGAGCAGGACTTTGGGACTGCCTCTGTCATTAATTGTGTCTATAGCTGTGGCTTCTGGTTTGTCATGTTTGGATAGTTTTCAGCACATCTTTTTGGTTTAAAGGAAGCACGTAATGCAAGCTACCATCCAGCAAGTATAGTCATTTATATAATACAGAGGGACTGTTTTTCTCAATGCTACAGAACTGTTAAAGAATAACTTGCTCATATTGTATACTGTATTAAAATGTCTATGTGTGTGTTTTTTTTTGTTTTTTTTTACTTCCAAAACATTTGCCGGGGACTTATTAAACAAAAATCAATGTGTAACCCAGATGTGCTCCGTGGATCACAGCTGCTTACAACGGAGTACCTTAGCTCTGCTGTACAGTCTGCAGTGGTTTGTGAACACCACTGGGGCAGTGTTAGAGGGCAGCAGACATTGTCCTGTTTTTTGATAAGGCATTGAGGATGGCGATTTTGGTTCTGCGATTGCCTGAAGATAGTGTTTCAGGACATAGTGTTGTGTATTTAGTTGTGCAGGACTGTAACAGTGGTATTGAAATAAGCAGAGGTACAGGGATTGTAATGGTTGGGAACTTGCATTATCACAAAGTTTATAGGCTCATTGTTTCACTTTTAATTTTTATGTACTAGTGGTACGAGTTACTTTGATACCTTTGACATCATCTGCTGTATATTTCAAATCAAACGTTGTATTTTTTTTTTTTTGGTTCTCTAATTCTGTAAGAATGATCAAACAAGTAAAAGTGGTATATCAGGCATGCTTTATCTAAAACATGGGACCATGTTGTGCCTATTTTAAGGGACTCATTAATATGTCAGCAGGATGCAAATGTATTATTATTAGGAATTGAAATAAGTGAGAATTTTCTAAAATGTCAGTGCATACACGATATACATGTCTGTCACAGATTCCATCCTGTAAATGGTGTGCTTCTGCGTGTATAATGCTGTGAGATTTTAATAAAAGACCCAAGAGGTATGGCTGATTACATCATGGTAGCCTTGAGGCTCGGTTCACTTTAAGTTGGTGTAATAACCTACAAGAGGCTGCATGCTGTCACAACTTATTTAATTTACAGATGCTTGATGAGGGAAGCAGAAATAGGAGAGATACAGGGACTTTGCATTCAATTAAAAAACTAGAACATTGAGTCCCATGCTTCACTTCCATGGAACTCAAGTTAAAGTTTCCTGTGTTGTTTTCTATAAAGGAATTGGAAAGACACAACTAAGAACATTAACTACTGTGTTGTTTCATGCTAGTTTAATATTAAAAACATTTCTGTAATGTTGGCCTTGACTAAACCACTGGCCAGATGACCAGACAAAGATGGGAAAAGCTTCTAACACAAGACAAACCCACACATGGATACAGTCAGTAGAAATCTGCATTAGATTGTGTTACGGTGCTGCTTGTCCCCCCTTGTACTTTCCAATGGCCTTGCTGCTGATAGCCATGCTTGGCATCTGTTGGCATAATGATGTTGCAAGGCTGATAGGCAAGAGTAACTCTTATATAACAGCCTCTGGTTAAACCGATGTCTTAAAATAATTATCAGCCAGCATGGGGTGCCTGCTAATTGCACCTCCTTTGACAGCTAATGCAAGTGCTGTTTGGATGAATGTCCCATACATAATAGTCAATGGAAAATCATGGAGATTGCACTGACCAGTCGCTGTTGGTTTTTGCTATGGGCTGTAACTCTCACCTGCTGTTGTTTTATGTTTTCTGCCAATTTTTGCAGATTAATTAACTGAAACGCTACATATGTTGTAAGCGTGAAAAGAGTGATTGCCAGGGTTTTCAATACTGCTGTCAAGTGAAGGGATGGGTGCTGCAGTGGCCAGATTGCACCAGTTTTTCGCGGTATTATCTGTTAGATACATATACTCTGGGCAACACCATAAAGTGTCTCAGTAATTTTCCAATAGAAATTTAGCATATTTATGCATAATCACCCTGTGACTTTTGTCCCATATGCACAATCCCTAAGTGTTCATACCAGTGAGACCCCTGCTGAAAAACCTTGGGATTGATGAAAAACCTTAACATAGACCACTAGATTTTGTTTTAGGGAGGGGGTGGGGGGTTGTGCTGGTGACGGATCAAATTTTTGCATATGGCTGACAACTAAGCCACTGACCTAGACTTAAGGGCTATGCACACCGGGAGTGAAGCAAACTACACGAATACAGCACAAGTACATAAAAAAACACACAACTGTAGCTAATCATGAAAAGAAAATACTGTCTGCTTTTGTTCCTTTTGTGGAGACAAAATAAAATAAACAAAACAAAGAAATAGTCTGGGTACACCACACACTAAAAAAATGACATTTAACAGTGTATGTTTATATGTGATCTTGTTTATTCCAAAATAATACATCTACACAGTTCTTTGTAAATACTGGGAATTACTTTAATATACTTTTTTTATTGATTTTCAGTTTTAATAAAATCTTCAGTTAGTGTGTGAATGTGATTTATTATTATTATTATTATTATTATTATTATTATTATTATTATTATTATTGGTCAACATTATAAAAACAAAGCATCATTTTACAGAAATACGAAACCAGTGTGTGGCACTCCCCTTCACTTTGAGTAAAAATTAAGGTGAAATAGAGAGAGATCGTCATACCATTACCATATGACGTCTTTTTTTTGTATTGTCTTTTTATAACCACTGACATTGGCATCATGAAGAACATTATATTTTTCGACTTTAATAATTAAATTCTCATTGATGTCCATTTCTCTTTTATTTCTGTGGTAATTTCTGTGTGAACTAGACAGTGACAATCTGGCAGCCTCCCCTTCGACTCTCTCCAAGTAATGACGTGTTGTGTACAGGAACATAGAAGGCTCGCGCAGACAAACCGTTAGTTTGAGACAACAAGGCAATTCTATCTTTGGAGTAAGGGGGGAGTTTGCGTTTCCATGTATGCTTAAGATCATTCACAACTTAAATCCTGATGATTTTTTTCACACACACACAGATGACCCTGGAAGGTTTGTCTGAATGTGTTGGTCTGGCTTGGTAAAAGCATGGTAAACTGCAAAATATCCATGCAGATTCACCAAGACCAACATTTATAAGTGTAAGGCTTAGTAAATGTGACCTATAGTCATAATCCATAGGTTATTTTATGGTTGGATCAGTCTCATTCAGTATCTGTTTGTAAAGTATGAAAAGAAGAGTATGCCTGCTGATTTTATATCGCTTTGTTCAGCATGATCTCTTCTGCAAACATAAGCGAGACTCTCCAGTAGACTCGAGATGCTGAGGCGTAAAATGAGATGTCACAAGCAGACATTGCACTCCCTTTGGGAGACCTCCATGAATACTTATACTGAGGGGGAGTCGCACAATTCTACACAGCAGACTTTTACCATGGAAAGAGGTGCCATGGAATACTGCTTAACAGGACTGGCCTCATCTATGAGAACATTTTATTGTAATAAAACACTCTCCATTTTTAGTACACGCTAGCTGCTTTGTATTGAATCTTGAACACTTTAACAATGTGCCTTTGTAAACTGGCATCTGCAATTATGTGAAATAAGATTCTGAAGATGTTTTGGACATATTGATTTTAAGCACTACTACTACCTTTTATTTGAGACTTGTGTCTATCTAAAAATACATATTTTTCATCCCATTTTTAACTTGAGGAAAATTAGGAAAATGTTAACAAATAACCTTTTTTGTAGACAAATTAGGCTTACTTATCAATGGGAAGGATCGTTATTCCCTGTCCAAAAAAACAAACCAAAAAAAAAATATATATATTACATTGCCTTAAGGTTTTGGAGCAATAGTACTTTATACGTGACATGTGTTATGTCAGTTTGAGTAATTGGCAAGTGTATGCCTGCAGTATGAAGTTTTGATCCTTGAGTATAGAAATTCATTTTGGTCAGCTAACATTAAACAAACCAACAAAACAGCTGTTTGCTGCCAATTATTTCAGTGCAACATTGTGAATCTCTTACCATGTACACTACAAGACTATAGGCATGCTAGTGTTCTGCTATTGTAAGAATTTCTAGATCACTATATTAGACCAGTTATTCTGCACAAAACAACACAAAGAACTGTAAAAACAAGGCAGCAGTCTCAGAAAATAAATATGCATACTGCAAGGAGGGAGAAATGAAAGTGTGGAACGAAAGCAGAGAATAATAATAATAATAATAATAATAATAATAATAATAATACAGGGCATCAGAAGAGGTAGGAAGGGGTGCCCTTCTATATCAATCCAGAGAGGACACGACACACCTGTTCAGTATTCAGGTTTCATGGCACCCATGTTTGTAACAATGTTGAGATTCATTTACCATAATATATATTTTTTATACATTGCTTGATGAATGAGTCGATAAAAGCTGTTGCCAGTGTGTGTTTTCGTGTCATGAGGTTTCTCTAATTCTTTTCTGAAAGATGTTTATTAACACTCTGTTACAGATTAGACTTCCATTGCATATTAATTAAAGCCATTGTAGCTTTTGCTACGAGCTACACCCGAGCATGGGGCCTCCAGGATGTGCCAAATTAATCTTTAAAGGGGGCTTTTAAGATGGCCTGAAACTGATTAAACAGCGATGCAATTGGGTGTTCATCAGTTACACTGCACATGAACAGTTTTAATGTGTTCAGGATCTGTCTAGGACTGTAGAAAACCAATTGATATTGTTAAACAAGGTCTTGACCCATGGTTACACTGAACCAGCAGACAGCAGAACCAGCTCTGAACTGCTTTGTCTGCTTTGCTAATTGTACAGTGTGAAAGATGAGTCCTCTTCCTCACAGACTGGTACTAACACAATGCTCCATGGGGGGAGTTGGGGGCAGGCTTCGACGGTAATGAATGGAGACTGTAAAGTCGTCTGCGCGCGGCAAGCGATGCCTGGCAGGCACATCCCGCTGCCCGCCTCGACTGTCGTTCCGCATGTCCAAGTCCCACTCCAGCAAGCACAGCGGCTCCCCCAACAACACTCGCAGCTGGAGCTGTTTACAGCCCCAACTGCTAACTAATGTGTGGGAGAGATTGAAAGCTGGAGAGACAGGTTTACTAAGCCATTGCACCACAGTGAAGTTTGCTTGATACAAATACTTACGGGTTTTCCGGGTACATATTGGGTGTACTATTGAAACATACAGTAGCTGAATACAGTTTTTAACCACCATAGATTGTGAAGAGCAGCACACTTGCTTCTGTTTGCTATAAATGGTAACACCTTAGCTACAAAGAAAGGCTGAAAGAACTGAATCTATCTAGCCTGGAACACAGAAGAATCAAGTGGACATGATTGAAGCCTTTAAAATCTTACTGTAAAAGGAGTTAACATACAGTAGTTAACCCAAACCATTACTTTAAGTGCAGTACAGAAACCAAGGCCAAAGGACACAGTTGCAAATTAAGTGGAGATAGACTTAGGACAGAGGGGTGGAGACACTTCTTCCCACAGAGAGTGGTTTGTGGATGGAATGGATTACCTCATCATGTTGTTGAGGCAGAAACACTTGGATCCTTTAAGACCCAACTTGACAAAGTTCTGAGATCAATCAGCTTCTAGGACCTGGACGAGATTAGATGGGCTGAATGGTCTCCTTTTGTTTGTAAATACTCTGTCCCAACTCTTTTGTTGGCAATTTTAGCTTGTGAAGCTACTGTACCTGGCACACAATGACAGTAAGCACACAGATTAGAATTACAGACAGACTTGTATTGCACTAAAGCAAATGTATTATTTACACAAAGTATTTTCGCTTGCTGAGTGAAATTTAAGGTTAAAATTGGTAACACTGAAAATAAAGGGTATTGACTGTGAAATGGATGATTCTTGATATCTCAAGAGAACTTCCAACAGCTTTTGTCCGACACCTGCAGTAGCCGACCCTGCTTAATGATAGTGGTGACAATGGAGTGGTGCTAATTGTGGGGCTCACAGATATAATGTTATACCTTCAATCCTTGTGGCAGGTTGTTTGTGAAACTCTGTGTGGAAATAGATACAATAAGCAGTATATTTTTTGGGAAGTGTGAGACCATAATACAGTCCCTGACTGGGCATTTGCTTGAGATTTGAATTTTTTTTTTTTTTTTTTTTTTTAATCTCCTGGGACTCCTTTGTCCCGCTTCAACCTAAAGAAAGTCATTTAATTGGTTTGTACACACTAATGAGTTAATCTGCCTCAGGCTGGGAGCTAATTAAAGGTACATTTTGTCCCTGCGGGGGCCCTAAAGCAGGCAGCATGTGACATTTTGAGTGAAGAGGTTGCTGGATGGCTCATGGAAGAAATGCGATGTGGAGTTCCTGCAGTTTTAATGATGCATCAGCTGAAACTTGGAGCAATGTCATGGCCTTCCCAAGCTGCGTAGGAGATCCTGCAGTCATTTCTGACTGCTTTGAAACTGCCTTTCTCCCTACACGGTATTTTATGATAAAAAAACAAACAATTCCCCTTTCCTCTGCTCATACAGTAGTTGAAGAACAGAGTTGACATGAGTCATGTCAAAGGTGCTGAAAAATTCCTTAATTATTGGTTTATAGGGACGGTGAAGCCACACGTTGTCCGATTTTTACCATGCTTACGCAAAGTTTGCTCCAACTGTTAACCCTTTAAGCAACAGCCATTTTTTGGACTGTCATTGGCAATCCTGCTTTAAAAAAACATTGAGGCAACATCTATTATTGGTTTAAGAGGTATAACTAGGAATAGTTCTGTGTACAGTGCCTTCTGGTCAGATGGAGGTCATTGATGGCCGAGTGATGGACGTCTCCCCTCACTAACTAAAGCAGGGCATAGTAAATCCTGTCTTTAGAGAGAGGGTTAATTAACCCCTTCAATTAGGGCTAAGATGCTTTTTTTCAGTTCACCACCCTGTTATATTAAGGACCCAGATGCAGTTTTGTACATATTCAATAGTCAGTAATGGGTTACTATTACTGTACTGCTACAAAAGAGATACTGTAAGAGACTTTTAGAAAAAAAGAAAAGGCTTACTATGAATTTTGATTTACAAAAGACCTCTGTTATCAGAACAGCCCCCTTGTTTACCTGTCATGTTGTGTGCAATGCTCTTCTGCCCTGTTGTCATGGAGAGTTCACTAACCAGCCCTATATCTCTGGTATATGCTATACAGTATGTATGTTATATATTTAGTGACACGGGGGTTGTATCGGAAACAATTCAAACTGTGTTTTGGAAGAATGATGAGATTCAAGGTATTGTGTGTGTGTGTGTGTGTGTGTGTGTGTGTGTGTGTGTGTGTGTATATATATATATATATATATATATATATATATATATATATATATATATATATATATATAATATCTACAGTAGAATAATTGATGGGCTTCCGTGAGTTACAGGAAAATAATTTCACCTAGGGTTTCTGTGATGTCATAAATTACGAGACCGAAGGTCGAGTAATTTATAAACTGTCACAGAAACACGAGATGGAATTGTTTTCCTGTAACTCACTGAAGAGGCCCATCTATTATTTTTTATAATACATGGATACCCTTGTGATGCTAATATTAAAGAAGACGAGGTTCAGCAGTACAGTTCGGTTTTTTTAAACGTAGTATTTCACTGCTGTACAGATGTCCTATGTCATTATCCGTTTCTCCGGTTTCTCAAGAGGTATGAATGTACCAGCTTTACATCTTTTTCTTTTTAATGTATTTTCATTTTGTTGATCAGTAATGAACATTTCTGTACTGTGGGTGTTGTCGAGTGATTGAAAACGAGACATTTTGTGTTTGAATTTAGAATGGCTCAGGATGCAAATAAAGACTTCATCCGTGTGTGTGTGTGTGTGTATGTATGTGTGTGTATATATATATATATATATATATATATATATATATATATATATATATATATATATAATTTATTCTCACCCTTGCTGTTAAAAGGCTGTCCCTTCTGTGCATGTGTTTCCATTTCTTACACTGGCGTATCTTCAGCATAAATATGAACCAAATGTGCGGTGTACATTACAAAATTATTATTACTGAATAGCATTACATTACATTTTCTGAGTGATCCTTAATACAAATACTCTATTGTGTTAGTGTTTTGTATCTCATTGGCAATGTACTGAGCCACTAAACTGAATTCCTTACAAAATTGGATAGCTGCTTACGGTTTCTGTTATAAAGAGGGAAAAAAAAACTAAAAAAAGACAGAAAAAGCCAGGACTGCATTTGGGTTTTCCATTTACTTCTCTCAGACATGACAGGAGAAATCAGGACAAGCTGTTTTCTGTGCAGATAAATATTCGAACAAGTGGAGCCTGACAGGGAAGAGTGGCTGTTGTGGAATTGGGATCGGCGGGCTGCGTGTCACCGAGGTGCCAGGGTTGTGCTCCGAGACGGTCCCCCGAGCCGCCCCGGGTCGCCAGGCCACTTTCTTCTTGATTGACACTAAAGCGTTGTGAGTGAGCGCTGAGTGGGAGCTGTCAGTTTCTAAACGGTGACATGTGGGTGGCATTTTTGAAAAGAAAGGGCTTTTTTTTGGACCAAATCAAACCACTGATCATCAACTTAAAAAAGCACAGAATCCTTTTTTTCCCAGGGTTTAGAACAGGATTTGATGCGGAAGATCCGTTTTTATAGTAATCACAGATACTTATGTAAAGGATAGCTATGAAATATATATGTATATATATATATATATATATATATATATATATATATATATATATATATATATATATATATATAATTTTAAACTGTTTGATCATATTGTTTCCCAGTCACTTCCTGGTTCTAGAGATACCATGTGATAAGTCTGCTGTCTAAAAATTACATAACAAGCTGTTTATTTTGTATGATTATTTGTTTGTGATTCAGTGCATATGTGGTATTTGAAACACCCATCAGGAGTTGAGTGATGCAGAGGGACGAGGTAATGGTTACACGTTGGTTACCTGATGTACTTATGGTACACTAAACTTCTGAGTTTTCACCAGCATGCGAGGACTAAAACAGAATGCGAAAATCTGGCCCCTTGTTTGTATTACTTTTATTATTATTATTATTATTTATTTCTTAGCAGACGCCCTTATCCAGGGCGACTTACAGTCGTAAACAAATACATTTCAAGAATTTACTTTTAATTTAAGATCATTTTCTTGATCAATCTGCCAACCCCATGGCCCATTCAGGATCTTGAAATATGTGTTTAAATGAACATAACACCTGCTGCAGTAATTAAATATTTAGACCTGCTGAGTAACATACTGCTTTTGTTAGCAGTATATCTTGGAACAGGTAGGTAACGCTGGAATAAATTATTCAACAGCTGTACCAGCACATCTGGGTGTCAGCAACACAGAAACACTGTTCATTTCAGAGCAGAGCACATGCTTCAGTATGGTTCCCTAGTCCTGATCCGTCAATCAAACAAAGGGAAAAAGTAGTCTGCAAATAGCATTATTCTAGTGCTGTCACTGAAGACCATTTTTATTTATTTATTTATTTATTTTTTCTTTTTTATTTGCTATATGTCGAACACCTACAGTTATGGAGGTGGAAATTTCTAGATTTTTTATTCTTCTTTGGAACAGCTGGGCCTGTAACAACAAGCGTGGCTTTTTAAAGAGGGACTGCTTGAATAAATAAAGGAGGTTGAGTAATCGCTCTGCAGTTGCTAATTACCCCACCTGTTCCTTTACAAGGCTTGTCAACATGTCATTTTAAAAAGATGAGCTGGACCCCCACAACCCCCCACCTTCTCTCCACCACATCCACATAAAAATCAAAAGCACTTTCCAGCCCGGTGTATTTAGATGTATTTACACATCGGCTTCTCCGGTAATAATTTAACTGGTTTCCAGAACTCATGCTACCACTGAGAGAGAGGGGGACTAGGATATAGAAATAGATAGAGAGAAAATGTGTGTGTGGGGGTGGGGGTGGGGGGTGGGTGGGCGTAGAGAGGCAGAGAGATAGCAAAGGAAAGGGAGAGGATGAGAGAGACAGTTATTAACCCCACCACTCCACCACTCCCCCTCCCCCCTCCCCCCTCCCCGTGCTATTTATTTCCATCTCCGTCCTCGCGTTGTAGTTTTAGAGAGCGGGCTGTGGGGACAGACAGCCTGAAATCATTTTACGCTCCCATTCTCCGGGAAGCAGACAGGCTATGGATGGCACTCCAGTCCCGCACTCCATGGCAACACTGTGATTAATGGCAGTCATTTTTTTCCCCATCTCATTTTGTTAGTGTCAGTTAAGTGGGCCAAAGACAATAATAAGAACTCAGCCGACTGTGAATCCCCCCTCCCTTACACACTCTGGAACCCAGCTAAACCCTTTAAAGCAAGTCGTCCACAAAGTGACGAATTGACCAAAGAAAGACACATGCACAGAGGAGAAACATACAGATATAATGAGAAAAAAAATATTTAAAGTATTGATCAGGTGTACAAAAAAAGAATATCATCGTTGATATTCAAACCTCTAAAATCTGCGCTAAGTATATGCTAAGGACTAGAAAGCATTTAGTGGTACGCAAAAGCTTTATGAACATGGCCCACAAAGGACCCCACCCCCCACACAAATCAAAAGAGCACACACCATACAGAGCTATAGTAGCAGTCAGTGCCTGATTGAATCCTGTATGAAAGTCTGCCCAGCGACAGTTGGGTAGCCAGGTTATGTCATCATTTGAGGTCCTGCACAGTAGAGCAGTGACAGAGGAAACAATTGAAATGAGCAGGGCTGTGACACCCTGTTCACTTACTCTCTCTCAGAAAAGCAATTGGTGACACGACCTGCGTCTTCAATAAATCTGTGGGCTCCCTGATAGCCGGTGCTGACACAGCCACAACGTGGTGACAGCTATATCATAACAGCAAGAGAGAGAGAGAGAGAGAGCAGAAGGTCTCCCGGACCTGTGATTTTATTTAGTAGCTCTTATTCTCTGTTTCTCTCATTCTGTTTCTGCTATTCCCTAGACTCCAGTACTTCACACTGCCACAGGCCTCTCAGCAATGCAGTCACTACCTGCCATGATGAATAAGTCCAGAGGAATGCAGGATTGAGACTGAATATAATTTACAAGGGGCTGGTCAGAATATTGGAAATACCTGGCTTTACACTATCAATAGAGTGTAAGGGAGCGCTGATTCGATGTGACAAGTGTTCTGGAGGGAAGGATGCATTACCATTTAGAAATAATAAGCACCTCTAATTCCTTCTGTGAAGCTGTAGTGAACTCTGAACCTTTGAGGCTTTTATTGGGAGACAGCAGTGACTTATGGATACCAAGGCTAACAGAATGTCAGTTTTTGGTGTTGTACTGCCCATCGTAACTGAAACTGCGATACAGTGTGTGTGCTAATGATCACTTATGTCAACGAATAAGGGCCAAGCTATATTGTCAGCACTTAAAACAATCCCACGGTGACTCTTTCCTTATAAGTTGATAGGAGTACTTAAGGTATCTGGATTTGTTGATACTGCAGTAATTGTCCTTTCAAGAGACCCTGTGCTGGAGTGCGGAACGATGGGGGGTGCATCATTGTGCAAAGCTGTTTTAAATAATCAGCCATGGTATTCAAAACTACATACTTTGCATGCTAGGTATTACTGATATGTGTTTCTTGTCTTCATTCCCATGGATATTCTCTAACCTGCCTCATTACTGTTATGATTTAACTGCTGGAGAGAAGATAACACCTTTTCGTTTTGACCTAATTTAAGCTCTCGTTGTCAGAACCAGTGAAAGCGACCCTCCTAGACCCCACAGTGGGGAGCCTGAATAGGAAGTGATTTGCACAGATTGCAGTGTGTGGAATCCCTAATGGAGGGGATTCTCAGTGAAGCACTCGGTGCATGTTCTCCTGTGCAGTCATGTACAGTAGTTCATGTTCAATAAAGGATTTCATGTTTCACAAAGGCATTCTCGTTTTTTGGGGTTTTTTTTGGAAAAGCTCAGTCTGGGTGTGGGTTTGAGCAGTAAATTATTTTCATTTAGTGTGGTGGTGTAACAGACAAAAGATTGAACTTTTTCAATAAATAAAATAAAATGGGCTCCCGAGTGGCGCATCCAGTAAAGGCGCTCCGCGTGGAGTGCAGGATGCGCCCTATAGCCTGGAGTCGCCAGTTTGAGTCCAGGCTATTCCACTGCCAACCGTGGACAGGAGCTCCCAGGGGGCGGTGCATAATTGGCCAAGCGCCGCCCGGGGAGGCTTAGGTTGGCCAGGGTGTCCTCGACTCAACATGCACCAGCGACCCCTGTAGACTGCACGTAGCTCTGGGTTGGCTGAATGGCAGGCCACTACCAAGTCAGCGCAGGGGTGGTAGCGGTGAACTGAGACTAAATACAATTGGACATTTCAAATTGGGAGAAAAACGGGGTAAAATTAATTGCTGACTACTAAATTATTAAAAAACAAACAAAAAAACAAAAAAAAACAGTTTAGCCAAGAAAGATAAGTTATGACTCTGTAGCCAAGGGGATGATTTGATTGACCTACACAATGCTGGGAAAAGTCATTACCCCCATTCCTGGTGACTATGGTAAGTCTGTTTGTTGCCATGGTAAAGCTCACTGCATTTAACACAGTTTTCAGTCTTGATTGTTGCTATGGCGAAATATCTGTTATAATACCAAAGGGTAACACAAGGGTCGTTTTCAGTGTTACTGCGTATGAACTTACGTTGAATAATTATTTCTAAAGTAGTCCAGTGATGAAGATGCTTGGGTGAGGCTGCAGCAACCATCAATATTGATTTCTAATAAATTTCTGTGGAAACTGAAGCAATCCAGTGACACCAACCACCTTTAAATAAAAATGTTGGTTAAATTGTCATGGGCCTAAAGAATGCCTTGGCAAATCCGGGTTTTGGTTAAGTGAAGCTAGTAATGCTTAAGCTTCTTAATTCTGCTTATTCATACAGTGACACCATGCATCTTTTCAGTGCAGAATTCTCCATATCACATTGATGATATTAGCACTTATGGAATGTTGTTATTTATGTACTACAGTATATTTGAAAATTAAGTTTTCAATTAGACCTTGAGCTGTTGCGCATTTGAAATGAAGTGAAATATGACTGTGAAAAAGTTTGTAGTCTTTTTTTAATTAAGGTTTTATACCTTGGATAATAATGTAATTAGTTAATGAAATTAAAGAAAATAGTTAATAACAATATGTTTCCATAACTGTTAGAAAATGTATATTTGTCTTTATAATAATGAACAATCAAGCAGTGAAATACAAATCCGTTGAATGTAATTGTGGGCTGCTGTTTGAGTTCTTTTGGTTGAGGCCTCTGCAAAAGCAAATGCTCTCCTTCAAATATTGATTGAGAGACAGTGCTCATTTTAAGGCAGCCCTTTTGTACTGTGGAACTGGTTATAAGATTGTATGGATATGGCTCCCATTTTCCCCATGACATATTTCACTAGCACTTGCATTAAATCAGAACACCAATAACATGTGACTTTATGCTTTATGTGCTAATGTCCTTAGCAGAGCTACTTTGTAGTAGTACCAATAGCTCTATTAATCCCTGCTAAGGGTAGTAACTTAAAAAGCATACGCAAGCATCAGCATTATAAAGCAGAAACACTGTATATTAAACAGAAACAGACTATTAGGATGGATAGGTACATTACTGTCACTTTGCGAAGAAGTATGTTTAATTTGGAAAATAAATGCGAAGGCAACACTGAGCCACATACACCACGAATTAAGGTGTTATATATAATCTGCCAATCCTTTTGATCTTGCTCTGCAGATTTAAGGGGTTTAAAAAAAAACAAAAAAAAAAAACATATCATCTGTTTTCCCCACGTTTACCTAACTCTAAAACCTTAGGAATGGTTGAAGTCTTTTTGAGTTTTTTTGTAAAGATAACTTGTAAATCCTCACCTTGGGGAGAGAAATGCTGCAGGAACAGCATGGGAAGCTGCTTTCTGGTGGCATGTTTTTTTGTTGATCAAAATGCAGCTGTCATCCTTTGCTGAGCCGCCCCAGTTTATCATTACTTTTCTCTTTTTTTATATGAAAGAAAATAAGTTGTAAAGATAATTAAGGTGCCGGGTAGAAGCAGCTTTGGACATCAGACGGCTGCTATTGAGTACGGTGGATAATAGCCTGCAGAGTCTCGAGGTTGAGCACTGAGCTTTGTGTAGCTCCTACCAGGGTCTGCATGTTAATCAGATCTCCCGTCTTTAATGAGGGATCTAATTAGGTAGAAAGGGAATTTCGGGGAGCTGAGGAAAGCTGATGAAAGAATTTGAATTCCTAGCTTAAATATATATATATATATATATATATATATATATATATATATATATATATATATATATATATATATATGTTTTTTATTTTAAGAAAAAACTTTTTTTTCCCCATAAAAGATAAAGCAGTGCGGGTGTTTTATAGAATGAACAGTTTAGCCAAGAAAGATGATAAGTTATAACTCTGTAGCCAAGGGGTTGATTTGATCTATTTTAAGAGCATTTTAAAGCACTGGGGCAACCACCCTGGATTGTATCTTCTGCCTACACTATCCTGATTTTATGGTTTATCGCGGCAGGGTATAGCTTGATCAAATCAAGCTCTTTATTTGTGATTTATTACTTTATTATGGAGTCAATTTTGTAAGAAGACACTGGGGTCTTATTTAAATGATCCTGAGTGGATTGAAGTTCAGCTCTATACAACTCTGTACTCTGTAGGGTGATCTATTGACACCTTTATTGACTTTAATAAATACAGTAGAAGTGCAGTGAAAAACCCCAAGATGGAGCAGGTTTATACATTTTGGGGTCGCATTATTGAGGTATTGTGCTATTTACAACATTGAAATAAACGTTGCTGTTTCAGTTCTCTTCATATTACAGTATTCAACTGTGTGCCTGTGGTAGGTGAAAGGCCTTGGGTCTGTCGTTCTACTAATCCATTACCTTTCAGAAGCATTTAATCAACATCAAAAAGAATAAAGAAGCAGCAAATAGTATTGAACAGCAAGGCACAATGGAGCAGGAGATGATGAACGGCTAACGCTACACAGCAATACCATTAATGATAGGGGCTTGTTTCTGTATAGCACTACAGCATGTACTTACAATGATGGTGCATCAATGGTAAACACCAGTGGAGCGCACTGTTATGAAGGACAATTTATATGGTGATCCATAGTGGTATATTTTGATAAGAGGGTAAGATGAATGAGAATCCACTGCTATTTTACTGCAATAATGAGAGTCATGTGATTGATTGAAGAAGCTGCTGTAACTGACACAGGAATGAAAGTTGGGCACAACACGGTTAAACAGAGTTTGGTTTAAACTGTAAAATGTTCAGATCTCCGCTATTTAAACGTTTATTCCTAGTACAGTCATTTATTAAAATCCTAAAGAACATGCAGCCATTGTGGTAGGAGAGATTATTTATGTGGTTCATGTACACAGCTAAACTAAAAAAGAAAATAAATCTACTGTATTATTCCAAATCTAACTTTAAAAATATATAGAATTTAAGATGCACGTCATGTACACAAACGTTTTAGAGACTTCCTTGTCGTCTTTATTGACTTTCTTAAAAGTTTTACCTTTTGAAGGTTTGGTCCATTGTTTTTTGAAGTTGAATTAAATTATTTTAATAGCAACAAATACTTATTTATTCACCAAGATACCTTCCCGGGAATTTAAATGTGTCCAGTCTGTATCTATCGCACACTAACATAAAGCATCACATTACCCCTCAAATTTCATTGCCACAAAGGTTGATTGCAGAGATGCAACCCTAATCTACAGTAGAAGACTCCACGTGACACTGGACTACATCTCTGACTTTATTTTCTCCTGCGTGCACAGTTGTACTCCAGGCATGCGATCCAGTCATACTGGCTATTTAAACTGCTCTTTACACTGCGAAGATCAATCCCTGGCCTTAATATTAAAAGTGTTTGGTGTTCAAAACCATTTTTGACTGAAAGTGTTTTGTGACCCTCTTTTGAAAGTACAGTCAGGCCTTAGTCAGTTCAGAACCATTTTTGACTAAAACAGTAAAGAGACCACAAATTGTGTAAAATGCAGCAGCTACGTGTGGGATGTGTCGACACACCATGTAGTGTCAATTGCCATGAGTAGCAATCGATTTTGTCAGCCTATGATGACACAACCTGCAAGTACTACTTCTGTTGGTTTTGCATCTGGCACAGCTCATTTTGGAGGGCTTCGCGTTGTGATTCTAATGCAGACAGCTGTCTTTTCTAAGTTAAGCCTTTTGACGCAGTAATTCCTGACAGTGAAAATGGCTAAGGAGTAATGGCTAAGGAGCACTTGTTGGCATATAAATCTTTATAAAGGGCATATAAAAAAAACTTTGCAGTGCTCATTGGTCTGAACTAACCCTTGAGTTTAATTTGCTTTCAGAAGTTGCTACAATCCTCATTATCGCTGCTGTTTGTGGATGCTGTGGCTTTTTAGAAATTATTTTCTGTCTTCAAGGTACTGGGGTTGTTTTTAGACAGACAATTATCAAGTCTTCAGCTTTTCCGTGGATTATTTTGCCAGTAATTACCATGTTCTAACAAATAATGAAACCAATGTGAAAGAACTATAATAGGGGAGCAATATTTATTTAGATTGAGCTAACAGATACCAAGTGATACAGCTCAAGTCAACAACGGGAGAGTAAAGATAAAAAGCCAGCATTAGATTCTGATTGCTTAGTTATATCACTTACAGAGTTTATTATTATTATTATTATTATTATTATTATTATTATTATTATTATTATTATTATTATTATTATTATTATTATTATTATTATTTATTTCTTAGCATACACCCTTACCCAGGGCAACTTACAGTTGTATACAAAAAATACATATCAAGAATTACAGTACAATTAAGAGCAAGATACAAAATACAATGACTTCAATCCTAATATGAGCAAATACAAAACACAGTACGCTTTGATATTGGGGCAGTTCAAGAGCAGATAACAGTGTTGATAGTTACATCACAGTTAGATACGAGTGCAGGTGAAATACAAAATACTACAGATTGGGTTAAGTGCAGGATTAAATACAGTAAAATAGGGAGCAGATAAGTGCAAGTTAAAATGCATCTCTAGGTTGCGAAAGGTATGCAATGGAAACTCATCTTTGTTTTGGTGACGCAAACAATGTAAATAATGAAATATTTGGGAAACTGCACCACGATGACTGCAAACACCCCACAAAGTTAAAGGCATTCAACTCTGGCTATTTTAACAATTATGTAAGTCATTGTGGGTTTCTGATAGCCCTAGAAGACTACTGACTAGGCTAGTGAAAAAATGAACATGAAATGGTCCTGCTTACTCTAATTATGTTAGGCAGGTGCATTTGCAAAGCCTGAAGAAACCTTCCTGTTTTTAATCAGGTTCTGGGGTGCTATATACAAGGATGAAGAGACTGGTTGCTCGCCAGAGGCTGGAGGGAGAGTGGCTGTGGCATGGAAACAATATCGTTTATCACACAGTGACACACATGGATATCAAATATTTGGGACCAGTCTGGATAGAAAAAGGGGATGTTGCATGATTCCTAAACCTGTAGTCTGAGACTCCGATCTTGTGCATTTACTAATGGGAGATGAAATATCAGTTTCTATGGTACACAACAATATTTGTCTTATGTTGAATTTTTAAATGACCAAATATAAGTGTAGGGAGCCATTGTTGACCACTGCGTTTCAAACCTATAGAAGAAAATAGGAATCTTTCTTTCTTTCTTTCTTTCTTTCTTTCTTTCTTTCTTTCTTTCTTTCTTACAGTAGCTCTTTCAAACAGGAGGGGCCTGTTAAAAGCTCTAATGTGGTTTAGAGCAGCAGCGGGTTTAACTATCAATTAAGAATGTGTCATCATTAGACTTCTCTTTAGAGGAACATTTCCTGCAAGAGAGCAAGAGGCAAACCTGCTTAACTATTCAGAGAATGTTGGCGGTGAGCAGGAGCAGCTGTTTGTGCATCACCTCGTCCAGTCCAGCTTTGTTAACCCCAGCACAGTCCCTACAACTCAATATATTAAAATAAAATACAAAGTAGGATCAAAATGGCATCATTAAACATTAAATTGACCTTTCAATGCCATTTACTTTTAAATCTGTATTTTTTCATAGACGTTTTATAACCTGTAAGTGTAAGACATGATGCCTAGAAGCTATTATTACAAAGCTGTTGTTTATTTGATTGCTGCAAAAACCAAAAAAAGCAATTAGTGTTACCTGGGATGTTTTTCACAGATGGGTTTGAGATTTTATTTTCCACCCAGGGGATGAACGATAAAATAAATCCTGCTTATATTGGGCTGAGGATATATCAAGTACAGTACCTGAAGATCTAATTTATCCAGGAGTGGGAAAATAACGGTGATTTGAAGTAATCTAAACGGGAACGTATCTAAATACCCTTGAACTATACTGTATATATAGTAATCCCACTGGTGTGATTTCTTGATTCATTACTAGATGCAGTAGATAAAGATCCGCGACAGAGAAAGTTTAAGGGCGGCAGTATTTGTTGGGGTTTTTTTTTTATCATCGATATAGATCTCACTGTCCAATCTTGCAGTGATCAGTAAGGAATCTGTGTCCACCACTAAGAAATAAACAACAAAAAAACAGAAGTTGTTTTTGTGTAAGCTTTCACGATGCATGCATTCGTTTTGAAGCAAATGAAAACATGTGACTGTATTATTTTTGGTAGGGATCATATCATTGTCTAATACTTTTAAAGTACTAATTAAAAAAACACAATTACAAATTTAGTTAGACAAAAAATTATTCATGATTTTACATCGGACAATTTTCTTGCATTGCATGCAAATTAGTATCCCTTTATTTCAACCTGCAGTACAGTATAAACTGCATATTGACTTTATGAACCTTGCCTTGATTTTTGTGATTCTCCCACTTGCCTATTCTGCCAGCATCTTCTAAATATGATGCACTTGCAAGTAATGCAGGATTAACCATCCCTTCAAGCTGGCAGACCCACAATCTATATTTTAGACTATAACCATTAAAACAGTAAAAGTGTATCCTCTAAAGTCATGATTTTAACTTTGTTTTCTAACCTCTTCCAGTTAGGTTACTTTGCCCAAGCAGGGTTTTGCTTGCTCATTAAAACAGAAGGACAAGTGGGTGGTAGCTGTATGCTAACACACCACCCCTCGCTGATGAAGTTGTAATGTTAATTTGAAGATACATGTGGTTTAGAAAAATAGATGGTACTTTCTCAGACACACAATTTTTTTGCTGAACTAAATAGCGCATCTGCTTTTTCAGTATAGTGTTCTGTTCCTATGGCAACATAGAATATAATACAATAATGCCACAATAGGGAGAATTTATTCTTTTTGATATCATTACAGGTTACATTCAAAGAGAAGAATACAATGAATTCAATATTTCCACAAATGCTTTCGATATTGCAAAAGGAAATCCACCCTGATGATTTTCCACTTCAAGAACGTTGAACAAAGACGCAGCAAAAAAGAGCAACCCCTCTTCCCCAGGAAATACTGTAAAAAAAAAAATAAAAAAATGCTGTAATGTTTTAGTTACATTACAGCACCAAATCCCAAGCAGCTTCTCAAAGCCATCTGAGCAGAAGTTACAATCATAGGTTCATTCAGAGGTTGTTAAGTTTAAAAGAAGCCATCTTCATACTGAAAAAAAAGAAAATTGAGCTTTTGTGTTGAATCCCAGTTGAAACAAGAACACTCAAATTGTTCTTCTCTGTAAAATAACCCTTACTTATTTCTCCAATTGTGATGGGAAGAGTATTTGAAGTCCTTGTATTTTTCTCAGTCAGCAACATCTGCCATTCATTTGACCTCCACCACTTAACATGGAGTGTCCCTAGTGCAGTACAGCCCCTGGGTCTTCAGCGGGGTTGGTGAGCTCTGCTTTGGGATGTAGGCTAAAGCACATCCTATACCTTGTGTGCTGTAAGTGATTTGCTTTCACAGACAGGTTTGTGTGATAATCATAGGCTATGATGAGTCTAGCTTTCAATAATGGACAGTGTTTTACCCATTCAGACATGAAAATGTGGACTGAATGCACGCTGTACTGTATATGGTCTAATACATGGGGTATGACCTATTTTTAAAATGTTTTTTGATTATCCTCTGTAATGATTTTTGCATACATATGTTGAAATGGCATCCCTTAGTGGGGGGGGGGGGGGGGGGTTGGGGGTTATGAAAAGAAACTTTTTATTACTTCTTGCGATGCTGTGTGTGTGGTATGTATGTGTGTGCGTGTGTGTGTGTGTATATATATGTGTGTATATATATAAATATATATAAAGCTTATAATTCTTGATGACACCTTTACAACACAAGTTTGCATGGAGAAAATGCTACATATGTTATTGTCGCATCCAGTATATATTTGATTGTCCATTGATAACAATAAGCATGGTTTTGCCTCCCTTGTTTTTTCAGATACAATACAATCTTGAAGAAGAGATGCAGAAACCTTAATCTGGTGACAGCAGGAGCTACACTATATCTGATCTAGAAAGGACTGAGGATTGGAGACAGGACAGGTGACCCAAGACTTCCGCTGTACAGGTAAGCTGAGTCGAAGTACCTGGGTGAAGAGTATGCCTGATCCTTAATCTGGAAGTGCTTAAACACTGGCGTGATCCAAGCTCTATAGTCCTTGAAGTACTGTATCTGATTCCCCATGGATCACCCCAGTGTTTCTTAATAAAATAAAATCAATCAATATATCCATCTTTAATTGCAGACTTCTGAGGAACAAACGCCTTTTTTTAGACAGTTTACAGTCCCATTCATAAACAAACAAGAAAAATGTTCCTTGTAAATCTGTGGCAGCCTACAATTTTATTCCCCAAAAAATTGCTGCTGATGCAATTATGATGTTTTCAATCGAATACTTGTCTACTAGTCGAATACTTGTTACCTCTTATTATATCACCTCAATCTGTCAAAACAAGAACAGGAAATGAAAGGATTAAGCATTAACAATAGGTGGGTTCCAGTTTCTTTTGTTAAAAAAAGGATTTTACAGTGAATTAAGTCCAGTCAGAAATGGGATCACGTTGCCTAGGATAAATTAAATACTAGCGTGTTGAAATTCTGAGGGATGAAACATGAAAAGGATGTCAGTATAGGTTTTTAAAAAAAAAAAAAATCTCTAGCAAGCAAACTGTTGCCAGGGAGAATTTTTTTGTGTTATTTATATAGCTACAAGTAAGTGTCATATCATAGAATCTTATGTAATACCACCATGTAGAGGTTCTGCATTAGCATTCCAAAGGGGCTTCTCTGTCTGACAGCACAGGGCCATGCTTGAATGGTGGCTCAGTAGGCAGTACTCCACCATTAGGACAGAAGTTCAGGGGGGTCAAATCCTACACAGGCTATCTCCACCCCCAGCGTGGTGCTGCACGATGTGGCGTGTTGATGCGCACTTGAATGAGGTGCAGAGCTGCGGCCTGGTCCACAGGCTCCAATAAAGCGTTCCTCATCTCTTGTCGAAAAAGCAGCAGGGGCAGTAAGCAATAGTGTCCGGGACAAATTGGTACAAGAAGGCTCATTTCCCCTCCCCAGCATGAGCGCTGTGCTGTGGCTCTGTGTAAACAACTGTAAACACTCCAAGGGCAACTCTGTATATGTAATCTATGGGAGACCTTCAGTGCAGTACCAGCAACCAACTCACCTAGTCTGTGAGTTAAAAGATTGAGTGTAGAAGCAAGAGCTACAATCCCCTAAAACAATGCATTAAAGTTATACAATGATACTAAAATGTAATTGCGTTTGTAGGGCCCTATTCTCAAAACAGGTCTGTTTTAAGGAATGTTTTTTTGTTTGTTTTTGTTTTGTTTATTATTTAAAGATAAACAAGCAAATAACCCTTCTCTAAAACTGTAGGTCTCTGTGACCTGTATTCAAAGTCTGTGGGGAAAAAAGAGACATGCTTTATTAGCTCAACCTACCAGAAAGCAGACATCATACACCAAGTCACAATGACCTTGATTATATCGTAGTGTCTTGCCATGGGTGCCAATACCAAGTGCAGTACCTGCTGCATATCACCAGTACAATTATAGCTAATATACAGTAACTTGGATATAGCTTCCGAATGCTTGGATGAAGCAAAATGTGTTCTTAACTGGAATATTTTACAACAAAATAAAACTAAAAAGCCCCAGAGCTTGGATGCAAGGAGAAGTGTTTATTGAAAACCAAATTTATGCAGAAAGGAAAAAAAAAAAAAAAAAAAAAAAACAGACCTTCATTTATCAATTACAATAACATACAGGGCCAAAGTTTTAACTCATGAGTTATTAAAAGAATGTTTTGTCAAACATAAGATTGGGTTTGAGATCCACGACAATGCTGCTCGAGAGCTGTGTCATACATGGCACAACAGTAAGGGTTCTTATGCCAGCAGAGTTGATCATTTTTTGTGTCCATGGTCACTGAGACCTATTGTGTGGTTATTTTTACAGTACTGTGATTAGGCTAACATATAATAAGGCTGTATTTTGGAACCACTTGTTGGATTTTGCAGAAACTATAACTTGCACCCTATGCTGTGAATGCAAGTCAGGGTATTTGTGTCTCCGTATAATATTTTCAAGATTATTCCGATTTTATTATTTCTAATCGTGTATAAATCTTAATATTTTTTTGTAAATGATATCAAAGTGTCACAATGCATTATTAATGTGCTGGGTTTCGCTGGGTAAGTTGCAGATTTGTTAAGGGTGTGGATGCTGTCTGTCTGTCTGGTGCTCCCACTCCTACTTGCTGATGCTCACAAGATGATTAATCTGTTCTGAAAGTTAATGTTTATCAGAGATGACTCTCTAAAGTGGAGCTGAAGGGGTATATATGGAGAGGAGCAGGCAATTTGTTCTGAGTTTGCGTAGAGTACCAACAATTCACATCAGGGGATTCAGGTGGCTCTGCTATACTTCTTAGCACAACAGTAAGGATTTTCCAAAATTGATCATTTTTGTGTGCAAGTCCCTGAAAGTATTTTCAGTGAAATTTGCATCTAATATTATGAAGCCCTGTTCCAACAGAAGTCACGCTGCATTATCTTACAGTACACATTTAATTGTTAGTATTCTAAATGGCCATAAAGACAGGGTCAAGTCATTTTCATATTATTAGCTATCTAAGATAAGTACGTTATATTGTATTACTTTCATTTAATGAGAGGTAAGCTCCTTATTACCTTTTTTATGCTATTCATGTTGAGCTATTAGAAAATTCAGTTTAAGACAGCTGCCTGTGATTGCTAGAATGCTTGCCGTGCTCATCTCTAGCTATCCCGCTGAAGGATCTCTCCATGTTTCATTCCTCTGAGGTGAAAACGTTTTCCATCACAGCAGCACTATTTGTAAGGAGACTTTATAAATTCTTAGTTGAGGGGGATTGTCAAAATACTGGCTGTTGTTGTTGTTGTTGTTGTTGTTGTTGTTGTTGTTTTATATTTCTCTGCAAATTTTAGCTAGGCAGACTGAAACTTGATGACATTAAAAGTAATGGTAGTAAGGGTCAGGAATAGTATACACTAGTATACACAGTGTTGAGGACTGCAATAATTTACTGAAGTAAATCGAGAAAGATAACACAGAGCGAGTGAGTTATGGGCCTCCTGTACTCTTGAGCAAGTTTGTGGTACATGATAGGGGTAGCAAATGAGGTGGCAGTGTCTCTGCATTTTGGTCCTTAATGTAAAGGAGTTGGAGAAGGTATTTTGAAAGGGGTTTATGAAACACCTGCCCTCCAAATCAGCAGAGAGCTTGGGAGGATGTACTTACTTGGGGGAGGTTTCCCACAGGACCTGGCTAATGAAAGGAAAGTCTGTTTTTCTAGGAAGGGTTTCACATTTAATTGTGTAGTTTTCAATTCATTTTACTAGTACTAAATATGTATTCATTGCCTTTAAGCAAAACCCATGCATGGACACATGTATGCTCCCTGCTTGCAACTACTGTAGGTTAAGCAACAAACATTTGGGCTAGTACCTCAGTTTTGTCTTTCATTTTAACTCTAGAAGGGAGGGTTCACAACTAGGGATTCAATAATAATTGAACCTGATGACTTAAAAATACCACCCTTGAGTGTATCTTTAAACCCGATGTTTCAGAATGCCTATTTTGTCTCATCCAGCAAAATGTTAAACACAGTTGATTTTTGTAATACAGCAAAACAAAAAAACAAAAAAAGTTTTACAAATTACATTTTAAACCCACGAGGGAAGGATGCGCCCGGAGAGTTTTTGTGATTTAAGTAAAGAGGAAAAAGTGTGAAATATGTATTTTCCGCGCATCCCTGCCAAACAATGACACATGGCTGCCCATATATCATCCCTGAGTGATTCAGCAGCTGCCATCTATTCATCACTCTCGGGCCTGTCGGCCTGTTTTTAAAGGCTGTTAAAGTGACATCCATCACAACAGGTATGTGACGGAGCCGAAAGGTGGGGGCCGAAAGAAAATATCCATCAAACTGGACTGGTTTCATTGGTTACAAAGAGGCCATGCTTGCTCCAGTACTAAGTTTCAACCAGTGTCCAATAAAAAAAAAAAAATAAATAATAATAATAAATGTTATGTAACTAATAATAAATATCTTCGGTACCCATAAGAGCCCTTAAGTTAGAATTCTGTGTTTGAGTTATGCAGCTGTTTTGCTTTATTTTCTGTCTTAATTTAGCCGAGTTTCTGTGTTCACCCAGCTGTTGGCGATTGTCTTCCCTTGGGTGATGTAGACAGTAATCACAGTAAATGACAAATGTCAGTTTCCTGCATCTTTGAGTGGGGTATGCAGTGCATGGTGGTGTGTTCGAGTAGTCTTGTGTCATGGTTTGTAATGTATACAAGTAGAAGTTCATGGGACAACCTCCCATGGCTATAGCCCTTTTTGATTTCGGGAGAAAAGTTGCAGTTCACTGCGAGTTTGAATTCACCTCCTTAAACCCCAGCAGTAACTGCTTACTGGATCTTTTATTTGTTTTCTTGCAAGTAACAGGCTGTTCACATTAAGATAATTCATAACACTTTGATTGTATTCCTTTATTATGCTCTGTGACAAGTAACAAAATATACCACTGTGGGCATTCCCCAGTCCTGGATTCTTTCTCTCCTTCATTCCTTCACTCAACTACCTTATATATCATTTTCAAAGCCTGTGTAGTTCTATATTGATCAGACCTTGTCTGCAAAGTTTGGAAGCTGTTGCAACAAATAGCTGCAAATTAAAAACATCAGAGGAAACGCTGGTACCCATGGAGCAGCCCGAGGTTATGAAAAAGCTTTGCACATGAATGAGCCTCAATTAAAAAGACAGTTTATGAATTACTGAATCAATTTAGATCAGCTTAAAACTAATTGAGTCCTCATTGAGACCTGCTGAGTAGAAACACACCAGGACTTAAAGAACCCTTTTTAGACTGAAAAAGATTCAATCTGTGCCTAATCCCATTTGAGACACTCTGCTCATCTGTAGCATTGTTTAATTCTTGGTTACAATGACTTGCTGTTAATATCATAGTTATTATACATGTAGCATGCAGTTACAATGTAGTTACTGTGAAATATGACTTTTCAAACATAATTCAAACATGTGTCCAGAGCTATTGGAACACCTTGAATAGTCTGTCAAAAACAGTTTACAATTACATGTCTAATATTTGATGCCCCTCATTAAATGGGCTTTTGAACCTGATCTATTCTGTCTCAAAACTGTTTTAACAGTGGATACAAATCATTTTTAAACCTCTTTCACTCTAGTGTCTCCAGTTCTATGGTTTCAATCTTTGTCAACCTGTTTTATAAGCCCAACCTTTTTCAACTGGACACTATCCAGATAACCACTGTTAATGTAATGTCTTGCATATGCTGTTCTCATTACAGTGCAGAGACATTCATCTTAGTGATTTGATGAAAGGTTCTGATTTCTCCAGAGAGGCTTCAATACATTTGCTGAATAATCACTGTAGGCTAAATTAATTTGCTGTATTATGGTGTAAGTTCCAGGAATTACTAAGTTAGTCGCACAGTGATTTGCCCATCTGTGCATTGGGCTGGCTTGCCCTGTGGATCTCCACGTGTGAGTTAGGAACACCAACGCCTGCCGAAATGCAGTGCTTGGTTCCCACAGTTGAGAGGGTTAGCATGTAAGAAACTATACATTAAGAAGAAAGCCTTTTTAAAATCTTTAAACAGTGTGAACAGTATTGACTGTTGTTACTGTATTTAGAACAGGAACAATGGTAAAGATTTGTCCATCATCTTGCTAATCACTCTGTAAAAAATTCCTGTAAATATAGTTCTACTAGTTCTACATTTCTCATAACACGTTAGGATGTTCAATTGATCTAAATACCACCACGATTTAAATAATAGTGCAAAATAGTCTGTAGTTCTTTTTACCAAAAAATAAATAAATAAAAATGAAAACATCTATTGAATATACAGTACCCTTATAACTTTTCCACAGTCATTTAGCAGTTTTCCTACAGTATGCATTCACCATAGTTTACAAGGTAAACCATACCTCTCTGGACTTTACATTGGTTACCTACAATATACTTTACCATGCTTTCACTATTCTTTACTACACTTTGCTATGGTTTTACTATGAGGAATGTTTACTAAGGAGCCCTATTGTTGTTTCCCTTTGATTCTGAGCAGATAAGTGTAGAGTTAATCCTTTAGATGTAGCAGTTCTGACATTTCAACACATCTTAGGCTGGTGGGAATGTTACCCTGGGTATAAAATGAATTCACTATTACATATAATAAAGAACTCTCTGGTTGTCTCTTTCTTACAGTGTTCTTCTGCCTTGATTTCTTTGTGAAACAGTCCCCACGCGGTCCTTGTCTTTCTAACTGCTTGTCGGGCGACACTTAATATCCAGCAAAGTGTCAGCCTTGGTGCTTGAAAATTCTTACAAGATCTCTCATCTTTACCATTAGGACTGTGCTTCAGTAGATTTTCAAACAGTCAGATACATTTCTTATTAAAACAGCTCTTTAATCTGCACTGTGTGAGAAGGAGGCCTCTTGGCTGGGTTGGAGACGATTATAGAGGAGCGAAAACATCCGCAATACAATTGGGCTTATTCCACTCGAGTCTCCTCCTTCTCGAAAAACATAAAACAAAACAATGACTCCTCAGTGCTGTTTTCGGTCTGCCTGTTCAAGACAGGAAATCAAGCATTCCTACATCCCTTCCTGCACTTCAGTCGGTTTGTGAGCCGAACAAAGCAGGGAAAGTTGGTTCGTTGCGAGATAAGCTGATTGTTCTGCTTCATTGAACTGAATGGAAGAGCCCACTACATAATGAAATAAAATACAATACAATAGGTGAATATAAAGATAAAATCGATCATCATAAAAGTACAATATATTATAATAAACAGTGCAGACTGCAGCAGAGTCAAAGAGTTAAAAAGATCCGGATGGTGGAGGATGGTGGAGGATGGTGTTGTTACTTTCTGTATACTGTGCCAGTCAGATGTGAGTCTCTGGTTTGACAGCTCCAGCTCAGGCCTCCAGTGCTCGTACTTAATGAATCGCATCAGTTGTTGTGTGTTAGGCAGCCTGTGTGTTAAGGCATTAGTAGCAATTAAGAGTGGGAACTGTCTCCAGATGTGCTGCTAAGTACCAGGTTTAGACTTGGCTGAGGTAGTGTTAGTCCATATGGAGAGATTCTGGCAAGCTTCCATACACACACAAAGCGTTTTTTATTATTGATAAACAAAGTCGATATGACAGGTTTGCCAAGTCTCAATCACTGAGAACAAATGTTTACACTTGTTGATGTCTGCTTTCGTGAATTTCACACATTGCATTGCAGTGAACATCATGAACTATAAAATCGCATGTGTAGTGATGCAGGAACGATTGCGAAGATGAGGGTGTGGAACATCATACAAAAACTGCTCAGGCCTGATTAAACAAGTTGCAATTTGGAAAGGAGAAAAAGCAAAGCATTCATGTTACTGGAGTAAAATACTAGTGTTGGCACAGTGTGCATGTACTGTACAAGATAGCAGATTCAGAAGAATAGGGCAACATCTGTTGATTAAATTGCAAAGTGCAATTACATTTAAATTACTTTAAACTATAGAGACTAAATTACAATCAAATTAACAGGAATTGAATTCTCTTCTTCAGATTGTAGGTATCTTTGTTTAATACAGTACAATGTCAAGCAACCAGACTACTGTGGGTGTGTAAGCAGTCTGATTTACTAGATACCCGCAGGGAAGCATTGCAGGACTGAGCCACTAATTATTTTAAAATGGCTAGCCTTAACATATTTATTTCCATATCTACAAACAATGATTGTTCTCCATACTTTTGCTTCTAATTAATTTAAGAAAAACAGAAATATCATTAGATTAGTCATTTTTACCCAAATCTTTGTTGGTCTCATATTAAACCCAGAGTAACAGTACTGTAGAGCTCATATTCAGAATGCAAACAACACACACACATGATGTATGAGTACAGCCTGCAGCATCTGCTACGGATTGCCACAAAAAATGCAAAAAAAAAAGTCAATAATAAATTACAGTATTTTTTTACAGCAACATAAAGACTTCAAAAAATGGATTGGGTTCAGTTTCTGTTAATGTAACAAATTGTATATAAAAAAAGTATGTAGATTTGTTAAAAAAAATAAAAAAATAATTATATATATATATATATATATATATACTATGTGTGTGTATATATATATATATATATATATATATATATATATATATATATATATATATATATTTGTTGATATGCTCATGTTCAACAACAACTAACCAACAGCAGTAAAATAAATAAATAAATAAATAAATAAATAAAAGCCCCTCAGATGGTCAATAAAGACACCTGATAATGATAATGTGCTTTGCAGCAGCAGGGTTCCTTGGAGGAACACGTGCTTGTGGAACAAATGTCTTGGTGGATGTATCTTTCCATAAAATAAATGATGTTCCCCAAGGTCTGAGGCATATGTGCAGCACCAGAAAACAGGGAATTGTTACAGAGCGAGCAGACGCCGGCCACAGTGGTCCTCTTTGGCACCCGCACCCAACAGCACTGTGTACAGATCGCTTAGTCAGCCTACTCTGTCCGGCCGCAGTCCTGAACACACGTGTCTTCACATGGGCCCTGGCATGGACTGCCTTCCATTTGGACCCCCAGACCAGGCAGAGACAAGCAGGAGGTTGATGCATTTCCACAATGACCTGCTCCAAGGACAAAAAAGTGTTGGAAAATGCTGCTCATTGGTAACATGCCTACATCAACATTCTGGGAAAGATTACTGTGCTTCGTATTCAAAAAGTGATGCACAAGCTTAATAGATTCTGGGCTTCTGTGTCTGCAGTCCATAGTCACACATTCAGACACAAGTCCCACTCTACCTGGATTGTCATGAAGGCACAAACAAATGATCCAAACCCTGGTGTGTGCATGTGTGTGTGTCTGTGTGTGTGTATGACTGACAGATATGCATTATCAGCATGATACCTCAACATTGTCAAGGCTTAACTGATTTGCAGTTTGAGAAATACCAGACTTGGACATGGTAGGCATAAAGCAAAAAATAGATGAGATCTACAAATAAGCAAGCCTTTATTTAAATTCAATTCAAGACGAAGTGCCAATAATTTGGTGTCCTTTTTAGCTCACTGAGTGTTCTGGTGTCTTGGCTGATGGATGCTGTTATTACATTACGAGACATCTACTATTAATAAGGTAAGTAGCACCTTGCACATATCCCCAGTGCTTGGATTATCAGGGTTAGAGAGACGACACCACCGGCTACTTTACATGCAGCGAACATCACTCCCGGGGAAAATGTAGACATCACTTTTTTCTCCCTCTTTCAAATATAAATGTTGGTTGGGGCTGTTGTGATTGATGGCAATTAGCATTTTGTAATGATAACAGATGTTTGTGGTGCCAGGAGGCTGGTACCTGCCACCCACTCTGCCATCTGCTTGGCTGGGCAGTGCCTAGGAGCCACGCGCTGTGAGCCTGTAGGCACGGGCAGACTTTGGGAAGAAGTCAACAAAGGGAATCCGCATGTGACCAACAGTTTGACCTGGAGATCTGCCCGGAGGGGGCTTAACAGTGTACAGAAGATAAGATGGCTGTCGTCTACCTGGTATTTGTGTATTAATTCCCTTTGAGGAATAAGAGGGGAAACCCTCTTTGACGACCTGTTGCATTGCCACGCTGGGGGCACTTATTATCTTGCTAATACTTGGGCAATAGTGCTAATTGGTAGGGTCGTGTTCACAAAACTTTAACCAATCGAGGTAAGTGAGATTAAACCAAACCTAAAGAAGACCAAAAAAAAAACCCCAAAAATATTTGGTCTTCTTTGATTAACATGCTGTTATTCTCTGAAGCGCTATGAGTCTTTTTCTTTTAAATGCAATGTAAAAACAAACAGCATCTTATGTTGGACATTTTCGCTACTGTTCAGGCATGCAGTCTCTGTTTCTGGAACAGTAATCATTGCCTCAGCTTCCCTCTCTCCCTCACAGCCATCCAAGCATCTCAAGGCAGCAATCAATCCAGCTCTCTGTTCAGCAGTCAGATCTGTGTGTTCTGACACTGACGCCCCCCAACACACTGAAACAAACACACACGCCCCCCCCCTCTCCACAGCTCCAACTGGCCTCTAATTGAGATTTTTACTCCTCGGAATCAATGCTCTAACCTTTCCCTCGCTCCCTTCTCATAAATCTATACATTCTCTCCTGCTCCACACTAGAGGGAGCCGATACTCGGCAATATTCCGGTAAAGGTGACCCCATGAGCCGATTAGTTTTTAAATCCTGGAGGGAGCTGTGAAAGGTAAGCTGTGTAATAATAATAATAAAAAAAAAGTTTTAATCTTGCTAAATTCTTTTTTTTATATATATATTTTTTTTAATGCCCATCACTGTGATGGATGGTAGTGTTAAGGGATTGAGAACCCCTCCCTCCGCCCACACCCCCAACCAACACACATGCACAATCGCACACAGAGCAAGATCATTTCTGTTGTTTGTGGACAATAGATTGAGATGTAGTCTTGTTCCTTTCCAGTGCAACCTGCAGCCTACATTTCTTGCTTCTTTTACCCCTTGGAAATGAGATTATCCAGGCTATCCTGGACTGAAAATATCAATTAATTAAGTTGGTAATTCACACAGAGCCATATACATTCTACTAAAATAGCTGCTACCCCTTTTAAAATTAAGACATTGATTAAATACCTGTGTTAAGAATATTAAATAGAATACAAATTCAGGTTCAAGAGCTCCACAGTAGAGCAGGAGTGACAGTTTTAGGGTGATGATTTTAAGGTCCTCTTTACACTGTTTAAGATCAGTAAAATAATACCCCACTTAGCACTCAGTTGTTCCAATATGATTTAGCACAGCTGTATAACCTTGAGGTACCTATAGTTACAATACCAGTTACAGTACCACAAATTAATATCAGCTATGAGACAACCAAAATGGTTTTTATTTTTTCAATTCACCATGAACTTTCCCTTAGTCATTACAATTGTTACAGTATTTTTTTTTAACAGAGCTTAACAATGAAATATAATGATTTCTAATGTTTTTTTTTAATCCAAATAATTCATACTGTTTGTTTTGGAGGGAAGAAAAAATCGTAAAACATCTGATGACCCTAAAACAGACAAAGCTCATCAATAATAATTACATTGTTAAGCCCTTTAACAAAGTGATTCATTACACACAATTTGCATAATGCTTTGTTTGCGATGTATTAACAATTTACTATCAGCAGCAGTATAATATCCAAAGTAACTGCGGCTACTTCAAAGCGATTCGCTTTTTGTTTTAAGTACATTTACATTTATTTCTCTGAAGAGACTGGTTGATTGACTGGGTAAACATGCCCGCAATGTTAAAACAGTTCAGCTGCTAGTCCAGAAAAAAGTAATTAAAGCACATTATTCTATTGAAAACTCATAACCTTGAGCAATGACATGCAAATTCAGTTTCAAAGGATAATTGAAAGTGTTAATATGAAACACAGAGGATATGGTGCACAAGTATAAAAATATGTTGTGTTGATATTACAGGTTGGGGTCCTTCATAGTGCCCAGATAAAACTCTTTATCATTGCGGCTTTATATCGTTCAAATAAATGTTTTATTATTTATTTTTTATTTGTATTATTGTTATTATTATTATTATTATTTTACACTACCGTAAAAAAAAAAAAAGTTTTATTTTATTTTATTTTATTTATTTATTTATTTATTCTTTAACCAGGAAATAAACCCATTAAGACAAAGGCCTCAGGAGGCTGTGTGATCCGATGGTTAAAGAAAATGGCTTGTAACCAGGAGGTTCAAATCCCGACTCAGCCACTGACTCACTGGGTGACCTTGAGCAAGTCACTTAACCTCCTTGTGCTCTGTCTTTCGGGTGAGACATAGTTGTAAGTGACTTCAGCTGATGCATAGTTCACACACCCTAGTCTCTGTAAGTCGCCTTAGACAAAGGCATCTGCTAAATAAACAAATAATAATAATTTGGCAAGATAACCAGAAACAGACAGCAGTAATTTCACATCACTCTAAAACACAATAGCATACATTAAATCTGGGTTTAAAAGCATTTAGACTTTGATAATTCTTGGAACCTACCTATTAAAATTGAACTGATATATGTGTGTTATTTATCTGCAGCACTATACTATCCTCTTCTGGAGTGCTATAAATTAGTTTTTAGTTGTGTCTTCAATTAAATAAACAAAAAGAGCTACCAATGGAAGTTTCTCAATGCTATGCCTGTGGTTAATACTGGTAAGCTTATTTTAGATGAGATACTATTATCAGTTTCCAAGTTCAAACCCAATTCATTTAATTTAATTTTCTTTGATTTTCTTTCAGAACTGAATGTCTAAAAACAAAAGGTATGTCGCTAACTGTGAAGACTAGCCTCTTCGTTTAAACAGTAAATGCTAAATGAGTGTCAATTTCTATGGAAATACCACAGGTTAAATCCTGTTCTATATCAAATTAATTCTAATTTAGTATTGATACATGCAAAGAGGTCAATGGCGATCCGAGGGAAAGCTACGGTAGTTAGATTAGTTGTATCAGTGATATTGATATTCTCATTCTCAAAATGTATTTATGTAGTTATTATCTGGTAATTCAGACCACCTTTATTCCTCTATTTTGTGTCTGGATTATTAATATATTTTACCAAGAAACCGTATAAATTAAATTGAAATCCAGTGCAGGTCTCAACATTTTTCCTTCTCTTGGATAATGCTGTGGTAACCCTCTTTTAATGGAAAGGGCAGGCATTATAAATACATATCCAACCTTAACAAAACTATAAAGTAACCTATAAAGTCAATCGGCTAAACGAGTCCTGATTTAGTACACAAATTACAGTATCTTGAAAACTAAAATTATATCTCTCTTTGGCAATTGTAACATTTGGTCATGGGGAGTACTTTATTGCTTTATAAAATCAAACTGATTTGATGCTTCACCTCGTATTGTTTCACTGTGGCTGTGAAAAGTGTGTTTTTTTTTCTTGATATATTGGCAATTGATATAAGAGTCTAATAATTGGTTTGTGGATGGAGAGCTTTAGTCTCTGTGGATTTCAGAACATAAGTTAATTTCATCACCATTTTCTGAGTGTATATCCAGAGGACTTTCTGAGGTGGTTATAGGCGTAGGTTACAAATGACTGTTGGTTCTAATCTAGGCATTACAGTAGAGCAAGGCAATGCATCTTGAGCCTCTCCGGAACAGGGAAAGGATAATTTAATCTTGTAACATGAAGATTATTTTTGATTGGAATGGAGTTTGATCCGTTTGTCTCTTTAATTCGGCTGTAACCAGCTGACATTTTCACTGTATTTAATAAAAAGCCGCACTTGATTCGCGGCCTAGTGACAATCTTTTATTTTCTTTCCACGGATAAAACCATTAATTCATGATAATTAATGAGTGAAGTGTCAAGGGCCGGGGTACAGACGCATCCGCTGGGAGGCTCGTGGAAGAGACTCATTCATCTCGATTAGACGTACTTAGCTTCAGCCCTCCTCACACTGGCTTTACATTTTAATAATAGCGCAAGACACGAGGCACGGCTACAGCATCCTCAAACAGGTGACGGTGGCTCAGAAGGTATCCCCTTGTTCACCTCTAAAACAGACAGAAAAGTTTACGCCAAAACTGCAGTGCATTTAAGCTCTCAATACCCTTGCAGATTAACAACATAACACATGCTACAATGCTGCATTTGTGTAGCGTTTCCAGCGGATAATCTCACTAAACAGCACACCATTGATAACAATCAAAAATATTCTTCTTATGTCCACTCATTTTCTACTTGGCGTTTCGTACGTCCAAGTGCTGTAGAGCTGTGACTGTGTTACAGCAAACCTTTAAGATGAATTTTAAAGGAGCTCAGATGGCATTAAAAAAAAAAAAAAAGATTCTCGTTGATACAAATATAATAAAGCAGTATTCCAGCTATAGAACGTTTTCGATGACATTGTCAAGGTGCCAAATGGAATTCAGTGTTCACAGTATTATTCCATTTTTTTCTTTTTTTAACATAAAAGTTCTGAAAGTATTTTACACCTGTCAGCTTTAATAATACTTTTCTGTTTTAAACACTTACGATTTCTTTGAATTATGTCGTGAAATAAAAATAATAAAATAAAGGGTTCTAAATGTCAACAGATGGAATGTTTGACTTAAAGTATATATACAGTACCAAGCTAACATATTTACAAATATCTTGCATCAAGTAAAAGGATAAACTGAGTGAAGCAAACCCTCTTTTTTGAAGCCTTGGCAAGCGCTGCTGCTACTAAATTAATTTATAATCAAAATACGCATTGCTCCTGCGATTTCCTATATTCATTTGTGGAAATGAAAGGCAACTCACACAAGTGATCAGGTTAGAGGTTAGAGATTCTGAAGTAGATTAGCCTGGAATAAACACAAACTCTTAAGGGTGAAGACTTAATGAGTCACTGTTGAAAGTAGGATACAGGAACGCTTAGTCTTCTTTCTCTGTCACTCATCTTCATACTTTCAAAGCATTCAGTACAGTGCTGCTTAGATTAATTATACATGACAATTTAATTAATAGATTACATAATTACCCTTAAGGGATTTCATAGAACATTGCTGTGAGATAAAATATGTTTTTGAAACATTTGATCTGTTTTATTAGTCATAATTACTGCGTATTGTTTACAGTAGCATGCAATTAAAGTTACAGTGTGCTTAACATTTAATATAAAAGTAATGTAGGTTTTGTGGTGATGATTTGGATATAACAAGATTGATTCATTTTAAGATCTATTGTAGTACAGTTCATAGACGTTTGTCAGTATTTCTCATTTTTTCCTAGATCGCACACGTACTGTGGTTTAAAAATAGTGCTAGGTTAGTAGAAAATGGCATCCATTTATTAAGATTTCATTCTCAAGTAGTGTCAGAATTGGCCTGGGATATCTTTCCTATTTAAACAGATTGATCTTGATTCTGTTCAGGTTCCCAATGCAGATTTATCTTGTGTTTTCTAAACGGTTGACAAGAGAAAACAAATTCATCTCCGACATTAAAATACAGTGACTGCAGCAGCTTCCAAAAAAAGCCTGTCCATCTCATCCTGCCAATGGGCTACCATTAGCTTTATTAGAAATCAAATCAAACTGAGAGACACTTCTCATGATAAACAAGAGGGGAGCACTTTCGCTACCCCTTGGTTAAGCACATTTACACTCCCATTACTTTAACCCAAGTGATAGATCCCTCAGTCTCTGCAACGGCATCCAGAATGTTATTAGGCTCTGGACACTGTCTTGATGTCAGAATTTGTAATTTGTAATGAGAAGGCTTGTTTTTTTTTGCTTTGTTTTGTACATGTCGGTCGCTGTTTTGTATTAAAGAAAAGCAATACGCAATAAAATCATAGGAATATACCTTTGTTTTTAAGAAAAAGGATTGCTGTAGTACCGCAGAATTTCATATAGTAAGGGCAGACCTTCCTGTATATACTTCCTGGATTTTCGATGTGGTCAGTGTGTTGGATTTGCGCACACCCCAATAATCTGTGTGTGTGTGTGTGTGTGTGTGTGTGTGTGTGTGTGTGTGTGTGTATATATGTATATGTGTTTATGTGTGTGTGTGTGTGTGTATATATATATATATATATATATATATATATATATATATATATATATAGATATATATATATATATATATTTTTATATTTTATTTTTATATATATATATATATATATATATAATCAGGGTTGGGCAAACATGGCAATTCCAATTAAACATGAATCCAGATTCTAATGTAAACTGACTGTAGATTAACAGTATCTTGAAAGTACTCCATTTGCAAACCCACCTGCAGTTTAACAGCAGTAACTGCAATTTACTATCATGTTTATTGCTTTGCTTCTGCTGTTAAAGAGCTGTACTGTGCAGTTGCATTGCACCATTGAACTGCAGTCTTAACCACACACTGTGGTTGTTTATCGGAATATAACATACATTTACTGTGCTTAAATTGTGCCTATTTTTTTGGAAGGTAGGGGGAAAAACAAAGCACACAAAAAAACATCTGCTTCAAATACTGTACGTATTCATAATATGAAATGTAATCTGGTAAAAGCTTGGCAGCATAGCACTTTTTAAATCTGTGCCGGTAGTGTATACAATGCAGTCAAACTCTTCAATTCTCTTTTACCTTATATTTCAAAGTTTCTTGGCGAGAACAAGGAATGATGGGCATCACATTGTCTTGGAGACACGTGTTCACGGATAGACATCTTATCAGTACACACCAGACTTCTGTAAACACAACAGTTTGATGCTGATGTGACTCAGGTGATGAGGTGCCATTGGGTATAAAAAATTACATGTTCTCTCAGTCTTCAATGTTGTTCTCTAAATACACGTGTGTGCTGGCTTCAGCAGAGCCTTGTACAATAGGACATTGCCTTTTATCATTTTCTACTGAAATGAACAGCAGAAGGGAAATATAACAAATTTGAAAAAAAATAAATAAATACTGAAACAATAACAGAAAATTCAATCGCAATGCAATGGTGGTATTAAATCCATCTATTGTCAGTTATCCAAAGAACACTCCTATATCAGTTTACAGGTTTCATTTGGGTTTTATTATGAAATAAAGAGCATTAGTTACTGTACTCGGCAACATCCCACTTTGCAGTGGTATTGTTATATTTTGGATGCAGTAAGTACTATTCCAGAGTTAAAAAGTGTCCACTATACTGCATTATACTGTGCTTTATCACATCGATACTGTAGAATGTTGTATTTCATGTGTTTTATTTATTTAACACATTTAGATGTGTACCAATGCCAACCCTCACAAACAGGATGACCATGTTCAAACCCCCTCTCCCTCCCTCCCTCCTTTTGAAGGAATGTTGTGCTTGTTTTCACCAGTCACGTCACATGTATTGAGTCTTCAGCTGTCACTAGAGTTTAGCCAGAGGGCTGAGTTAATCTTTTTTTCCCTCTTTTGTAGCATATAGGTCCCAATTATGAAAACAGTTTTCTATTTGGACTTGTATGAAAATAGTTCTGTAGTTTCTGTAAATAAAAAAAAAACAGAAGTAGAAAGGTGTTTGCCTAACACGGCAATGTGTGCTAGTAAATGATAATGCTCATTGATCTGTTAGAAGCAAGTTTTCACAATGCACATGCTTCCATAGAAACAAACATCCATCCATACAACTAGCTATATTATAAAACAGGTAACAGGTCCTAACAACTGGGGCTGAAAAAGCAATTTTCTTTCAAAACTGAATGTCTAAAAACAAAAGGTATGTCGCTAACTGTGAAGACTAGCCTCTTCGTTCAAACAGTAAATGCTAAATGAGTATGTCAATTTCTATGGAAATACCACATGTTAAATCCTGTTCTATATCAAATTAATTCTAATTTAGTATTGATACATGCAAAGAGGTCAAATGCGATCCAAGGGAAAGCTACGGTAGTTAGATTAGTTGTATCAGTGATATTGATATTCTCATAATGTTGGTTAAGTTCCCCCAAGAAAAATATCTGAAGCAACATCCACAGGCATGGAACCTCCCCCCCCCCCGAAAACATGCCTGAGCTTAGCAGGCTTGCAGTATTGTCATGAAAGAGCCTGCAAAGCCAAGCACTCACTGCAGCACCATGGAGCAGAGTTGCTGGATTACTTTTATAAATAGAAAACAGCTCATGGCTGCCAAAGGAATACTACATATATTCTCAGAGAGAGACAGAGAAAGAGTGAGACCTCATATTTCATTGGTGCAGAAGGCATAGGTGATTTATCTAAGGTCTCTTCTCATACCCTGGCATCCTACAAGTGGTAGTCATAATATATACTGCTACACCCACACAGACATACCACTCTATTTCTCATCACATTCAAAATTCAAAAGACAGTTGTTAAAACAGTCATCCCTATTGTCATGTTATCAGCAAGCAGTTGTACAAGATGTAATCCGTTGGTAGAATGATACCACAGTTGTTCCATGTTCATTTTTGTACCAGTCGTATCACAATGGCATTAATCAGTACACAATGGTAATCCAATGCATATAATTGTGTCATATCAGTAGTGTTGTGCAATATTAGTTTCAAATGTATTCCATTGTGTCGCTATGTTGTGGTCTTCTAATGGCTCTTTATGGGGATTATAATGCTATCCCAATAGTAGTGGTTTAGGCTAGGATACTAATGCACATGTAACATTTAGATAGAACATATAGCATTCATGAGTCTTTATTAGAAAAGGCGTTAGCGATGGACCACATTCTCCTGAGTGTATTGTACACTTTTGAATATCCTGGTCAGTCAGCTCTAAATGCCAGCAGCCTGCATCGGAATAATGTCTTGTACGTGTAAGCATGGCATTATCAAAGATATTGCTAAATGTTATTCATCCCAAACGTTTTGCATAGCATGGTGGCCACTGGCTTCAGCTTCGTCTCAGATAACGTCATGCTCTCAGTAGTTGTCTGCGTTTCTGTCGGACTCCTTGATTCAGTAAAGTGATATTGTCTTAGCTCTGTTACATTGCCATTATTTGTTTCTCAGCATACTGTACTGTAGGTTATTGAATTTGAACTCTGTCTTATGCATGTGTTTGTATCGTGCATGCACAAGCTTGTGAGTGTTATTCTCTAACCTGTGAGTTAGTTAGGATAAGTTATTATTATTATTATTTATTTATTGCTGTCTAATACTCATACATCTATTGCACTCAATTAATCCCATGTGTTGTGCAAACATTTGATGTGTAATGTTATATGAAAGTCCTGGACTGGCAGATGGTTTTGTTACTGCTTGTGATAACATCCACTTTAATGTCTTTAAGAAGTTTTAATTTAATAGGAATTGTACTCGGTGCCTAGAATGGGCTGGTGTATATAAATATTTAATATATTCCAAAACAGCTTTGTTATTGCTTATAGAGCGCTTCCCCTTTATAATGCTGTAGTCAGAAGTCATAGTTAAAATGCCCTGCAATTTGTGTTACTCTAAAACAAGAATGCTAGTGTAAGTGGAATAGCATTGTGAGACAAATGGGAGCCAAGGCCAAACCACCTTAAAACTGGTTCTGTGACATAAAGGCACGCCTTAGTCTGCTTCTTTTTATAGACAAATATTTAATGTGTCATCTTTGTTGGAGGCAGTACCGCACACCATTTTTATACCCCTTCAACACCCGTTTATATATATATCCTAAAGTCCAACTTCCACTGCCTCAAAGTGGCCAAAATGGAAGGGGCACTCACCAACCCGTCTGGCCAGCTTGATGAGTTATGGCCAACCCCCCCCATGATGAAAGCACAGACAAAAACATGTCTCTCATTCCCCGGAGGCTGGATTGCCGGCGACCAAGGCAACGGCCGGTTAGGCATGAAGGCAGAGGGTGCTAAGAATCACCAGGTTATGATTTTAGGCTGCCACAGAACACTGACCCTGGCCACGTACAACTGCAGATCTCTTTCAGGTGAAGCAAGACTTCAAGAGTTGGAAGAAGAACTTGGAAGAATCAAGTGGGACATCGTAGGACTAAGCGAAGTACGGCAAAAAGATGAAGGACTACTAGAACTCAAGAGCGGACATCTTCTCTTCTACCGAGGCACTACAGATGGACGAACAGGAAGTGTTGGAATCATTGTCCACAGGAGAATCAAGAATAACGTAGTAGAGATTAACAGCACATCAGAAAGGTCTGCAAGACTGATAGTGAAAGTTTCAAGGAAGTATGAACTTCAGGTCATCCAAGTATATGCACCAACAACAAGCTATTCGGATGAAGAAGTTTTTTATGAACTACTACACGAAAATGGGAAGAGCCACTTCAACTCCAAAATAGGAGCCTAGCAAGAGGACGAGAATTCAGTCAGCAAAATTGGACATGGTCACAGGAATGAGAGGGGCAACAGAATTTGCAGAGAACAAGAACATATTAATCATAAACACCTTCTTCCAGAAGAAACCCATCAGGAAATGGACATGGAGAGGACCCAACGGAGTGAAGAATGAAATTGACTACATACTCACCAACAAGAAACACACCATACAAGATGTCTCAGTACTAAACAATTTTAAAACAGTGACCACAGACTTGTAAGATGCAAAATACACCTAAACACAGCACTGGAGAGAGCGAAACTTGTGATGATGAAATCCAACACAATCGATGTAGAAATTCTCCAGAAGGAAATCCTGATGTTTTCAACTGGAACTGAAGAATAGATTCAGCATTCTTAAAGATCTGCAAAAACATGAAGGAATCGACATAAACAAAGTCTACGCAAATAATTGTAGAAACAGCAAAAAACATCGCTGGAACACAGAGTACAAAATGCGACCAGAAGATCACGCAAGAGATAAAAGAACTCATAAGGAAAAGAAGGGAAATTAAACAAACAGCAGCTCCGAAGTCAAAGATTGAATACATTGAGCTCTGTAAGACGGTAAGAAAGCGCATTACTGAGGATACACGGTCGTTCATCTGTAGGTTGGCAGAGAAAACTATTGAAAACAACAACAACAACAATAACTATGTATACTTAGGGCAGTTAGTTTTGGCAACCAAATGTGCAAAATCAACAGAAAAGCAAAAGTGCTAACTTACAGATGCAAAACCTGGACCCGCAATGCAAAATTGACTCATAAATTACAAACGACTCAACGGAATATGGAAAGATGCATACTGGGAATAACAAGAAGAGACAAGAAAATGAAGGAATGGATAAGAGCGCAAACACAAATATGCAATGTTATTATAAGAGAGAAAAAACTGAAATGGCAGTGGGCTGGACATGTAGCAAGAAGAGCAGACCATCGCTGGACCAAGGAGATACTAGACTGGATCCCAAGAGATATAAAGTGACCAAGAAGGAGACCTCCAGGAAGACGGCAAGATGAAATTAGGAAACAGGCCAGAGCAACATGGATGAGAATCTTGTGGAGGCCTTCATCTAACAGTTGATTGAAAAAGGCTGATGATGATGATGATGAATACACATTTTTTAAAAAACTTTTCTAATAGTTCTAGGAAAAGACACTGAAGAAGCTTGCCTTTCAGTTTCGTTTAGGGAACTGGTGTTTTTGCAAACAAACAAAAAAACAATTAGAAAACAGCTTGCCAGGCATAATGAATATTAAATATGAGTGTGTGCCACAGAGAGGTTTATTAGACAGATTCACAATAAAGAGCAACAATAATTCAGATATATTATATTGCAGCACATTTTTCTTAATACCACATGTGTCCTACAAACTGTGATACTGCTTCATTTTCATTTTGCATAGACAATTTTCCAGGATTGATTTAGGGAATGCTCTTAATTTTCTTGGGAAAAGACCATTATCTGCTTTTTAAATTCTCCTCTGTTTCAATCAGTTAACGTTGTAGATGTCAGTATACTCTTACCAGCATACGACTGAGTTTTCTTGGGGACAATCTGCAGAAGAAAAAATATAAACTACAGATAAATAACCTGATGTAGAATAATCTCTGTTATTAATGATGATAATAATAATAATAATAACCCCATTCTTTAAGCTTGTATACCTTAAAAGTTTCGATTGAAAGGAACACATTTTTTACTGTAAAATGTGTTACCGCTAGCTTTCTAAGATATATAACGTGTAATTGAGGTTTGGTAACGTACTATCTAACACAGATGAGGACATAAAGATAATTGCTGGTATTCAAAACTGGCTTGCCAGACTAAATAATATTACAAATAATTTTTTCCCCTGCATCTACTGTACTCTATGCCTTTCCTAACTCGTCTGTCTTCTTCACTGACGTACTGTGCTGGATTCCAGGGAGTTTATTTTTTTAAAAACACCTAAAGCTCAATATTAGCAAACAGTATTTAATATTTCTTGTGGGGTCTGTGAAAATGCTTGTGAGAATAGACGTTGTGTCAATTAAACCTTTATCTAGCAGGAGAAGACATAATAAAAATGCAGTTGCTGCATTATTAATGTCAGCTGTCTCTGAACAGCTGAATTTTTTTGTGCCTTTGAATTTCTTAGCGGTTCAGCTTTGTACACAGCAAGTCTCTCAGGATTTTTTTTTACATATTCAAAAAGAGTGTACATTTTTGCTGTATTTGAGATTATTGCCAAATCATTTGTTAGTCTTTTAAGATTAGCAAATATTAGCAAAATAATATTCTTTTGATATTATGGTCTACTGGTTTGAATATTAAATAACAAGAATAACAGAGAGAGTGGCATTTTAAAATTTTATTTTTTGTACCTTGTGTTTTTGATGTATTTTCCACACAGTTTTTATGTGTTCTTTCAATGACACATTTGTGACAATTCAGCGCAGCGAAGTGACATTAAACCTCCCTTCTAAGCTGTATATGTTCTCTTTTTGACTCAAAATGCTTCCCATAGTGACCTTGGATGTAATTGTCTACCACTGTGCTGCTGATATGCTCCTTCCAAAAGTATAGTGACCATCAGACTGTGCTGGTTAGCAAATGGCTCAAAAGAGTGAGACTGTTTTCTGTTCTTCTTAAAGGGTTACAAAACAGCCTGGTCTGTGTTATTGTAAGCAATGCGTTATTGTACCTTTTGCTGTATCCCCTGTTTTGCATATTGCAGCAGTATATTTTTCAACATAAACCCAATAGTTTTTTGTACTGATTTTGTTTATAAAAATAACAAAACCATCCAACTTACAGTGAAAAATACAACACAAGATACAGCAAAGTTAAAGTAATATTTCAGGGGTGTCCTGTAACCCTTTACATTTTAATTAAAACATGCAATTGTGAAGAGTTTAGTTTTAGTTGAAAGCTGTTTTTTTAAAATTTTATGTTCCCAACCATGAGCTTTTTGTTTGTGCTCGCGGCTGGGCATTCCGAAACTCCTGGTGCGAATTGCGCTGGCTATGATTAGCCTAATGAGTGATTAATTAAGGAGCCTGCTGGTGGTAGGAATGGAAATGTGCTGACCTGAGTTACTAGTGGGAGGGTGAAAGCCCCTCCAGCAGGAGCTGGGACTAGAGCGCTCCTAATTAGATTAACCCCTTCTCTACCTGCTGCCATGAAGTGCTATGTGTGCATGGAATTAGCCCCTTCTCTCTACCCCGTTATGTAAAACTCCAAAGGCTGGGATACACATTTTTTGTGAGTCAAGACATTAGGCTGGCTTAAATACACTAAATGATGTGCCTGAAAGATCGGAGATCAGTAGTTACAGTACAAGAAAGTGGAGGTCAATGCTTTGCTTTGTTACTTCAATTTACTCCCAGCTTTTCATAATTTAGTAACTTAATGTTTGAGTTTAATTGTGAGCTAAAATAATTAAAAACAAAACTATACACACAGCACACCACAGTAAATCAGAACCGGTTCTCAGTTGGTGCTGCCTGTTTAAATAAAGGATATGAACCCAAAGCATCTCAGCAGGTTAACTTGAGAAGCCACTGATTAAAACGAGACGGGAAACATTCTGCCGCTTTCGTTGAAATAATTGTAAATCTTACCTGCACTCATCAGAGTCACACTCCAGTGAGATCAAACTCTCCAAACAGAACAGAACTGTGATCTTATGCAGCATGCTGCTGTCTGATTTAGTTTGACGTTTGCATTTACTGCGTGAAAAGGTCTAAATTTAGGCTTTGAAAGCTGCAGTGTTCCTTCGCACACGCAGGCTTTAGCAGCTGTGCTGTTATCACAGATCAGCTGCAGTAGATGGAGTGCTATTGGTCTTCCTCCGAGATCTTAAGAAGTGGCCGTGGAGAGTAATTTAATGTGGCATGGTTATTAAGTGTGCTCCTCAGCTTGCAACATGGAATGTCCACTACATGATTACACCGCGGGAGGGGGGCGGGGTGGGGGATGGGGTACTGGGATTTCAGATTGAACATTGAAACTGAGTGCCGTACCAGGTTAATGCCTGGCATGTCAAACAGAAGGCTCAGGGGCTGAATCAGGGCTACATTCCCACAAAAACGACTTGTGATATGTGTGTAATGAAAGCTCATAATGCGAGTATAATCTCAAAGCTATATGAGTTATTTGGTGTGGGGTATCCCTTGATGGAAGTGCTGGCCTAAGTTTTTAAAACACTGTGTTGTCTTCCACATATTTTCTGAAAACCATTTAAATCATCAATTGTTAAAACTTAGAAACCGGAGGTGCAATGGTTTAGCTTTCGTCATAAACCTTGTTGTCTGTAGAGTTGCCAGTTGTCTTTCCATTCTGGTGCTTGGCATTGCAACTCATTTCATTGTGATGGTACTGTATATCAGGCTGTGTACTTGGAGGGGTTAAAAACTAAACACCTACACAGAAACACAATTACCCCGTCTGCCATACAGGAATGACAATAACAGCAGTCAAGTGAGGTCAGGGTGCCACTTCCACTTGCATTTCCCTGCTGCTAATTGGCTGACACAGGTGGCCTTAGCGTTGACCCTGTGAGGAGATGAAGAGCAGCCTTTGATGGATGCTTGTCATTCATACAAAGCGCTCCACTAGAACCTGTCTACTTTCTTCTTTTACTTATTTATTTAGGTGATTTCTGGTGGTAATGACTGCAAGAAACAAACCTCCAGTAGATGGAGAGGGTTTACTGGCTTTTAACTAAGATGCTACCTTTTATGCTTGTTATAAAGCACAGTACAGTGGCTATGATGAATGAATAAAACTCATGGTTATGGACTTGTAACCATTGTAATCTTGTACTTTTGAAACATATATTGGAATTAAAGTAAAGAAAAAGAAAACCACCTGGCAAAAAGACATGTACTTAGCATTTATTGCATTTACATATCACCATCTTCAGTTAAATAACTAATATATTTCTTTCTGTCAGTCTATCTGTGGCTGGACTTTTCCCAGGTGCTGGGCTTTAACTGATGCCAAATCATTCACTTGTTAATTGCAAATTTATGACTGTGCTAATAAATATTGATATGAATTATTCAAACCGTGTGTAGGTTGGCAATTGTTCATAATATCTGCTGTTAAGTATAATGATAAAGAATTGAAACTCAAAAAATGTAAAAAGTGTACTTTTGATACCAGCTAATAAAATGCATTATCATAAATGTGTAAAGAATCTATGTGTGCTATTTCACAAGGCACTAGATGAACTACTCATTCGAGAGCCCTAGGTAAAGTGTCTCAAATGGGGCACCTATATATATATATATATATATATATATATATATATATATATATATATATATATATATATATATATATATAAAGATACTAACAGGAATTCAATTAAAATGTTCTGTTTTAATTTAATCATACAAAATTGCTAATGCAAACCATAACCAAAGATCAGGTTAAAATATATAGCATAGAATGACAATAATCTCGAATAAAGCTTATTTAAGGAGAGTAAAACTTCTGACTAAATAAATTAAATAACCTGTTTTGTGGGTTAGACTTGTAATAAATGTCCATGCTTTATCACGTTTCCCTGTGGTGGGCCATGGTGAACATGCTTCACCTTATTTCCTGATACATTGACATTCTTTACCATACTTTCCCTATCCCTTACAGCATAGTTGCATTGGTATACAGGAATGTAATGGACAATGTTATGGTCTAGAATACGCCTAGCTCCATGTACCAGAACTTTTTTTCTCATATCAATCGAGACAAGGATCATAACCGGCACTCTAAAACAGAGACCGCTGAAAGAGAGAAAACACACTGTGGAAAAGCAAGATTAAATTAGACTTGAAAAGGCCTGAAAGCAAGGTATTTGATTCGGCTCTGAGCTTGCTGTAAAATAGTTACCATTAATTGGGTTGCTAAGGCCTGAGGAAGGGAACATTGTATTGGCCCAGAGCAAAGAAACAAAGAAAAAAAAAAAGCTGTCTAACCGACAACTTTGTTTAATATGTGTTTCTCTGTGTGATTGGTAAGTGCTTGGGTGGGGTGATTGGAATGAATTTGTTTAATATGGGTTTCTCTGTGTGATTGGTAAGCACTGGGGGGGTGATTAAAATTAATTAGTTTAATATGGGTTTCTCTGTGTGATTGGAGGGCGCTGGGGGGTGATTGGAATGAATTTGTTTAATATGTGTTTCTCTGTGTGATTGGTAAGCACTGGGGGGTGATTGAAATTAATTAGTTTAATATGGGTTTCTCTGTGTGATTGGAGGGCGCTGGGGGGTGATTGGAATGAATTTGTTTAATATGGGGTTTCTCTGTGTGATTGGAGGGCGCTGGGGGGTGATTGGAATGAATTTGTTTAATATGGGGTTTCTCTGTGTGATTGGAGGGCGCTGGGGGTTGATTGGAATGAATTTGTTTAATATGGGGTTTCTCTGTGTGATTGGAGGGCGCTGGGGGGTGATTGGAATGAATTTGTTTAATATGGGGTTTCTCTGTGTGATTGGAGGGCGCTGGGGGGTGATTGGAATGAATTTGTTTAATATGGGGTTTCTCTGTGTGATTGGGGGGTGATTTGGAATGAATTTGTTTAATATGGGGTTTCTCTGTGTGATTGGAGGGCGCTGGGGGGTGATTGGAATGAATTTGTTTAATATGGGGTTTCTCTGTGTGATTGGAGGGTGCTGGGGGTTGATTGGAATGAATTTGTTTAATATGTGTTTCTCTGTGTGATTGGAGGGCGCTGGGGGGTGATTTGGAATGAATTTGTTTAATATGGGGTTTCTCTGTGTGATTGGAGGGCGCTGGGGGGTGATTTGGAATGAATTTGTTTAATATGGGGTTTCTCTGTGTGATTGGAGGGCGCTGGGGGGTGATTGGAATGAATTTGTTTAATATGGGGTTTCTCTGTGTGATTGGAGGGTGCTGGGGGGGTGATTGGAATGAATTTGTTTAATATGGGGTTTCTCTGTGTGATTGGAGGGTGCTGGGGGGTGATTGGAATGAATTTGTTTAATATGGGGTTTCTCTGTGTGATTGGAGGGCGCTGGGGGGTGATTGGAATTAATTAGTTTAATATGGGTTTCTCTGTGTGATTGGAGGGCGCTGGGGGGTGATTGGAATGAATTTGTTTAATATGTGTTTCTCTGTGTGATTGGTAAGCACTGGGGGGTGATTGAAATTAATTAGTTTAATATGGGTTTCTCTGTGTGATTGGAGGGCGCTGGGGGGTGATTGGAATGAATTTGTTTAATATGGGGTTTCTCTGTGTGATTGGAGGGTGCTGGGGGTTGATTGGAATGAATTTGTTTAATATGTGTTTCTCTGTGTGATTGGAGGGCGCTGGGGGGTGATTTGGAATGAATTTGTTTAATATGGGGTTTCTCTGTGTGATTGGAGGGCGCTGGGGGGTGATTTGGAATGAATTTGTTTAATATGGGGTTTCTCTGTGTGATTGGAGGGCGCTGGGGGGTGATTGGAATGAATTTGTTTAATATGGGGTTTCTCTGTGTGATTGGAGGGTGCTGGGGGGTGATTGGAATGAATTTGTTTAATATGGGGTTTCTCTGTGTGATTGGAGGGTGCTGGGGGGTGATTGGAATGAATTTGTTTAATATGGGGTTTCTCTGTGTGATTGGTAAGCACTGGGGGGGTGATTGGAATGAATTTGTTTAATATGGGTTTCTCTGCATGATTGGTAAGCACTGGGTTGGTTGATGAAGCCATTACATTGCTACCACTCCAGCACTCAGTCATTGTGACACATCAACAGTAGCACAAAGTGGTAATTCTTCAAAACGCACCCAGCCCACCTTGCCCACAGTCCCAACCGCTACAATCATTTAGCGTGAAGGCTTTGCTCATTAACTGCCAGTGCTTAATCTTCAAAACTCCCCTTTTGCCCTCACTCTCCACACCGCACCAGTCATTCAAAGTGGTTGTGAGATCCGGTGGCCACCATAACCTCCAATATATTCCAATGTGTTCCACCTTTATCGAAATGCTATCCATTTAGTATTTAATACTGAAATGGAAGGGACCTCACGCTGACCCCTGTCCTCATTGAACCCCCTGTCTATTGCTAGTGAAGTATTGTATTGGCTGTCCAGCTGTGTAGGAGTGTTTTGTGTGTTTGAAAAACTGAATTACAGAAGAAGAAAACCATTTTGACACTGGTGGCTGTTAATTTAAGGTGCCTTTCTCATTCAGAAAAGAAAACTCAAGCTTGTGACCACTAAGTTCAGTTATCGAAAACAATTGCAAACATCACCAAAATGTAGGGGTGCTGTGTTAGAAATCCACTCATTCTTATTACATCGTTTCCGATCTGAGAGTGTTTAATTAACCTGGTATGTAGCTCATTGTTGCTAAGTGCAGTGGACTGCACAGGAGGTAATGGAAAAAAAACCATGCGCTGGCTATATTATAAAAGAGATATTAACATTTTATCGTAGTGTAAGTGACAGGATGGTTATGCCTTAGAAACACCGAATTCATAAACTTCTCACAAAAAAAATCTATATGCCTTCGTGAAATACACATTTTTCTTCCACCTCAATCTATTTTTTCATTGCTGTTTAAACTGTTGTAGATTTCTGAGATGGTGTTAAGAGGCAGGCTGTCTCCACTTACATGACTGAGAGCAGAAATTGATCTGTAACTGGCCCAGCATACAACTTAAATCCTGGGTGCAAAAATGTACTGTAACGCAACAAAGAGGTACTTAATTTGCTTTACGGAAACCTTCTTAGCACTTTCTCCAGGTACTAATTAAAGTGGTGCTTTTATCTCACTTCCTAATACTACTATATACACCATAATTTGTATAATATAAAGTGCATCCTGTGTATACCTTGTGTAACTGATCAGCCTTGGGTCTCCTCTTGTATAACCTGCAATCTTTGTAAACTACTATACTATAAATAACACAGTAACTTGACTGCAGGGCAGTGTGTACCTTCTATTATAGAATGCAATATATTGCATTATTTTTAGCAGTATGGATATATCTTCTTTCAGTGAAAACAACATGTGAAAGTCTACTGTTAGAAGTAGCACTGCAATTACTGTAACTAACTACTGTAACTAACTACTGTTAGAAGTAGCACTGCAAGGTCTATTGTAATGGTAGCTGCTGGTCCAGTTGAAATTAAATGATGCTTCTGAAAATGTTTAATTGTTGACATTTTAAACAAATTATATATTCATGAAAATACCTAACAACTGCAATACGTTTATCATGTGTGATACAACCGCTTTGAAAACAAAAAGGTTTTAAGTATAAAGTAGGGCCACATCAGAATTAAGGACTGAGAATTTTAAAGGTCTGGTAACATGAAGGGATTATCTGAATTAGTTTAACTGTTCCTTCAGCTCAAGTGGTACGATTCATGTTTGTGGTGCAATAGGTCCAGGGTTTAATCCTCAATTCCTGCTCTCATCCTCCCTTCAAAAGCATTCTCCAAAATGATGGTTAAAATGGATTACACTGTGTAACACAATTTTTGTTCCTGGGTAGTAAGTGTTATTTCCTAATTGCTTATGCCTCAAAAGCATAGAAAATGGCTATTATTCCCCACAAACTTTGCTTTTGTGACCAGGACAGTGATATTTTGAAATTTACCTATTTCCAATGAGAAAACGGGCAACTTTGTGTCTTCGTTCACATAAAGTCAGAAAAAAACAACATATGAATCCAAATTAACATGTATTTATACTAAAGTAATGCAAAAATGACTACAAAAGATTTAGAAGCGAGTAGTTTTTCGAGATTTACGATTATACTGTAAATCACTTTCACGAATCAGTCCCCAAATGTAGTCTCCCATCATGTTCTTGTTATACTGTCCTTGATAGCGGCGTTCAAAGTCCAGTATATCCTGGTGGAAGCGCTCGCCTTGCTCCTCCGAGTACGCTCCCATGTTCTCCTTGAATTTATCAAGATGAGCATCAATGATATGGACTTTGAGGGACATCCTACAGCCCATTGTGCCGTAGTTCATCACCAGAGTCTCAACCAGCTCTACATAGTTTTCGGCTTTGTGATTGCCCAGGAAGCCCCGAACCACTGCGACCAAAGCTGTTCCAAGCCGCTTTCTCCTTACTAGTGAGCTTCTTGGGGAATTCATTGCACTCCAGGATCTTCTTTATCTGTGGTCCGACGAAGACACCGGCTTTGACCTTTGCCTCAGACAGCTTAGGGAAGAAGTCTTGAAGGTACTTGAAGGCTGCCGACTCCTTATCTAGAGCTCTGACAAATTGTTTCATAAGGCCCAATTTGATGTGCAGTGGTGGCATCAGCACCTTCCGGGAGTCCACCAGTGGCTCCCACTTGACGTTGTTCCTCCCCACAGAGAACTCGGTCCGCTGTGGCCAGTCCCGTCTGTGGTAGTGCGCCTTGGTGTCCCTGCTGTCCCAAAGGCAAAGATAGCAGGGAAACTTGGTAAAACCGCCTTGGAGACCCATCAGGAATGCCACCATTTTGAAGTCTCCTATGACCTTGATGCCATCTCAGAAAAATGCAGATATGTATCCACTTAGGCAGCTGGAACTAAACTGAACTGGTGGGCTTAAGGCCCCTGTATTTATACTACTATTTATATTACTGGAACGTTCTAGAAAGTTCTAGAAGTTACTCCAAGTTTACTCAGCACTGAATCTATCTGGAATGTTCTGGAAAATAGGTAAATTTCAAAATATCACTGTCCTGGTCACAAAAGCAAAGTTTGTGGGGAATAATAGCCATTTTCTATACTTTTGAGGCATAAGCAATTAGGAAATAACACTTACTACCCAGGAACCAAAAAAAAAAAAAAAATTGTTACACGGTGTTATGTAGCACGTGTTCTGTTGTGATGCATGTACCAACACCAATGCTTTTCTGTTTAGTTCCTCAGCTTTTGCATTCGAGCATGGTGTGACTGTATTCAAATTATAAAACCTCAAAAGACATCTGCATATATGCTTTCTTTTACACCTGGAGCTTTTCTTTAGAGGTTTAATGACCATCACCATAATCCAGTATTGGAAGAACAGACATCTGGACTAGAGTATACCTAGCGGAAAGTGTAAAACATGATTTATTGCGAAAGAGAAAACCAATTCTAGATTTAATTTAAGATTGAACTTTATCAATATGGGTTTTAAAAGTCAAGGCACTGTCCAGCCAAATACCTAAATATTTATAAACTGCTGCTTGCTCTAATATCTCTTATTACAAGTAAAAATTATGCAAACACTATTAAGAGAACCTGTCATATTTTTTTTTTATTAAAATGCATAAGTTTAGTTTTATCAATGTTGAGCGCAAAACACAAGTCATAGAAATCCTGCTGAATTTTATCAAAGCTAAGTTGCAAATCAGACATTACTAATGGCAGCGTAGGACCAACTGAATACAAAATGAATGCCCAATATAGAACCTTGAGGAACATCTTTAGTAACTGTGCGATATTGTGAAACAAATCTATCAGATTTCACACACTGACCTCTATTTTGAAAATCATTTTTAAACCATGCAAGAGACTTAACATCAAGACCAATATTGCACAACTTTATTCAAAAGAATTGAGTGAGCTACAGTATCAAAAGCCTTAGATAAATCAATAAAAATAGCTGCACAGCTATAATTTTTATCAAACCCATTATATCATCATCTAAAACTTTTAAAACTGCTGTAACACAACCTTGCCTATAATGAAAACCAGACTGCATATCGGGTAGAATATTTTTACTGATTCATATTATTCACCAAGTGATTTTGCAATTAACTGAACAAACTAGCATCACTCACTTGAAGGCTGTAAGCTCTTTTGTAATACTTAGTAGAAACTAGATCACATAGACAAACGTTCCTGCTGGCTCTGTTTCAACCTCATTTATTAAGCTGCTGTCTATACTGTCTGCATGTCCCTCGGCGTACCTAACTAGCCTGTTCACAAATCGTTTAATTAGATTCCATACAGCTGGCACGATGGCATGCCTGCTAGACACGCTAATCCTGGTTAATCCTAAACAAAAAGAGGGAAACTGTCAGAAAACCCCACTAAATGTACAAAACACAGTGCTGCAATAATTCCCCTTTATCCCTATATAAGTATGCTTTCTATTCAGAGAACAAGGCAATGAATGACCATCATTGCCTCTTAGAAGCTCCCACCATGGATGGTGTAACAGTACACCTCGGGAACAAAAACAAAAAGCAAAAAAAAAACCACGGCAGGACCAAAAAGCACAAAAACATCTAGAAGCATTTCAAAGATGTGAGGCACTCTTAAAAGTTGTCAAAATGTCACGGTGCAACCAGTTTTACTAAAATGTACAAGGAGGCTATTGAGTTTGTTGTCATGGAAATAGTGGGAGTTGGGACTGGATAAACCATAGGGTTTGGTAGCTGTTCAAGGTTGTAACAGAACCCAGGTTGTGAAGTAATCAGAGAAATGTTGTAGCACGACGAGAGGTGTGAATATGTGGTCCCGTGGTTAAAGAAAAGGGCTTGTAACCAGGAGGTCCCCGGTTCAAATCCCACCGTCTTTCGGGGGAGACGTAGTTGTAAGTGACTCTGTAGCTGATGCATAGTTCACACACCCTAGTCGCTGTAAGTCGCCTTGGATAAAGGCGTCTGCTAAATAAACAAATAATAGTGAATATGTATATAGTGAAGATAACACCCTTCTATTGGGAAGCATGGGTTTTCTTCTCTAGGGATTAACTTGGTGTGAATTGTGAAAAGGTAAGAAGAGTAGATTTTCCCCAAGGTTCATTTTCTTTTTTTTACTCTCCAAGAATTTGTTGTTCTTCCTCTAATTTATATTGTTCTCAGTTGCTTTGTTTATCTAATTGGATTCAAGGTACCTGTTTGCGGAATTGATTTCCAAAACCTCTGTATGTTCTGCGATTCTGAAAATCGGATTCAAGTGCACAGCTTGGCATGTAAATGCTGAGCATTTGTGTTTGGCTTCAAAACAATCAATTCCAAAAAAGATTCCTTGTGCATGTAAAGATTGTAAGTGCTAACACAGAACTTCCTCTTGTTGTGCATCCTTCAGACTGCTAAAGACTTAAAAGCACCATCCACATTCTGTAAAAATATATATATGGTAATATTTCCCAGTATTTGTGGTGTTTTTTTATATTTTTTTATTAAAAATCAATGCACATAAGTGTAGCTTTGTACTTTTGTTTAAGTTGCATTCATTTTCAAATAGACTGTTTCAAGGCCTGTTCATCATCATCAATCATTGACAGATTTACATAAAACTCTGTTACAAAACATAAATCATAACAAGACTGAAAATTGTATAAAGTGTGATTGATGTAGTTTATATAGTTGGTTTTAATAAAGTAAAACTTTCATCTGGAAACAGAGGTGGCATCATATCTGTGTGTAAATCTAGGGGGAAGTTTAAATGCAGATTGTCATCACATTTATTTTCTAACCTGTTCAATGTTCTGCTGTGTGGGATCTGAATCAGTTGCTCTTTTACTGTCATTGCTGCAATCAGTATTGTTTTAAAAGTCTTCTGGTGTTTATATTCTGTATGCATTCTGGGACCTGTATTCCATTAGTAGGTTAGGTGAAGCAGCTTCTCATACTCTGAAGAAGGGTGTTTAAGACCCCTTGTAGAACTGTCAGCCCATATATTGAATGATGCAAAATGCCAACAGTACAGCGCTTGTGTATAATGTTAGTGTATCATTCACAAAGTAGCAAATTAGCGTGAACAATTTCACAATGTACAAGATTTACTGTGCAACTGCCAAAATCAAATCAAATGCGACACCTGGCTTCGGAGCTCTAGAAAAAACAGTTCTACAGTGCATTCTTTTTTTTTCCATTATTCTTCTCCAGTCAACGTGGTTGCACAATGTGGTGCTTCCAGCTACTTTAGTAATCAGATTATGATGAAGATTCCCCCAGCTCAGCTTCCACATTAATGCCATAGAAAATGCCTTACCATACACCCACCGACAACTCAATATTAATCTGAAGCAACATAAGAAAAAGCAGCAGCCCACCTTAACCAATATTACAAGGGCAACTAAACTGCATGAATTAAATATTCTTCTCTGCAAAAAGGCCTCCCACATACTAGCCCATGAGCGTAACTCCCACTGCCTTGTTTCGCAGCCGAAGCTCAGCAGCGTTTTACACCCACTGTGTACTGTATGAGAAACATTAGTTTTGACAAGGGCTTTTCTATGAGTAATCATCTGTGCAAGAACTCAACACCATGCATTTAAATGCAAAATATAAAAAAGGGTCCATTAATTAGCATACATTAAAAACTAAACACAATCTCTATATCTTAATTCACACCTTGCTCGTTTATTACAATCATTTTAATGTACAGACACATCCATAATGTTACAGTGATGTTCCTCAGGCAGTTTTGTTAAAATTGTGTTCATATTTTTATCCCATTTCATATCATACCAGTGACTCCAAGAGTTGTTATGAGTTCCAATGACATAATGGTCATTGATTTGATTTTTTTTAGGGTGAGGGGGTGGTGGCTTTAGTCTGACTGTTAATGAACTGCACTGATAATAACTTTGATGCAGAATATTGTTGTGACCATCAAACTTACTAGACAGTATGCCACATGTTAACTAAGATGGATTTGAACCTAAGCCGTAGATAAAAATGCTTAGAACCACTAGCCCACCAATTTAAAAAAAAGAAACAATTAAAAATGAGGGCCACTTAACCTTCAGACAGCTAAGAATTTGGTAATAATATTCTCTTACATAAAAAAAATGATGTACTGTACTCCTTTCAGAATAAACCTTCAGCGGTTTTAATGATCTGCAGTTAATATCCTCAGGATTATAATTGGTATATGATACGATGGCACAGCTATTTCAGGCTTGCATACCCCTGGGGATTTTAAATGCTGTCAAAGCACAGGGGAAAGGACTGCTCTCCTCTTTTTTGTCTCAATTAAAGGGATGTTTTAATGAACTCAGATTCTTTGAATGACCGTTTTCAGCAATGGAAAGGTTAAAATGTAAAATAATTTCTGCAGCTCAGAGAGGGCTACATGATTAGCAATCACCTGTTTCACATTGAGCAGCATTATTCCGCTGGTCAGAAGGGTTATTTATTTGGAGTGCTTGTTGTCACATTCACTTTCTCGGTGTCATACGGACCAAATGAAGCTAAAAGAAACTCTGGATTTATGAAATGAAAAAGTTATCTGATACCATAATTTCTGATTCCTGGTATTGCAGCTTTATGTAATGACAAATGGGTTGTGAAAATAATTTGCCTTGCGACTTTATGGGAAAGAATATTAAGCAATAGTACAGAAAGTGGGGTTTTTGTGCTACAGGTGTCACTGCTGATACTAGAAGTCATTAAGTGAGATTGCAGATGAGTGCACCTTTTCCTGAATATAATTACAACATATTTTTTCTGTACAATATATGTTTTTCTCACTTCAAATAATGAGTAGCCCGAAAACCCTAACTGAATATGTTAGTGAAGTACTGTACAGTACATATACTCTGCTTGTGATATCATAGTCAAATTACAGGTGCCAGCACCATAAAAAAAAGGTCACCAAGACCTACAAGCATAGCATGTATAATAGCAGCAGTATGTCTAAGCATGTTGTATTTTTTCTCTAAATGGGCCAAGATATAGCCATCAATATCTCAGAAGGCGTCAGTACAATTTACAGTCTGTGCAATTTTTTCCAGTTCTACAAGTCTACAATTAAGTTAAACAAATATCAATAAGTTAGTGGTACTCATTTAATACTGTATTATGATGTAACAGTGCATGAAAGCAATCAAATGTTGTTGTTTTTTTTTTTTTTTTAATGAAATCTAAAACAAAAATATCCGCTGCCGTCTGTACTGTGTGGATCAGTGGTGCAGGACATGGGTACCAGCTGACCAGTCTTCTAACTACAGGGGCCTCTGCAAACCACAACCCAGCATGCGCATCTCTTCTCGTTATCATGTCACAACGCTTAGGTCTCCAAATAAAAAGCTCATCTCCGGTGCTGTCTGCACACAAGATTTACAGCTAACCCCGTCAGGTCCACAACTTGTTCCCTCTCAGCTTTATTTCAGTTATTTATCACCCTTCGGTTTTTATTGCTAGCTGGGAGTAAATCAGAAGCACTGGATACCTAGTCATCTGCCGATTTTACCTGGACAAAAATAAAGTGACTAAGAGTAAGGGAGGCTTTTAAATACACAAGCGCACAAGGGCAGACGAAGTGTACACAGATCCGAAGCTTTTGTTTTCAGATCTTGAATGTGTTTGTTAAGCCTTTCCAAACTGACCAATGAGTTTTCTTTTTCATGGTGTTTGCATTCATTCTGAGTAGTTCTGGGTTGCTCCAAAAGTCATTTATACCACAACTTGTCCTGAGACTCTGGTCTCTGCGAGCATGTTGCTCCAAAAGTCATTTATACCACAACTTGTCCTGAGACTCTGGTCTCTGCGAGCATTATCGGACCGGTTAGTTAGTAAATAAGAAAAACTATGTGTGGTTCAATATTGCACTGAACATCAGATTCAAACCCAGGATCTTTTTAGTTCTTATTCTTGTTAAACCCAGCTCTGATTTAACAGTGCTAACCAGTAAGCCATGTGAGTAACTGTGAAGAAGACAGCACTGTATAATGTTACCAGGCTTCTGTCTCTTTGATTTTTGTTGACCAACAGAATGCTTTACCAGCAAACTGCAGCACTAGAAAAGTAATCTGCTTTGACATCTTTGCATCTAATGGCCTTCTTGATCGATCCCTCAGCCACCCGTGGGCTAAACCAGTCATTTCCAATGCCGCGGATGGCTGTGATAATCCTGTATCTAAGATCAGTCAGATGTCCGGGAGGTCTGTGAAAAAAAAAAGTTTGCAGATTTAATTAGTGCCATGTAGACAGAGCAGATAGAAGGGCGGTGAGATCGAGGTCTTTATTGATCCAGACCTTATCTCTAACTGTTTAAATAGGAGCGATTAGGTTCGAGTCAGTAAATCTAGAGCTGACCAAAAAGAAAAGGAATAGTATATATATAAAGATTTATATAAAGATTTTTGAGAATATTGTGGTTGATTATTGATTTTCCTTCAATTCTATTTTCATTGTTACATTAGCATAATGCACAGCACTTTTATTGGGTAAAAGTTGTAAATCTGGTTACTTTGGATTTTCTAAAAGCAGAGTCTGCTTGGGCCAGCACATTTTAAACGGGAAATGAAATATCACTCTCCACAAGGTCAGAACAATTTTAGCCTTGTATCATAAACTGAATTTAACGGATCAGGTAAAGGATTCTAAAAAACGGCACCCGTGATGCATCAGCTGTAGGTTTCCTGCCTAAATGAGCACCCAGGGGGATGCTAGATTTGCACTGTCATATATTATTAGGCTTTTTATTTTTCCAATTTGTAAAATAGGAAGCTTGCTCTTGATCTGCATCTACCCCAGCTTAGGGTTGCCCAACCATCCAGGTTTTCTTGCAGAAATTGTATGTGTGCTAGTTTTGAGCAACCAGTACTGTATCATGAAAGCTGTATTCGATCCGTAATGCATTTTACCACTGGACTTTTTAGACAGCTCGCTCATTAAAATATCTGGCATATTTGATAGACTGTTATCTGTTCTGGGTTATCAGTATATTTCTACACAGAAGACACTTGCCTGAAACATGTGTCTTATACAGATTTACCTTATCATTAATGAATTTAGAGCTGTGGATGAATTGCCACTATATTTAATAAGCAAGGTGTCTGGGAGGAGTAAAGCAAGCAACAAATATGTGCCATTTATTCATTCTTTCTCAGCATTTGTTAAAGTAGATCTATGTTTAAGCTAAATGTGTTATGTCCATCTGTCCAGAAGAGGCTTCACAACACCAGAGACGCCCAGATGCCTTCAGAGGGCTCTCAGTTGTCCTTCAACGAGTGTCAAAGTTGAACTGTTTTAGGTGACAGTGCCTTATCCTCTCCACATTCATTAGAGAACACTACATCCCTCTATATGCGAGTAAGGGACATCTGTCATTTTACATGAAGACATTGACCAAGCAGCAGGATAAATGACAAACAATCCATTCTTATTTACCCAGCAAAATTGAATTGAATTGTATTAAACTTGTATGTGGGATCTGGAGGCAAGTCCTTTTTAAACTGAAGGTGTACGTTCTGAGTGATTGTCACACTAAAGAGACATGCAGGTGTTCATTGAGAGAAATGAAAAAGCAAACATGTCTTTGAAAGTCATTGACTTGCTTGACAGAGCTTCTGGATTTAGGTGGGGATAAGCTCTGTTCATTTTTGCAGAATACACACAGGTAGAGAGATCCATGCATGTTGAAGCTGAGTTGGCGTAATTGAGAGATTGTTGTAACAATGCCAACTTGTCTTCAAGAAGTAAAAAATAAATAATTAAATACATTCCAACAGGACTTTGAAGGTACAGTAAACCCAGATAGTCTTGTACTGCAGTAGCAGAGCTCTAAGGGAAAGCATCAACCAGTGTCATGCTTCACTATAGTCCGTTTAATCACAAGCATCAACGGAGCCCACTCGCACATCAAAAGGGACACATAAAATATGTGAATATTTTTAAATTGTTCTGTTCAAAATACAGTAGGCCTAACGAATAATGACAAATGAGTTAAAGGACTAGCCGGCACCTTTCCACTAGCCAGCACACACCCACCGGGTGCCCTACCGCTAGTTAACTTTGGTTTTAACCCTATAGTGCTGTATTAAAATGACCACATATGGGCATGTTACAGCCCCTGTAGTTTCTCAACCGTAAATCAGAAATTAAAACCCAATATATCCACAATAAGGCATTAAGTAGCTGTTTCCAATGATATAATGTTTTTTTGATGTGGAATTAAATTAATTTTTTTTTTGCATAAGCCATGACCGCCCAAAAAGAAATACAAAAAATTATAATAACTCTTTCTAAGTTAGTTAAAAAAAAAATGCGGAAATTTTATGAGGATTTCAAATAAAAAAATAAGGCATTAAGTAGCTGTTTCCAATGATATAATGTTTTTTTGATGTGGAATTAAATTATTTTTTTTTTTTGCATAAGCCATGACCGCCCAAAAAGAAATACAAAAAATTATAATAACTCTTTCTAAGTTAGTTAAAAAAAAAAAATGCGGAAATTTTATGAGGATTTCAAATAAAAAAATCAGATTTAAAATATCTACTACCGACCACTGCTGAGACATTTTGCTAAGACACATTGCTGAGACACTTTGTCTAAACACAAAACTAACAGATTTTCAGCTTGTCACCCTCTCTACCTGGCCAACTTCTTTCATTTCAATTATGAATCAAACCCAGACTCGCTAAGACATCAACAATACTGGAAATATCTTCACTTTTAATGGTTGAAAAGCACTTTCTCTCTTCAAGTTTTCCCCGATATCTGCACTGCATGCATGCTGTTTCTGACCGTTCCGGTTACAGTGGCATCTTGTGAGCGCTCCTTCTCAAAACTGAAGCTCATTAAACTGTCTGGGAAGCATTACGTCCCAAGAAAGACTGAGTGGTCTGGCCGTGTTATCAATCGAGAATGAACATGCAAAGAAGCTGAACGTGTCGAAAATCATTGATGTTTTCGCCAAGCTGAAAGCAAGGAAGAAACCACTGAAATAGTGCGTACATTTCTTTATTTACAGAGTAATAACATTTTGCTTTGGAATAAGAAACCAACTTTTAGGTGAATATGGGAGGGGAGGGGGGCCCATTTAAAAATTCTGTACTTGGGCCCATTCCAACCCAGCTACACCTCAGTACTTAGGAGTTAAACAGTATTATGTAGGAGATATAAAGTGGCACTAGGACGCTTCCGTAGAGATCAGTAAAACAGCAGATTTCCTAAATTTTTCAGTAGGAAGTTTTTGCTGCCATCGTTATTATCAGTTTTCTTTTTCCCCAGTCACATTCACATGTTATTTACACTTTGAAATCAGTGGAACAGCACTGACTTCTTTGTTAATTCCGCCTGTGTAATATTTTAATAAATCACTTTTGACAGCTTTTGGTTTGGTACATCACTTACAGAGCCCCTGAAGGCTTTCACGGCCGGCTTGATTGATATGTTCGGCTCCCTGGGTTGGCTCTAGCTGAATCCAAGCAGAAATCCTTTTGACTCCTGTGTGCGCAGTGCTGGGATGCAGGCTCTACCCCATTCCACAGTCTGACAACAGCTCTGTCAGAAACAGCCGCCTTGCTAAGGGCAGAGGGAAAGGCAGGAAAAGATCCTGTGCTCTCCACTGTTGTCTTCCTAGTTTCTCTTATCTGACAGGGCACTTTGTACTGAAAACAGATACACAAATGCCTCCTGAAACGTATAGTGCCCTAACCAGGTTTGAAAAAATAAATATCTTAGAAAGCTGTTACCTTGCTCATGTTGAAATTGGAAATTGAAACCATTTAGATAAAAGCAACAACATAGCTTGAAGATGTCATACATAACTCACTGTAACCCCTCACTGCTGGTGTAGTGACATCATAAGGCCATTCCGTGATGATTGGTGGGATACAGTACAGTGAACTCAGTTCAGACTCAGAATAATTGCATTTTTATTACAGAATTCCTATAAGTTTAATTTATCTGCTTTCACTACATCTGGATGGCACATTCAGCCTTTTGTAAAGGAGTTATATGCGACAAAATTAGTTCAAATGCAAGGGGGGGTGGATTGTTCGCTGAAAAGGAAACTAATTGGAAAAAGAATATGCCGAAGATTGTATGGGAGGAAAGTTAATAGCTAGGATATTAAATACAGTTAGCATGGCAATTTTCTGCCAATTTCATAAGCTAAATAATGTAGAGTATTTTTAAGGGGGTATATGTCTGGTGAATTTCCTATGCAAGACCAAAGCAAAATGAAAGTATAAATAGACATATGCCTCTTGTACTTGTTGAGATAAAAAACGAGGAATGTGTAGGAAATTGAGTCGTTAGAGTCCTAAAAATCTGTCTTGATTGAAGAGTTTTAATTTGGACCATTCAGACACTGGGAGCATTAACCAATAAAGAACTGGAAATGTTCCCCAATCCTTTCACCACCACGATATGAGTCTCAAATATCAGCTATCAATATAATGTCTTCTCCTTGCTGTTTAGATTCATGTTGAATGTCATTTTCTAGTTCATTCACCACATCCTGGTAAGAAAATAACATACAATGTGAATCTAAACAAGAGGAATAACACTTTTAGTTAAGATAACTGGGATATTTGAGACCCACAAGCTTTTTTCGGTTTTACACACTTTAATATAATTACTTCACAGTAGCTATTCCTGATGAGTTTAATGCATTTATGAATACATTCATAAAGATACATGATTACTATGAATGGCAGTACTGTGACTCTCCTGCTGGTTTTGGTATCACAGCCTCATACTCAGGGCAATGTTATTTTTTTACACCCCAAGGATATGAAAATCACCTCAAGCGTTCTCTATTTTCACAAACGTTGTATGCACAGCTATCTGCTTGTAGTTCTTTCCACAGATAATTTGCCACCTCCTGGCAGATATACAGCTCTGGTTGCAACACAGTATTGTTATTTTAAAAAGGCATTCAACTCCATCTGCATTTACAAAATAGAGCGAGTTTGTGTACCGTTAACGGTACAGGATACAAGCCCAGCCAGCTGTTGGTGTTCCTCACATGTTTATCTAGCTGTAGTAGCTGTAATGAATTGTGACCACATGAAACAGAGATTTGTCAACATCAGCCCTGCCTGGAGGTCACAATCCGCGAGTGTCCGCTGGGATCAGCACGTGTGAATTATGCATTGTCTTGGCAAAATGATGTGATAAATTGTATAGCTTTAGTGCCAATGACAATTGCACGCCACAGTGGAACTAGGGTGACGGTGGGTGGGGAACAAAATAAATAAATGTTGTCACACTGAACAATTCATGTCTATGCATTATTACGGGTTTGGGATTTATACCAGCTAAAGACCGGTTTGTACCCCCTGAAATTGGGGTTCACACTGATGTCACCACAAACAACAGTTGAAGTCTTCCTTTTTAAATGAGTGCATTAAATGGATGTATATTACAATTTGAAGCACCTGCTGTTTTACTAGTCAAGAGTGTGGTAAAATATAACTTGTTCTCACCCTATTCCCTGTGTATCACTTGTCTGTCTTACCTGATAATTGTATGGGTGTCACTTTACTTTAAGGGTCTTTCTTTATTAACCTTTTCTCTGGTACTGGTCTGCACACTGGTCCCTATTGCTGGTCCTGTTCAAAGTAAATAGAGTAATAACACCAGTCCCACAGTCTCAGTAAAGGCACAACAGCCTATGGAGTTCTAATGTGAAGAAAATGTATAGAAAACTAAAAGATGAACTGCACAATGATACAAGGAGCAGTGAATACTGTGCTGAAGCGGGTAGGGGTTAGTAAACATGGATGAAAGTGTCTTGTACCTCCCATTTTCTTAAGCTCTTCTGTTGGGTCTGGGTGAGTTTCCATGGAAACCAGGTTGGAGTACCAGAAAAATGTACCCATATGTTTTGTTTATATTTTCTTTTTTTATTCTGAGGGTTAGAAAATACGTTAATTACTTTAAAATAAACACTTTACTGTATGCAGTAAAGCCTGCTTTAAAAGCCACCTTTGTAGAAAGACCATGTGTCAAGGCTCCATTTTGTTTTCCTTTCCAATTTTTTTTTTTCTTACCATCTTTCTGTGGAGACTGTTACACATTGTACTGTAACTCATGTAAATTAAGTTACCTCAATTAAAAACAATTGTTTAGGTCTGCCAGCGAACATCAACCACCTAACGAATGTTGGCAGCGCTGTGTATAGCCTGTCCTTTCCATTACCTGCTACAAGTGTATGTTGGTGATTAAATTACATTCATCTCAGTATTAGCTGGGATTCAGTGAATTACATGACGTGAAACAGAAGTATTCATGTTGCCTTGTAATAAAACAGAGAGAAGGGGATAGTTAATTGATCAAAATAGTGTCTGATCTAAATGCCATTACGTTCATGTTCATGTCATTACATGATAGCTCCTTGATGATGTGGCAATGTTGAGATAATGCCCGCAGTGAGTTTTTTTCTAGGGCTCATGTGGAAGGAGTTCTGTGTCTCAGTGCAGGTCCCAGTGAACAAGCGTCCACCGTCACAGAGGATTAGAAGGAAACAGGGAAGAAACTCCCCTCTCACCCCAAAAATAATGCCCCCCGCAGCCCAGGGCAGTTGATGTATGTGGGCAGTGTGGGGTAACTTTCTCTTTTGAATTAACACAGGACTCCAGTATAAAGTATATGTTTTTCACAGGTAAATGTGTCATCCAAAACTCAAAAAACACTCAATTGTAATGGTAGCACTTCTAAGCATCTAAGTCAAGTAGACCAGCACTAGTTTAAATCTTTGTCTGCTTGAATTAGTTATAACAGTTTAACATAGCAAGTAAATAAACATTGGGGGAGAGGGTTTAGTTTTATTAAAATTATTTTCAGGCAATATCTTTCCTGGTTCATTTGTTTTAGGCTGAGTTGTCATTATGTGAGAGCTTATTTACTCTTCTGACCAATTCAATCAACTACTATAGACTGCTAACTAAGACTCACCTAAGAATGTTTTAATGAAAATAAGTTTGAATCCCAGGCAGTGCTGTGGGCCATGCCCAGCTCTGACCTCATCTCTGGTTTGGGGATATGAACTCTCCAGTAGACTGGACTCACTAAGAATCTGATGAATGGCTGCAGTGATGGGTCATTTGTCTCAGTGATGAAGTTAGTTGTTGCCCTTTTGAGAGGAAGAAAGAAAGAATAAAGAAAATAAGAGTAAACCATGACGGATCACTTAGCAGCAACTACAGGAGGGGCTGCTGGTCAGAACTGGGAACACTGAGTTTCAAACTAAACAGAACTGTATAGCACTGATACTGAACTGGTTCAATTGGAGTTATACAGAGGGGTGTGTCCCAGATGTGTCAGTAGCATGATTATACAGTATATCTATGCATTGTGTTGCATGCATTTCCCTAGTGTGTATTCACACTTTCTATGTGTTTTATTTTATATTATGTTTGTATGTATAATCTACATCAACTCTGGCCCTCGAGATCTAATCCAGTTCAGGTTTTTATTCCAAGCAGGTTCTAATGTAGTTAATTGAAGCTGCTAAGAGGCAATTAACTAATTTAGGACCTGGTTGGAATAAAGACCAGGACTGGAGTAGATCTGGAGGGCCAGAGTTGAGAACTACTGATCTGCATTATACTCATCCTGTCATTTGAGTATCTCGGTATATCGTTTTGGATGGTTTGGAGGGCAGCTGCCAGCCAAAATGTTAGGAAAGATGGTACAGTTGGAGCAAGGTTCAGCTGTACCCATTAGTGCATTTGGTTAACAGGTCATGTGAGGTAGCATACACAGATAGGGGAGAACGCCACATGGATATGTGTTATGTGTCTCTCTCAATGCCTAACACACCAAGGATGCCCTCTAGTGGATGCAAAAAAAAGAAATCAACTTTTGTTTCTGTTTCCATTCCAGTTTAAGGGATCTTCGGTATGGTGTCTGCTGATAACATACTGTTTTCCAAGAGCAATTTTTTGGCCCATGAAGGTGATACAGTGACCTGACATTTTATACCAGAATTATTAATTATATATGAATTCTCAGATACAATTAACAAGGAGGTGGCTGTTTTTTCTTTATTCCTGAGTATTTTTTTGCAGTTCTGTAGGTATTTCTGTAGACATTCTCTTAATGGTTTTCTGGCCCAGTAACTGTTTTAACAATACAAGGACAGAAGAAAAAATCTCTTATGACAAATACTTCTCATTCAAACCTTTCCCTATTTTGATTGATAAGGTTTTCTACTGCTACTCTCTCAGAAAGGCCACGAACTGGAGACTGAACCACCGTTTAGTCTCTCTTATAGGTCTGGCCCAGACCTATAAGAGACAGAATCGCTGGGAATGAGTGGGGAAGCTCACATTGCTGCTTCCATTCCATTGAAACAAACAAACCAAAAGCACTTTCCTCTTTCAAATGTACTTCGCTGTATTCTGAACATTTATGATTAAGGAAGGGAGTGGAGGTCGGTGCTTTCTTTAGCTCGACAGGTCTGTCAAAAGCACAGCCAGGATAGATGCTTTCAGAAGCAATTTGTTGATCAGCAGATTGTTTGTATTGATGATTTAGAGCTGAAACACTTGATTCTGACACGGATTGGGGGATTGGAGATGAAATAATCTGATTGAGCAGCTGAAGTGACAGAAGCCACATTAATAGCGGCATATGCCTAGGAGAAAAACAGATACACAGAATCCGCCAACAAATTAAAAAAAAAAAAAAAAAACTGCCAGCAATTACTTCAGCGCCACTGGGACACTTCCTGCTAATTTACAGCGTTACAGCATTAGAGAGCTTTTATTAAAGGAGGGGACTTTTTGTTTTCCCTCCTGAGTCCACTAACACAGAGTCCCTCGTTATTAAACATCAGTTAACTGGGGACTTGTAAAATCATTTTGTCTGCCCCCCCTCCAAAAAAAAAAACAAACAGATTAGAATAATTACTAGATATTAGATAAGGATGCAGGTGACACTGTGAATAGAACCTAATCAGATTTGAACACATACTGTGCTGTTTCCTTAAGACAAGCCCCCAATTACTTTTCTATTTTTTTTTTTTTGTACATGTGCTGGTTTTGCTCCCTCCCTCCCCTCATCACTTACAGATGGGTTTTGTCTTGCGTGCAGGTTGCGAACAGAGGACTACAACTGCTGCTCTATCCGAGGATATCCCACTGTGAGTATTATCATGTTTATCTTTCTTTCACCTTTTATTTTCTGCCGTTTGTGCATGAAGAGAGACAAAACACAACAAAACAAAGGGAGAAATTCCTCTGTCAGAAGGATTTGACAGACTGACAGGACTCTGGTTGTTGCAACTAGCATGGAGTTTCAGCGTGGATGCTGGAAAACTATAAACTACTAGTTTCTTGTAAATAACATGCTGCTAATCTTTCGTGTTTTCCTAACAAGTACTGGTTGTGTTGACTTATTAGGGAGTTGTGGTGTTTTCTTCAAATCGCGGAATCCTGTCAGTAATAAATCAAAAATCTTTGAAAACACTTGTCTGCCACCGGCGTGTTGTGCTGTTTGTGTTTATTAATCATGACCGAAGTATGTTTCCAGCACTGCTTCTCTAAGTGTGAAAGATAAACGCCTGTAATTAATACACTGCAACATAACTTGACAGTGTAGATTTAGTGTATCTGCCAAAAATACTACTATTAATAATACTAGTAATAATATTAATGTATTTGATAAACAACTTATTCAGTATAAACTATAGCCAGCAATACACACACACACACACACACACACACACACGCACGTATATATATATATATATATATATATATATATATATATATATATATATATATGCATTATTAATAAATTATTAGGAACACTTTATGCATGTTTTGTTGGTTTGTGTGTTGTTTGTTTGTTTGTTTGTTTGTTTGTTCTAATATTAAAATAAAATTTGGATTAACAGACATTAAAATACATCACATAACTGTTCATCTGAACTTAGTTTACTATTTTTTTTTTACTATTGCTAAGGATTTTCTGATTGATTTATTTGTCTGTTTACTTGCCTTATTTAGTCTTTAACTCCCTGCACTTTTTTCCATCTCACTTCAGTGATAACTTCCTTCTGAACAGCAAATGTGGCTGAACAATTAATGCAAAGGCTAGAAAGAGTATATTAGATTACGTTGTTGGGATCTGGGTGTCTAACGTATTTCATGATTCAGGGATCTTGTTATAAATCATAGCTCCTCTTTGCCTTTTTTCAGCTCTTTGTTTTATTTTGGTTAGCTAGCAGTGCTGGACGGATTGTGAGTTTTGAAAAAGAAAATCACAATAAAACAGTATTTTACCTCCAGAGCTGTTTTTATTTTCTTTTTCAATATCACTGCATTGTCTATTCATGTTGTATTTATGTATGCAACTCTGCTGCTTTCTTCCCCACGGGAGCATTGTGGTGAAAAGCTTTAAATAAATAAATGATCAGGTGGCGCTTTATGATCTGAGAGCTCTTCAGTCCCGGCTACACCTCTCTTCAGAAGCTTGTCTGGTCTGTTTCCCTCTTACTCACTTCTGCAACAAACGTACAAAGTTTTGTAAGTAAAACAGCCCTGTCCTGTGACTATTCTTTTACGTACAGGAATGTATTCCATTGACTGTATTTTATTAATATTACACTTCATATACAGCCAGCAAATACACAGTAGCATATATATATATATATATATATATATATATATATATATATATATATATAACACTATTTATTTAGAGACCAAGGCAACACCATTATTAACAAGAGTTTAACATCTTTTGGAGAAAAAAAACAAACATTCTATTAACACAAACCCGCTACCAAAATCACGTATTATATCAAAAGCATAAATATAACTGACCCAATGATAACTGATGATGTGACTGAAATGTTGTGTGTTTTTATTACATATCTATGCCGGAATAAGGTCAAAACTGACATTAAGGCATGATGCAGCCTATATGAACTTCCGTCATTTAAAGTGTGGTTTCCTTTGTACAGTAATTCAATAGAGAGGGAACATTTCAGCAAGAAACCAGTGCTTGTTTTAGTTATCAGAAAAATGGCAGTTAGCTATTGCTATTACATTATGTCACAACATGTATTTGTCTCGGAAATCTGTACAGGCTTTGGTAGGCTTAAAGTACTATATAGTTCTGTGTTCAAAGTAGGTCTACCGGTCTCTTGGAGCCAGGTTTTAAGCTACTGTTCCTGAAAAAGAGGCTTTGTGATCCCTCAGATTAAGGATGCTGCATATCTTTCCTTCAGTTTTGTACAATCTGTGCTAAATGTGCTTTGCTTTTATCATACTCCCGACAACAAAAAAACGGGAGGCTCATCATAAAAGCAAGAGGGTTAGAAGCAATGAGTAGAATTGCCTCTGCCCAAAGTTTGATAGAGCTGTGAACACTGTGAGTAATAAAACTCTCAAATTAGTCCCCTGCTTGTTTTTAGACTGACTGAGGCTGTGATAGCAGGGAATGAATGTGCTTTTACCCATCTGAAAGGACAGAGGCTAGAAAACAGACAAGCTTTCACCTTCTAAGTAACCACTGATAGCCAACTGGCTAAATATCAAATAAGCCTGGATGGTCAGCAAAATGGGGACTGCAATGTTCACCAACATACCAGTGTAATATCAGGTGCATTTTAACTTTTCTAAAAGCTTGTTGTGTTGGGCGACCCTTATATAATATGACTGCTTTACAGAAATTCACCTGGCGAGAACCTGTGTTGCATTCAGCATAACTATAAAACGATCGACATTTCTTAAACCCGAAATAAATCCTTTTCAGATAATGCTTTTAAAAATAAAAATAAATCAAATACAAATAAGTCAAAAATGGTCTGGACCAAAAAATTGATTGTCCTGTATACCGGACACAATGCATCAAATAAACCGTCAAAGGGAATAGAAATCATAAATAATAATGAAAGTATTATTTTTTTTTTTGTAATCCTTATTGATATTATTTAAGTATATAACAAATAATATAAATGATTATATAAGTGTTCATTTGTCTACTTAAGGTATATGTTTGAATTGCATTGAGCATCAGTTTCACCCGTCAGTGCAAGTGCGGGTATTCCTGGCTGCTTGCATAAGATCTCGGTTTCACCTCTTCAGAGGTCAGACACCGCTGCAAGGTCAGAGAGTCCTGATCGTCTTCACAGCTTCGTGTTGGGAACAATAGCTCCCAGGGGAGGCTGTGAATTAACCCATAAGAACGAGGCGCTTTTGTTTACACTGCAGAACCATGCTTTAAAAGACTAGATTTAAAAGACTGAAAAAAAAAACTATATAACAAACCTTACCTTGAAATGCAAGGCTATGATACGCTTGTCTGAAACGATTGGTTGAGTGAGAACCACATTTCATGGGAGCCCTGTAATATTCTTTTATGAGGAGCTGTTTGAAGTTTGGATCTTTACCACGTAGCTTTGATTTCTGTTTGCTTGGAATCAGGATTCCCCATGAAGTGTGCAAATGGTAATAGAGTCCTGCATTTCAAGATACGATTCGCTACATTGATTTATTACATTTAAGTCCTTTATTCTTATTTTTTTTTTGCCAGATATAGTTTATCCTTGAGAGAGGCTTTTTTAAACCCAGCTCTAGAAAACCCACCAGTATGAGGACGTACTTTGAAATGACCGCCTTTTTACAGTACAGCATAGTCATTTACAATTAGGATAAAGATGTTCTATTTGATTACTGTAGTGACTGTAATTGTGTCTGCGGTTATAGCTCAGTTGTATAGAAGGGTATAAATCGACACTTTTTTTTTTTTTTTTTGTCCATGCAGATTCGTACAGAACATGACTTGGTGTTCAGGCAGGGGCAGCAGTGTGGAGTAGCAGTTAGGGCTCTGGACTCTTGACCGGAGGGTCGTGGGTTCAATCCCCAGTGGGGGACACTGCTGCTGTACTCTTGAGCAAGGTACTTTACCTAGATTGCTCCAGTAAAAACCCAACTGTATAAATGGGTAATTGTATGTAAAAATAATGTGTAAAAAAATAATGTAATTGTATGTCAAAATAATGTGATATCTTGTAACAATTGTAAGTCGCCCTGGATAAGAAATAAATAATAATAATGAAGAAAGACTAGCAGCCAGCATGAATATCCTGTGTTTGCTTGCTTGGGTCTCATTGGCCCTTCTTGTTTGTATGGTTGCCAAGAAACAATTGGCAGCCTCCATCCTACTGTGTGTCTTATTAAATTACTGGGATACACTTTCCTAGTTTATTTTGAATATTTCTTTCACAGTAGAAAGGAACAAGGAGCTAGCTGAGTGGTGGCTGAACACTGCAATGCTTGTGGAGGTCTGGGTGGATAGCATGGGCCGGACTCTGACTTGCTCTCAGTGGAGCTTGTTAGGCTGTGGGCAACAGTGAGGATAGCTTCTGTGCTTCGTTTCTCTCTGATTCTATGGCTAATTTCCCTTTTTGTGGATGGGCGGCTTCAACACTCCCGCAGCGCCTCATAGCCAGCTGGACAACTAGCTTCCAGTCACCATGATAAAAACAAGCACGCTGTATAGCAAGAAGGATTTATGGATTTGTTCTTCTGTGAATAAACGGATCCTAGAAACTGTAATTGTAAACAAATAACCGACAGGTATAATTAAGTTAATATAAATATTAGCTCATGTAACGCACATACAGGTATTAATGACACCGTTTATCTTATCTATGGAATTATACCACATCTTACACATCACCCACACCATTAACACCTAGGAGAAACTGCCAATGATACATATATACTGTAACTGGCCCTAGCCTTGTTTTCTTTGTGAAAGAATGTGTTGCTATATACTACTGTTTAACTCCACAGCCATTGACCGACCAATGTATTAAGTGTTATCAATATTGTTTGATTCACTATACTTACATGGCAATTATACCTCTTTATTCGTCTACCAAGTGGCAGTTAAAAATCTGGTGAATTAACTGAGTTAAGGCCAGGGTACCAATATTTATGACTCCAACTCTATGAAACTCAATGGAGTTAATTCATAAATATTGGTACCCTGGCCTTAACTCAGTTAATTCACCAGATTTATAACTGCCACTTGGTAGACGAATGAGTGATCAACACACTCACAAGAGGTATCATTGCCGTGTAATTATAGTGTATCAAACAATATTTATAACACTTAATACATTAGTAAATAACATTGTTGCAAATAGAGGGTACGTAAACTTTTGACGACAACTATATATATATATATATATATATGTATATATATATATATATATATATATATATACACACACACACACACTGCATTTGAAATAAAATTGGGAATTTAATATTTTAATATCTCTGTATTAAAATGCACACTGAACTAGCATGTCTGGAAGCGAGGCTTTGAAATTTCCTCTACTTCAACACTTTTAACTTTGCAAGGCTCTTCACATTTCCCCCCTTAAGGCTTGGAACTCTGAGAGACGTTATTGAGAGTTGCTTTCAGTTTCCAGGAAACTTTCATTGTGTCAGATATTAAATGTGAAATTGCTTTTTGAAATTTTACCCTTGAAACACAGCGAATGCTAAATGTTACACCCTATTATTACTTGTTTTTCCCATTGCTTAATTTGCAAGTATGAGTCTGGGGCTGCAGGCTCTTATGTAAAGCTCCAAGTAGTTTTCAATACACAGTTATTTTCCTTGTTTAAACTCGGAGTCACTGCTGCTTTCTAAAATCTAATTCTATGTTGCTTTGATTCTTGAGGCTTGTCATCAGACTGCAGATGCAAGGAAGCTACACTAAACAATGTGTTTTATTTTGCTAAAAATTCAAAGGATTCAAACCAGCGAGCTCCTGATTGTACAGTATGACTTACCCATGCTCTATGTTGTCGTTACAAAGTGTAGTCCTGATGCATTTCCTCGGGTAACTTTACATACACATCTCCTGTTTATTTTTTTTGGCGTTCTGTCACTGGCAATACATTGCAGTGTGCTACTGTAGATGGTGCTGGCACTTACTGATATAAAGACACTGGCTGATCTGTGACCCAGGTATAACTAATGGGCAGCTTCTGAACTCATAGCACCATAACACAGACTTCATAACAGCCACTCAGTGATTGCAAATAGTAATATATATATATATATATATATATATATATATATATATATATATATATATATATATATATATATATAACGGTTAAAGGGACAGTAAAGAAAAAAAGAATAAAAAAGAAAGTGGAGTAAATGTCTTTTGAAACTATTTAGTCTTTAAAAATATTAGAAAGCTTTACTTCTTTAGGTCCATATTGTTTCAGTATAGGTTTATCTCAGATATGCCACCCAACCCAAACCAGTTTTTAAATCTGGCATTCACTCTTTTGAATAGAGAAGACAGCTGATTTGTTTTAGACGGACACTAAGATCTCAGCACCCTTATTCATACTATTGCACTGAAGAAGCTTCCTCGGTTTATTTTTTGCCACGTACCTGTAAAATAGTTACACTCTTCAAAATAACTTTGCCTTAACGTATAACAGATCCATTTCAATCCTGTAAATAAAGAGGAAAACTTTTAAATGAGGTCTTTAAAGTTGTTCATTCTCAGATTTAAAGTCAGCTGTAGAAGTAGCTGCTGCCGTTGGCTTCTCTCCTGGCTGGGTTTGTAAGGCACTAGATACCTGACACTCTCTTATTTACTGTATTTAACTCTCTATAGAGCACGCTTACTGTACATATGCAATGCAGCTGAGGCACAATGAAATACTGAATTCATGGATATTCAATCTGATAGTTCCTTCTACCTGTATGGTTTTATAAAGGAGGCTGTGAGCTCAGTGGAGGCTGGACCAGCACAGGTACAGAACCCATTAGAGGTGCAGTTTCTGGTATCTGTTTGTGGGGTTAAGGGATAAGGAATCAGGATAATATGGCAAGGTTGGCTTGAAAAGTGAAGTGGATGGTGGACTTCATAAATCTTAGGATGGTTTTAGTTTATCAGTGTACAGTTTTACCTACGGAAGGATGCATTTTATCAACTTGCTACTTTTTAATCATTACAAACTAAGGAACGAGAACTACAAAAGTATATAGAAACTTTCCAAATACCCTGTAAGACTGTTAAACATGCTTTGGCATTACACTGTACAGTCTTATCAGCTATCTGTTTTAGTTATTGTACAGGGGGTGTTAGTACCAGTCATGTTCTGTACTTGGGTGTAAAGAGATGGCCAGCCATATAAATAATACGGAGGCAGTACCTGTAGTTTTTACCAACTCTGACATCATGTGAACTGGCTAAGGCCTTGCTCAATTATATGGTATTACAAGGGCAATATGGTTGGGTAATAAAACAATATCTGACTGCATTATTAGAGATTCTATTAAATTAAGATGTGTCGTATAATTTAACCAGGGATTCGAGATTTGTATATTTCAGTTAGTCAGGGATTAAATGCAATATGAAACCATTTGTTTAGGTTGTTTTTGAAGTGTAATGATTTGAAGACATAACTTAGCCCAGCAAGACAATTAAGGCATTTGTTTCTTAAGTTTGTGGTTACTGACTCTTAAATCTGCTCTTTTGAATATGTAGCCTTGAGAAAAAGTTTGGGAGGTCGAGAGGAGTGGTAGAGGTTGTGAAAGTTCTTTATTTGAATCTGTCTTCGTAAAGATGGAAGACGAAATTGTTCATAGAAAGCTGTAAGATGAGCGTTTTGAGAAGAAACAGCACAGTACATTGCCAGCAAGGAGGGTTAGCCTTAGATCTATTTTTAATGGTCGCCATGGAGACGAGGAGTTTGTTTACACTGACTTTGTTTCTGCTGTTTACAGCTGCATCGGATTAAAGTTATGAAAAAAGAAAAAAAAAAACTACCGGTGGGCAAAACTCTGGGAAGTTAATTCCACGGAGGGTACACGGATTCCCTGGATACAGCGAAGGCTATTGCATCACGTTACCTTGAGCAAGCACCAGGCCAGATGAAGGAAGTTTGAGGTTGTGGTTGAGGTTGTTTTAGGGGGGAAGGTGGCACAAGAATGAAAGTCACCCTAATAATACAGTATTTCTAATGCTTTACAAACCAAGTAAATATACACGTCTCTCACCTTATTTTATGTGTGCGTTGCATGAATCAGATGGGAACTATGGCATCTGTCTCTAAACATGCTGTAATTCCTTACCAGTCTGTTAAAATGTTGTGCCAGTACAGTAATTTCTATATTTTTAAAGCAGTTTTTATCTGTATTTTTTTAGCTGTTACCGTTCTGTTAGGATAACCTTGATAATCAGTCAGTTTGGTATGAGTCTGTTTTCTAAAACTTAAACACCGACTGGTTTTGAAGTTTTACAAAACCGTACCTTACCCATTACCCTTTGGTTTCTGAGTAGGGAAGGAACAGAGCATGAAAAGGCTGTGGTGTATCTGAGCTCTTCAGCATGCCTGGTATTTTCTTGTGTACAGCAGCCAGACATCCAGACTGTCTCTAATGCACATTGATACATGTTGTCTATCCTACCCAAGCCCTTGTGATGATCTCAGTGTTGCTTCAGTGCTCTGCTTTAACTTTTACCTGTTTTCTCTTCCTCTACGAACTAACAAACTATAGAGACAGCAGTATCTAATTCTGCCTTTCCTCCCCCAGGGTGTATGTTTTAGATTTATTAAAAAGCAATTCAATAGGAGAATACAATATCAGCGTTTTAAAGCGTATTTAAAAATAAATAAATAAAAAAGCATCATTTAGTTTGTGAAAGGAACATAAAACAAATAACTAAAACTCATGAGTTTTCTAATATTAACAGTTTTTTTTCCCTTTTCTGTTCTTTGGAATAAAAACCTTCATATCTCAGGCTCATCTCAGGCTATTTATACACACAGTTCTATCCGTGGCAATACCTAGTACAGAAACTTAATGAGAATTTCTTATGGAGAATATTCAGTGGATCGTAATTTCTTTATTATAACTCGCTACTTTCCTTGTATAGTATGCATATATAATGCATATACTACCATTAGCAAAAAAAAAAAAAGTATCACAGTATACTATACAGAATACAAAGTATATTGTGCACCGCATATAAAACAAGCTATCTGCACATAAGTGTTTAAAAGGTTGCATGTATTACTCAAACATAACTGAACCAGGTGCTTTTTACCTGACCTGATGGTGTGTCTTGACCTGCATGTGCTGATGTCAGAAAGGTATTATATTCTGTCTCCAATCATATCTGTACACACATACACACACACACCCACACACTTTTAAACTATTGCATATTGGTACTGTTTACATGTAGCAGATTATTAGCTATCATGGGCAAGGATGAGAGTGTCAACTGAAATTCTAATATATTTGTAATTGTCTAACAATTTAAACTGCTATCTGATGGCCTTTCTTGCTGTGAGATTCCTGCTGTCACATGCACCCCCTTTTAAGAAGCCTTCTTTTAAAGGAACTGGCACAAGCAGTCTATGTATAATATAGGATTATTAGGCGGAGTACCACTCAGTAAAATAAATATGTTAAATAATAAGCTGTTCTTTTGAATAAAATCAGCCACATTAGTGGTTTCAGAGTTATAAAAAATGGGTGATTTTTCATCAGTAGTTTAAAGCCTCCCTGATTGTTCAGGGTATAACTAAAAATGGACCGTAAATATGTTACGTTTCAGCTTGATGGCAATTACTGTGTGCTTTAGAACCGATCACAGTAACAAGCACTTCCAGTGTTTGCAAAAGGGATCCTAGTGAAATGGTCTGACACAGAACAAAGCTGTAAATCTGGCAATTACAAATGTCAGGTTATAATTATGGGTTAGAATTTTTTTTTTTTTTTTTTTTTTTTTTTAAAAGCTAATCCCCTTTGGGGCCCTTATTAACAGCCATCTTCCACTGAAACAGTAAGCTGAAGTGATAATTTGTCTGAATGTATCCTGCTGCATTGAAATGTGAGTTGTTATTCCTCCTTTCGGTCTGCAGGGGTAATCAAAACTCTTCTCAATGAGTTTGAATTGGTTAGAGGCCAGACAATCAGAGTGAGAGATCACACCAGGGCTTTCTTGAAAGGTCTTGCTGTATAAACAGATGGGATCATGTTTAACCCATGAATTGCCTGGTGTTTTCATTGATTCAGGTGCATATTATTATATAGGCTCTTTTCTTTCCGCAGTCTGTGCAAATGTCGTTGTTTTAGAAAAATGTCCATTCGGTGGCAGTGCAGCCACCAGTTATGTCACCAGTTTTGTCATAAAGGGAATGGAGCTGTTTTGTTCAGTCAGGCTCAAAGACAAAGCTGTATTTTTGACTCAAGCAGTTAAAAGGTAATATATGCATGCACTGTCTAGCAGTTGTGGTCCCTAAAATTATTATAAGGAAAACCAAAAAATCTTATAATAAACAATTCTACATTCGAAATCAATGATCTATTGGACTGTTTTTCTTATGTTTTCTTGTTAAGTCTTGTTACGGGTCTGAACTGACTGCAGTTATTCCAGGAGTCATAATCCAACCTTTAATAAATGTTAGTCAGTAGATCTGTAATTGATTACTTGCAGTAATTGATGCAGATCTGGTTGACTATGGTGGGGTTTACCATGGGTCTGATTGCTGGAACCTGATTATTTTATTCACACATTTCAACAAGATACAGTAGCCCTAAAAAAACAGGACTGGGTGCAAGGCAAATATAATCCCTTCTCCATTTATTGGTTGGTTTTCTCAGCAGGCCATAAGCAATAACTTCTTCCATAGCCAGCCGATATTAAACAAAGGATTTTCGATGCAATGTTTATGTAGCTTGCTTATAAGTGGATAAAAGGTACAGAGTTTTTACCAATATATCACACATGCTGTGTTTTCCACAGTTTACATGAGTGTCACAGAAACATGTTGGAGTTTTCTTTTGTTAAAGTCTGTTTCATTCTCTATATTAGTATGCAAGGACAACGCTGTGCGACTGACAGTCTGCTTAAGTTCCAGGAGGGCAACATCTTTAGTTTTTAATTCTGCCTCCCCATGCACAAAATCCACACTCCATATGCATGATGTTAATCCAAGACGTGAGCTGAATTCTGTTTTGGGAGTTTCTGAGGCAGTGTGGTCCTTCCTTTACCTGGTTCAGATATTTAAAACAAGCTGCTGGAGTCCCAAGTAGCAGCAGTAGGGATATAGAGAATACTACAATTAACTTTACCTGAGCAAGCGGAAAGGAAAACAAAGCTGTGAGCTGGGACTTTCCTGCAGTGTCTCTACCACATGTTGTTTCATTTTTATCACCGTTTTTGGTAACAATTAAAATTAGGAAGCCACTCGGCATACGAGAAAATAAGTTTTTAGAACCCCTGTTCATAAAGTTTATACTACTTTTTCAAAGCCTGTTTTGGTGGATTACATAATGTCTTGTGTACATGAAACTAGTTTTTTTTAGCCTTATAAAACCAAATAATCCCTTAGGTGTAAAAACCCAGACCATAACAAATATTGGGGTACCCTGTTAACTTTTCCAGGACTTAATGTAACTGGGTTCATTTATTAGTATGGCTGCAAATTATTATTATAGGTATTTACCAGGACTTGTCAGTAGTGTCTATTTAGGGTTAAGGATTAATACAAACATGTAAAAGCAACAAAATTTGTTGCACATTGTCAGCATTTCCAGGCTTGTTCAGCACTTCATTCATATGTGCCTATGGTAGCAATCACCCCCACAGCAGGGGATCAATGGAGTTTTTATCTCATTTTGTTTTATAATAAATGATAAAGTCCTTCCTCCAGCCAATCACAAACATTGCAACTGCCATCATTTTGCTGTTCGCTTTTTCTTGTACATGAAAACCCGTAATGTGAATAAAAATATTTGGTAATTTCTTAATTATCATTTCCATATGCTGTATTAAACACTCCTAGATGCTGTACCACATTTCTAATTAAGCCAAAGAAAGCTTCTGCTGTTGTTGTGAATTTCTGGTCATATGACTCTGAACTGTCTCTGAACTGCACAAAATAACATTTGCTGCCTCGGTGCCTTTAACACTTTGCGATTCGGTTTTAGTTCAGCCAACCAGAAGCTTGTCTGGGTTCATGTTGTGTCAGGTTTCTATCATCACGGCATGTGTCTTGATAAGGAAAGGACCTTGTATAACTTATTTAACAAAGTTTGCAGTGTTCTTTAACTGAACTACACTCTGATGCAAGTCCCTTTTTTTCTAGCACGCAATGGGTTGAATTGCATGTAGATTTCTTCACAGGTCAGCGACACAAATGGAAACGTTCTTGCCAGCGGTGCTGAGCGTGTTTTGAAAATCAATTAAATGTTCAAATAGCTCTCTCCCTGCTAAGGTCAAGGGAAACAAATGAATTATATCTCAATGGCTTGGCTTCACAAACAGCGCAATGTAACTGCATGAAACTGCATGAAACTGGTATTTAAGTTACAATATAGTCAATCATGTAGAAAAAACCCAGAACAAAACAAAGGACTCCCCTGTCTACTTAAATAACTAAAGATGAGGACAGCATAGTGAACAATAGCCACTACAGTAATTAACTTTCAAAGTTTAACATTTATGGACACTTAGCTTTTTCTCTGGTACAAATTAGATATAATGTTTTTGTTGTTGTTTCTAATTCTATGTTTATTCCTAACTTTATTAGCATGTTGTGCAAATGCTATACTGGAGCAAAAGATAAGTAAAAGCAGCTAGTAGGAATTAACTAAATAAATAAATTATATATATATATATATATAGAGAGAGAGAGAGAGAGAGAGAGAGAGAGAGAGAGAGAGAGTTTTTGAATAATTCCAATGCAGCCCTTTGTATCAAGATTATGAAAATGAAACATCTAACAGTGTGTGGAAATCTAGTCAGTGTATTTCAGTCTGAAATAAATACAAATGAAAAAGGCAAAGTGTTTAGTTTTTAATCATACCAAAGAAAAACGAAGAACCAATGTTTGCATTTTAAAGCTACATTTTCCAGGGAGAAAAATAAAGATTAATTTCTTTATTATTTCTGAACTCTATATCAATGCTATCCTTTTTGGGGAAGGTTTGTTCTCTTGATGTTTTTGCACACACGCTTATTATTTTCTATTTTTTCTTTCTTTCATCAGTGAGTGTGTGTACGTGTGCAATAAAGGTCCTTCAACTGTTTACATAACTGTGATAACATAGCAATTTGACGATTATTTCCATGGAATTCCACCCATTTGTTACAGAGGCAACCCATTTTAACACTGTCATACAGTCTGTTTTGCAAAGGGCCCCTGGTTGTCAATTCTTTTTCATTTTGATGTCATTTAAAACCATGGCCCAATTCACTCAATAACAATGTGTTGTGTTTACTGCATTTCAGAGAGGATTGCATTGAGATTTGATTAAATATCAGGGGCCTGGGTAGATTTCTCTGGCCAGTACTTTTAGCAGTCAGCTCTGTTCTTAGATCATGCTTTGAACTGACTTTCTTTTGAAGCAGATACCAATTGTCAACTTAAAGTAACAGTTGTTTTATTATTGCAGCTTCTAAATATAAATCCTGCCCACTGGTTATTAGGGTTATAGTAATCAGGGACCCTTTCTGTAAAAATAACCCACCTGGATAATAATCCCAAGTTCACATCAGGTTCACAGCCTAGTGTAAAAGTAATAACAGCACTTTTAGCCCTTCTTCAACCTCAGTGATCATTACCTTTGACCTGTTGTGTTAGGACTGTGGGTCTGTTAGTGACTTGTAGGGACATTGACTATGAATTGAATATAAAAGTAATGTGTAAATGCAGAAAGAAGACTATTCCAGTACGGCAGGTTGAAAATGGTATAATTCATATCAACGTTATATTAAGTTACATTTAAACAGTGTGAAATATATTATTATTGCTATACGATAAAAAACGTTGTTGATTTGTTTAAATGTTTTAAAATGCTCCGTGGTGGCACTGATGCATATCCAGGGTGAAATGGTAAATCAAGCTCCTGGCCAAAATGTGGACATTAGGCTCTGTTAGGTTCTAATTATAATGATCATATACAAATATTGCAGAGCCTGATTTATTCTTATTTTTATTATTTTTGGTCAATTAGCTCTACTTATGGTAATCTTTGAGTTTGTTAATCTTAACAACACAACGCATACAGAACATGTTCTACAGAATATCTAGGCTAATGAAGATAAAGCAATTACTGTAGATAAGGCATCTCTTTCTTTTTCTATTCTGCATCATGAAGCCACTTACACTTACTCTAGCTCTAGTCTTTTTTTCTCACATTTGACTTGAATTATTTTTTGTTGCTTTCAAAAATAAATCAAGAACTTTAATGTTCTTCGGTTATTGCTTATAAATCTTTGGGGGGTGTTTATGCACGGTGGGGTTTTTTCTACCTGCATCATTTTTACCCTCTGTTCCTCATAGCTTCTCCCCTGTTCTCTTTTTTTTCTCATTAGCTCCTGCAAGGCTAACGAGGCTCTTTAATTTATTGTTTAGTGCTGTGCTCAAGGCTATGGGTTGATGGCAAGCCTCCAAAACCAGTGCCTTCCATCCTTTTTGTTTTTTAATTTGATTTTGATTCATTTATACTCTGAAAAGTGCCAGCATTGGAGACTAAAGACCTTACAGAGGGCCGTGATTTACTAAGCCTTTGCATTGTCTTACTGTTTCAAGCAATAAGCATCCCAAGGTATTAATTCAAATGCTATAACATGCACCTGGAACGCTTCTTGCAAATGATGCCTATACCGTCAAGGGGCCTTCTGCTCCTTCACCTTTCCATTCTTTCTGTACCGGGCGATAACTCAAGAATGACTTGATGGAATGTAATTCATTTAAGGGTGACAGACCCAGGTGGAATCATTCCAGTTACACCTTAATGTTACAGCTGCACGGTCAATTCGTCAATATGTGGTTCTACAGCAGTAAGCGATCGGGTGTTTGATTTTACTCTATAAAGTATGCCCAGCCCTGTCAAAACCAGGACAGCCTGGTTGCACCCAGTCTTAAATTTGCAGGTGATTATCTTTTTGAGAATAGGAAACTGCGTAAAGGAAGGTTATTGAGAGAGAGAGGGACTGCTAGATTAAAGGTGCCCTGCTGCTGTTGATAAAGCTGCCTGCGGTGAGAATGGCATAAAGCACTGAGAAGTCATTTACATGAAAATACAGAGTGTCCCTTTTCTCCTTGTACCCCCTATGCATCCCCACCACAGAGCACTACACAGCTAGACTTTCGACTTCTGACTGCCCTAGGGAGGAGACTGTATGGTATTTCAGACAGATTAAAAAACACCACTGTGAGGGAATCTGAATCCCTTTAACATTTTGAAACCAAAACAAGATCTGTATGTACTTTGCTAGCATTTACTAGTATTTTAATGACCTCTTTATCACCCATTCACTTAGATGTAAATCCTCTGTCATTACTCTTGACATGTTTATCATATTGTGGTGTGTGTGTTAAACATGTACTATCATCAGCTGGGTAAACAATCCTTTATGTTTTTGTTTTTATATGACTCTTTAAAAAACAACATGTCATCTGTATGGCTCTGTCAGCCAAAAAAGATCTGGTCAAGATGACTTAGTAACCAGCAAGATTGTATAGTATTGTACGTTGCCAACAAAAATGTAGAAGTAACACTCAGTATGACCTTTGTAACGATAAGACATGTCACTAGCACACACTGGCAAAACTAAAATAACATTGCAAACATGAAAGACAAGAAGCAATATTAACATATTATCCCATCATGCCACCCAGTGTTTCCTCACCACAACCTCATGCTGTTGCTCTGAGCCTAATAGTTCACAGCTATGATGGTGTTATTAACAACATCCTGGAATTTCATTGGAAACCATTAATATCTGTCAGGAATGTAAAAACCAACTCACCATTTCATTTATTTTCTCTGACTTTGGATTTCATTACAGATTTTTTTTTTCTTGCCAGCCTGGACCAATTATTCTTTAAAACAATGAAGAATTAATTTACACCTGTTGTCGAATACTTTTTTTTCTAGTTAAAAAATAATTAAGCCATCATTACACATCATGATTAATGGATTGCTGTTTTTCATCTGTTCTCCCAGTTAATTTGTTTTTCCTGCCTCTGACAAGGTAGCACAAATCAAATTACATTTCCACTGCCCCAAACCTGAAGATCCACATTTTCTACTATTTCCTTTTCTCCGCCTCATTTTCATCATGTAATGGATCACAGGCTTGATGTTAAATTTATTCATGAATCATTTCATTATACCAGCCAAATGCTTTTTAAATTTTTGCATACAACTGTTAACATTAGCTGGAAATTAAAAACTTGCATAAACTCAGCAGTGTGTAAAACTGGCCTAGCCACACAAGTAAATACTGTACTGTGCTCTTCTTCTGAAGAGATTAGTCACCTTGTATAACAAAAATCCATTAAGTCTGGCATCAGGTCAACCAAGGGATTTGTAATATATCTATGAAAAAATAAAATTGGATATCCTTTTTCAAAAAATCTAATTTCGCAAGTTTCAAGTGTGAAAGGGAAAATGCAAACATGTGGCAGAAAATAAATAGCCAATTACTGTATTACTCTGTTATTGTTTTCTTTTAGTCAACGTGAAATTCGTGCCTGTAAGCAAAACCAATACCCAGCTGTGTTACATTTCTGTATACCTTTGAAGCAAACTTTCTTAAAGTATTTTTCAAACTTCCAAATTTCAAGGTTAAGAATCCAGCAGTTTTAATGTTTCTGTGCATCTCTAATATAGGTCCCCTGAGATCCAATAAAAGTCCCCCCTCCCTATTCCTGAGTGATTTAAGAGCAACAGAAACAGTCTTTATTATGCTGCTTAAAGTTCTGCTGAAGCACTCCAGGATATGGGGAAGACTTTTATTGGTACACGGGGGACCACTATTGGAGAAGGATAGACGCATTAAAATCGAAGAATGGTGGCTTTTCAAAAGCAAAAGTTTAGAAGTTTCTTGGATGTTAAAAAGATACTTTAAAAAAAATCTAAATCAAGAATGTGCTTCTGACAAGATGTGAGCTCACACCTGGGGGAACCATTCTCTTTCTCGTATGGTTCCTTAGGGCTTTCTCAGGATTACTTATTGTCTTATTGATTTTGCCAACCACACACACACACACACACAAATAGGTAGCTCAAGATAGGGTTATATTGGGTGATAAAAAGCAAACCTGTTCACAGATTGGACTGGGTGTCCTAATCATGAATTAACTTAATTTAAGTTATTTCCTTCTATGGAGACAGAGGAAGACTGTGATTTTGTATCTGTATATTTTATGAAACCCAGCAGCTGTAGTACCCCCTTAAGCCCCGCTTTCCCGGGGGTTTCTTGCACCCTGTTCTCGTCTTATCCACTGCCAGACAATCACATTTAGACCTAGCGCTGTATCTCATTTTATTTCTAACGGTGAAGAGTGACAGATGGCTACCATTAGCTTGTGTTTCTCGCATCTGTTACAAAGTGCTAATTTCCCTCATTAGAAAAAAAGACAGCTTTAGAATTGCATTTGGTCTAAAAATGTGAACATGTAATTGATGACGGTCTGCAAGAAAGTGAGCTCTAAAGTAATCCAGAGCCCCAGGCAATATATATATATATATATATATATATATATATATATATATATATATATATATATATATATATATATATATATATATACATACTCCACTAATGTTAGCAGTATACCAAATGCATACAAAATGCAAAGGAAAAGTATAAAAAAAAAACATCATAGACAACAATCTCTGGTTCTTAAAAGCCTTAGAATTTGTTTTTCTTTCACAAAACAATACTGAAAATTGCAGTTTCGTATAAAGAGCTTGATAAATCAGGCCGTACATCCACGTGCCTTGCTCAACACGGTTATTAGTTTGAGCTTTTTATGTCATACGACCAACATCATTAAAGACATTCAAATGAGGCACATTCTTTTAAAGACAAATGTTAGTTTACATAACCTTGAATCACCCTGAATTGACCCGAACCCTCAGATCCACTGCATCAATCTTTCAAAGATAAAAAAAAAAAAATCCAAGGACAGTCACAACTTTGAAGATCACCACCAAAGAGTACAGCAGTGATGCCGTCCGGGTGCTGCAATCAAACAGTGGAGGTACAAATAGAGGACAACTTGAGAACTACTTTGAAAAGAATGAAACCTCAGGGTGTGTGAGCATGTTTTTAGAAATCGCTGCATAAAAGAGTGAATGGGAGGAATCGGGATTTAAGGCTCTGTCACACTGCGCTAAGCTAAGCTTTGTATGCACCAGCGGCTGGTTTAAATCAGAATTCATCCCCTCACCTCTCCGAGCATTAATATTAATGGGAAATGTTTCTTTGTCTCTAGCTAATGGCTACCTGATAACATCTAACACTGAAAATGAAAAATAGAGAGCATTGTATTGGGGATGGAGGTAATGGACCTTGCAGTTCAGCTGCATATAGAGCACACTCAGCTTAATGTATGTTACACAGTTAGAGGGGAACAAAAAATACATTCAACTTACAGTATACAGGTAAAAGCTGCCCTTGAAGAGGCTACACACTGCTAATGAAACTCCCTGATTGATGGCTGACAGTTCAGAGGTGTCTAATCATGTGCAGGTTCACAGTTCTGGACATTACTTACACTGAACAGAACCTCTTATGACAAATTATAGTACGTAAAGTAATTTACTTACATCTGTCCACTGCTAAATGATGTAACTGTTATATGAACCTGTTGATTGGCTAATTGAGTTTTTACAGGCTCTTTCACGTTTGAGAAAAGGATTTCACAATCCCAAAAGCTTATCTGTGAAAACATCATATTTTGTCCAATAAAAGTTATTTTGTCCAATAAAAATTATCGTATGATAACCTTTTTTCAACAGTGGGAATCCAATGTTCTCATTTTAATAGAAATGTGTAACAAAACTAACTAGCGAGTACGTACTGTAATGAGGTCCTGTGGCAAAGTGGTTTGCATTGCGCGGGTGTAGGTGCTATGATTACGAAACAGAAGACAGACAACAAAGTTCATGATCCAATCAGATATTAATTTTATAATCCCGGTCTGGCAACCGCAAAGAGTAATCCCAGGCAATACACATTAATGTTACAGTCTAGAAATAGTAAACACAGTATAACACACACAAAGACACAAAGACACACAAAGTCCTAATGTGCCAGTGGTGAAATACAGTTTATTAGTGCACAGTGGTGAAGTGTTGTCCGGGTTGGTGCTGGCTTAAGCGACAGCTCCCGGTACGTGTTAGCCGTCTAATAAGAACAAACAAGTACAATTAGACACGCCAAAACAAACTCACACTAAACACTCAAGGTTACTTTTTTACTCTCCTTCATGGGTTCGCTCACAACCATAACAAAGGAACAGATTGTTTAGCCACGTCCCCTTTGGTACGTTCAGTCATGCCCCCTTGGTTAGCGAGTGCAACCGTTTCTCCTCCAATCTGCGGTTGCCACATTGCTTCCCTTCTGTGGCAATGACTTGGTGTACCGTGGCACCGCCCCTTTTCTAGATGGCTGACTTCCACCTAACCCTGGGAATTAGTTGTCAGGCCATCCAGTCTAGGGTACTCTGTTCCCTTTACACAGTGCCCTCACAGGTAGGGAGGGAGATTTATAACCAAGATTCATTCTTTGTCTGTCACAGGTCCTCAAAAATGTTTTTGCAAATGGCTCCATGCTGAAAGTTATGACTCCATCTTGTGGTTTTGGTGGTCCAAGACTACTGAAGTTAAAATAGAAATTATTGATAGCAAATGCATATCTATTGTAATGTAGGACTGTGTTTGTGAGCATGCTGTGTATAGCACTGAGTTTCCAGTACTAGTCATTTAAATGCTGTTTCAGCAGTGTTTTAGGAAATTCCATGTCTAGGTCAGAGAATAATACTGTGCATAGTGTGAGCCATGTTTGGTAGTGTGATAGTTTCTTTGTATTTTTAAATTGGTGAGATGTGACTGTCTATAGAGAGCATGAATTACTTACAGGATTGGTTTTATTATATATGACCGTCACTGGCCTTTGTTAATGAGGACTGTGGTTGCAGTAGTTTAACGATTATGACTAATTATTAATTTAAAGCCTGGAAAGAAATGATTGATAGTGATGCAGTACATTTTCTCTTTAACCTTCAGCAGTTTGTGATGAGCCACAGAGAATAAAAATGGACCTGTGCACCCACGAATAAAGCACTGATCTTTGTACTTGCATCTTCATGTTGTCTCCTCTTGTACTTGGAATTTACAGATGTATTTATTTTGACGTTGATAAAGCTGGACAATAAAGGCTGTGGCTAGGCACTGAGAAGGCTTCACCTACCTCACAGAACCTAGATTCTCTTCTGAACACCTGTACAATTTAATTGGGTGACTGGTGGTTGTTTGACTTGGACTAAGATTTAAACCCTGGTCTCCAGTTGGGGTGTTGCGATTCGACTTGTGTCAATGAATGGTGTATCAATGAATATCAAATGGCTCTTGAATGATGATTGATTATATTTGGTATACCTATTTGATCTGCTTGTCTCATTTATTTTTTGTCTTGTAAAACAGTTCAAAGCATGAAAAAGGTTTTCCTTGAAAAGTTACAACACAACCAATCTTTTTAACAGTGGTGAAATTAATCCATCTGTAGTATTCCATTTGTTCTGTTTTGCACATTATCACTCTCACAAAACAATTAGCAATGTTCTGCTATTTCCATGCCTGCTCCTGTGATAGACCAAGTTGTGTCTCTTATGAACTCTATGCACATGAAGAAGCAAATACAGTTGGGCTGTGTATTAACATCAATTAGCATTATATACTGTGGTGTGATGAACACAGCTTTTCTGATGCATGTAATTAAAAAAAAATCAAAAAACAAATTAATATCACAGTCATTATACTGTTCACCCAAGTACTTAGGTGAATTTAATTATCTTGATTAACTTTTATTTGATTACAATACATTGATTACATCGTGTACAATGTGCAGTTTCAAAAACTGTAATAATCACTTTTATAATAAATTGGGATCTTTAGGTTGTGTCATTTGGGGACTGATGTCTAGCGACGTCAAAAGAAAGGAGAACGGTCTAGTAAGCATTGCACTACTGTAGCAGAATCAAAAGTCTGCAGAGACATACAGTACAATCTTGTGAAATCCAGAAGGAAGGAGCAGGGTCTCCTGTGATCACACTGTGTCATCCTGTCTGTCTGTATAGTTAACGGAAGTACTGTTATGATTGTCTGTGACAGATACTGACTTACATGTCAGGTATCTCAATCTCAATGTACAGGGTGTCAGTATGTGGATCTTTTGAAGATGTGACTAACCAATAAACATTTCAGCCCCCTGTATAAGGAGTGTGTATTCCCTCCTTTGCTTTGTGACCTTGCTGTCGTTTGTCGGCCTTATTCACAGAGCATTATTTAAATATATATTTTGTATGAATAAAGATTGATTTTCAACTTTTCTGGACTGTAATTAAAGAAGCCAACAACAATCTTGTGGATATCAAACTATTTTATTCATAAAACAAAGACTGAGTGAAAGTTGAAGCTTTGCATGTGTCTGTGACAGTATTTCAAGGACAAAGATGTCTCAGACTCATGTTATCCCTCAGTTGAGCGATCTGTGGTGCTAGGTGTGTGTCTGCAGTGTCGACAGGTTGGCTGGCCCTCTACGGGGGTCCTGTTTGGAACAGATGTAAAGACCCACGCTTCGGCATGTAGACATATGGCCCGGGACTACACTGCCTGCCAGTGCTGCTGGAGTACAGCATGTTGGTTTAGTAGAACAGTGTGAGTCTGGAGCGACTGGCACCGGAGTGGAGGGCTGCTGTAGGGCCTCGACTGGCAGAAGTGGCACCAGATTGGTAGGTCTGAGCTCGGAGCAGCGCCAGCAAGCGAGAGACCGCGGAGATGGGCAATGAGAAGCGGATGTGAAAGGGAGAGGGTTCCTTTCTTTATTTATCACAAGTTATATTTACACCGGATGATGACCTCCTGAGTCCTCCTATTTTGTTGACAGCCTAGGGATGTCCTCTAAACCGTGTCCGGACCCTACAGCACGTCTGTTACCACAAATCCACCACCGCGTGACCCAGTACAGCGCAACCCCACCACCGCGTGACCCAATACAGCGCAACCCCATCACTGTGGGACCCCTCACCGCGGGACACCTTTACAGCGACAGACCACCACCGCGAGCCCTGTTACAGTGCATCACCGCGCACAACTTAGTAGCTGTACTTGCTGCCTGCATTGAGATGCATTCAGGGTTTTAAGTTATTGTGAAGTAGCTGCATGGTTTGTTAATTAAAGACACTAAAACTAGTTTTTTTGTTTGTGTTACTGTAACACTGTAGAAGCGACACATTGATTGGTAATACTTTAGAATAAGTTTCAGTAATTCAAACTATGTACTAACCCCGTTTTTTTTTTTTTTAAACTAAAATTAACTTGCATTTCTCACTTAATCATATCTTAAACCCCCTAATGAGCGTTTTTAGTATGATGAACAGGCACTTATTTTAAAGTGGGACAATTTATTTAATACATTATATTCATTAATTAGTCAGGAACTTCTCCTGGCTGTGTTTACCTCTTTGCAGCAAAGTGTTTCCCTCTGTGATTCTGTCCCATGCTGCTTGTTGCCAGTGGCACACAGTAACACATCTATTTAACGTACAGCTCACATTCAGATTTGTGCTTTTTCAATCAATCAACTGTTGTTTCTATAGTTATTTTCTCTCTGTTCTTTCCAGAGACAGGAAGGTAAAGTCGAATCTTTGATGACCCTTTTATCCTGACTGCTTCGGGGAGTATGTGCCTCCGCCACAGTGTAGCCTGATAGAAAGTTTTCTACTTTGTTTCCTCAGTCTGAAACACTAGCATGACTTAGTTGTGCGTCAGGATGAGCTCCCTGTACTGGCATGTGGTTGTGATGTGTTCAGTTATCACTTGGAGGCCACAGGGGTCTCTGGCTGTAATGATGGCCTCTCACTCATTTGCAGTGAGACACTCATTTTAGAAAACTTTTTGGCAACAGGTTTAGCAGTCACAAGTCCAAAAAGAAAGGAAGTGACCATGGATTTTAATGGACTATTCCCAAATGCCATCTCTGTACATGTGTTCTTGCAATTGCAAGAGACAAGCCTAAGCCCAAAGCAACATGCACATGTGCAAGGAATAGTGGCTTTTCCCCGTGGTTACTCATGAGCTGTTTTACCTTTACTTGGTCAGTCCTTTCATACCCAATAGTGTATTCTAGTAAAACAAATACTGTACCATGATTGCAATGGTAAAGCTTCTTCAAGAAAGCAAGCTGAGGCCTGAGTAAGACAGCTATGAAAATAATTTCACACACCTGCCACTTTCTAACCAGATCTCAAGGGCTGCACTGCTTCAATTTTTCTCAAAATCACATTCCCAAAGTCATTTTTATCTCATCTGGCAGGCTTATACAGACAAATATTGCAAATCCTCCCCAGCCCCAAACCCCACACACACTTAAATTACTCAAGGGACAGATCTTTCTTTTTGTCAGAGCAGTGAATGAAAAATAAATCAGAGACTCTTGTTATAAAAAGCAATTCAGAACTGGAAGAAGTAAAATACCACACAATGTCACCGGCTTGTACAACACCTTTGGATTAAAAAGAAGCGATTAAGGATAATGAATGTGTAAGTGATATCCACTGTGACTTCTTCTTCCAATAAAACCTCACATGACAATGCCTACTAATTTTCTTGACATTTGTAACAACAGGCCTCGGGTGGGAGCTAATGGAAAGGCCAGCAGTCTCTCTCTCTCTCTCTCTCTCTCTCTCTCTCTCTCTCCTCTCCTCTCTCTCTCTCCTCTCTCTCCCCTACCTCTCTCTCTCTCTCTCTCCTCTCTCTCTCTCTCTCTCTCTCTCTCTCTCTCTCTCTCTCTCTCTCTCTCTCTCTCTCTCTCTCTCTCTCCTCTCTCTCTCCTCTCTCTCTCTCTCCTCTCTCTCTCTCTCTCAATAAACCAAACCCTCCTTGCTCTGCTAACAAGGGGTTTTATTGGCCAGGAAGTTATTAAACATGTTTAATTACTTTTAGACAAAGCGAGAGGAAAAGAGAGTCAAGGCTAGCTCCTGCCCTGCTGCAGCAGTCTTTCAGTTAATTTATTTTACAGACAGTGAAAATCCATGTTCAGTACATTTTTATAGGATACAGGAGTGAAAGTGCTGATTAACTGATGTTAACATGTTTTAAGACAATAAGCATATGTCTCACTGAGCATCACTGTGAAGGGGTATAATAGACAGGACGATTTTAAGCAGAATACCAATGTGTACTGTGCTGGGTGGCCAAGAACATTACTGCTCTTCTTTAATGTCATTATGCTTATGTTTTATCTTCTAAACTTGACTGATCTGTCTCAAAGTCACCTAGCATGGCATCATATCCAAGAGCAGTACCTAGTGATCAGTGATCAAGATATATATAATAGATGGGCTTCAATGAGTCACAGAAACCCTAGGTGAATTGTTTTCCTGTAAATCTATTATTTTTTTATACTACATAGATAGGTTCAGCAGTACAGTTGTTTTTTTTTAAACGTAGTGTTTCAGTGCTGTACAGACATTCTATGTCGTTATCCGTTAGCGCTTCAGCTTTATTTGGATGATTGCCTTTACCTTGTTTTAATTTCTCGTTCCTCTCCAGTTTCTCTGAGATACGACTGTACAGCTTTACATCATTTTTTAACGTATTCTTATTTTGTTGATCACTAATGAACATTTCTGTACTGTGCTTTCTTTTTATGATACATTTCATCAGAAGAAACATATCACTTATATTTGAGCATCAAAAGAAACCTATCACTTATATTTTTATAAAATTCACTAGATGTGATCGAAAAAGACAAACTCTGTTTTAGAGCAGGTGCAGTGACTTTTTATTGTGCTGATTAACAATTGACATAACGAAGATGCTGCAAAATGATCTGTCAATCTTGGGCAGGTGACTCTTGGTCTCCCAGTTCGTGGCCTGTCATTGACAGAGTGTGTCTGGTTATACCGTCTCGCCTGGTTGCTGGCTGTGAGCCTGGTTGGCTGTCTTGCCTGATTGCTGGCTGTGAGCACCCAAGACGGCGAGCCACAGTACGCTGCCCTTGTCCAGCCTCCAACATGCCGATTGCATGAAGGCGCTGCTCTGTTGACAGACGTGGCATATTGTTTTTTATGTGATTTTCTGTATTGCATTCATTCAAGCTTGCAATTCAACAGCTGAAATCACTCCATATCCAGTGTCCAATCAACTGACTCACTAATTAGGTGATTAAGTGCATCTGCTTCAGTCATAGTCACTCAAGCATGTCATGATCAAGGATGAATGATCGAGTGATTAAAAAGTAAACAAAAACATTTCGTCAATGTCCATAATGTATATACTTTATTTTGTTTTGATAAGTTTATTTTGATGCTCGGCGTGTGTGTGTGTGTGTGTGTGTGTGTGTGTGTGTGTGTATATATATATATATATATATATATATGTTTTTATTTTAGTGCAGCTCAGTTCTGATTCCAGTAGGCCATTTCTGCAATGGTAGAGACATCTAGTGGCTCCATGTGGAACTGCTCCATGTTTGCAGACCTGTGTTTTGTTGAAGCTTATGTGCGTGGTGGTGTTTTTTTTTTTCTTCTGAAGTGTTGACCCAAGACTGCTGCCTAAACTCACTTTCTCACAGGTAAGCTTTTTACATTTTTAATATTTTGAATTCCTCAAGGTTCACCAGTGACTGTTAGAATCTTAAGCAGGTGCTGCTCTTGTACAAAAGGCAAATCCTTACAAAAACAGTACAAATTGCCACTGCTGTTTATGGTACTACTGTGCAACTGAGCCAGTATTCACGCCCAAAGACATACAGCACAGCCAAAGACCTACAAGTTTAGTGTGGTACTTGTAAGTACTACTAAATGTGCTGCTTGAGGTTGTCGAACAGCCAGGAAGTAAATAATGTATTGGCAGCACTAAGCAGCAGTAGCCACTAAGATCATATTCATCGTTTAAGTAGTACTGAAGTGAGATATACAAAGTCTGCAAATTTGCTAACTAAGCAATGTTATAGTTCGATTTGTTAAGGGAAGATAACTTGCAAGGCCTCAATAATGTGTGTGGGGGGTCACAAAGACGGACAAAGTTTTATTTGCCACTAAAGAGCTAGGCAGACAAGCATTCAATGCAACCTGCAATGTAAATATAATAAATCTTTCAGCCAACTCCATTTGAAATGAAGCCCTTCCATCAATGTGTAACATCAGCTCAAGCAGCATCAGACCAGTACTGCATAAGAAGCCTCCATTGTAATGCACATTTAAAATGGTACTACTTTCAAGTTGCTCACAACAGGCACTTGTACAATGCTGTGCATTTGATTTAGTTACACAGTGATTAGATATAGCTGTCTGTATAGGGATAGGTGGTTCAGTGGGCTAAAGCTCTCCTTTCACCTTTGGGTTGGAATATATTTCAGGTCGCATTTGAAATGAGTTTCTATGAAGATGCTTCAAAATATTCACCTTGCAGTGAAACAGTATGTAAATGAATCTGTGTGTTTATTCACTTTTTCACATAACGTCTCTCCTTTAACACATGCCACATGTTTTATTATTATTATTATTATTTATTTATTTATTTATTTATTGATTTATTTATTTATTTATTTCTTAGCAGACACCCTTACCCAGGGTGACTTAGTCGTAAACAAAAATGTTACGACTTCACTCAGAACAGCTTTCCAGTAAACTACAGTAATGCAATATTCATATGCATATCTGTATCAGCCATATCACTGAAACTATTGAATTTCCCAAGGGTAGCCTTTATGTAAAGTTACTAAGGATGAGACTACGGCTGGATTTTTATAGAGCCTTTTACAGCACTGGGAGTCAACCACCTAGCCTTGGATATTTTATTAGCCTTCGTTGACTCCAACACATGCATAAATAAATATAATTTCGGCATCAAGCAGATTTATCATGATAACCCCTGTGTAATATTACGAGAGCAACAGAACGCACCGTCAATATTTTATTAATTTCGCCAGCTCAACTTCCCCTTGTCTTCCTGTAATAGCGAGTCAGCAGTGATTTCTAGTGTTTGAGTATCCGTCAGCGAAGCAGAACAGGTTTCTACATTTACATAATGTATTGTTAAGGAAGGGGAGCTGAAAATGTTATATTTAGAAATTACATTACAAGATGCTATTTTTCAGTTGGTCAGCAGATGGCGCCAACATACTGTAACAATTCGTGTAAAAGCTGCTTCGGAGACAGGCAACGTGAGAAGCTTTTTGAAAATTGTAATTGTGGTTCTTATTTTTTTTTTTTTCTAGTTTTGACATTAGGCTGCTTTCGTTCGGGTGCTTGTTCCGAATGTTTGCTGTTTCATGTGTTGTTCCAGAAAGCTTAAGGGCATGCATTTGATTAGATGTGCTGTATTCTGCACACTAAAGTGCCTCACGCTTCTCTTTTGATCTGGCTCTTTATTGAAGGCTAAAGAGATCTTAGGATGTTAAAGAAAACACCCCGTGCTCCAGCACTGAGATGATTCGCTGCAGGGCTTCATCAGAATAAGTGCAGCTGGAACAAAGAGGTATAGAACGGCATTCTGACTAACTGGGGGGCTATCAGTGAAACTCAACATCCCCTTCACAGCAACTAAAAGAGATTGGCAACCCACGCTAACCAAGGATCTTTAAGGACAGTGCAGCAGGGCACAGCAATGGCAGTGTAATAGATCTTTGTTAAGGACCAGTGGCACAAGCTCATACACAATAGAATAAGCCATTGGTATAATGCTACCACAGTGTCAATACATTTGACATGCCAATTGTGTGAATCATTTGCACTGCTGGTAATCCATTGCAGTACCGTGGAACCATATTAGTATGCTTACATACAATATATATACATGTATACTGGCAGTGAAAATACATAAACTAACCAATACTAAGAAATAGTGAGTACAAAAATAAAAAGATCAAATGGACTGGGTGGTTATTAATAATCCTAAATATGAATATTAGTCAATACTGTGGCAGCTTCTTAGTGTAGATTGAATCCCATGCACACCAAGGCATGCCTATACTGCAGAGTCGTTTTTGATTGTTGGGGAGAACCAACGGATATTTTTTTTATGCACATTACCAGCAGGTGGCAGTAAAACATCTGCAATGACTTGTGTGTCAGTCCAGGGCTTGACATGCAATCTTGTATAAAGGGACAGATGGCTCAGTCTACCAAAAACCTAGTTTACAGGCTTTGACCAAAACTTTGTCAGAATCATTGATTATTGATTACACAAACAATACATGCGATAAAATAATAAATGTAAATCTGTTTTCAGACAGATATACCCAGATATAAACACATTCACTTCAGCAGAAAGTATGCAGAGAGTTAAGGTAACCAGGACTTTCAAGAATGGAACAGGGCCACTAAGTTGTACAATGTGACTACGAACCAAAGGATGAATGATGCTGCCTGGAACATAGTGAAAGAGAAGATCGGGCTAGTTACCACTGTGTGTAGTTGCATTGTGTTTCAGAAACGAATGATCCACCCAGATAGAGAATGAAAATAAAAAAACACTGATACAAGTACAAAAAACCCACATTTTTTAGACCCCCACCAGTGCTTTACTTACTTACTGAGTCATTTGTAAAAAAAGCACGAGATGAATTACCCCCCCCCCCCAAAAAAAAAATTAACAGTAGACCAGCATTTTTTTTCCTATACTGAGAAGCCTCATTATTCACTTGAAGAGCATAAAATGTCCTTGAGATAAAGACTGCAAAATTAATTACCAGTTAATTATCACTTCTTACACTGCACAATAGAGGGTTTTTTTTTACTTTTTTTTTGTTTTACAGAAGTGCGAGTTTACCCATCGGCTGCGTAAATAGAAAAAATCCTCTGCTTGTTTATCCAGCTTAGATTCTTATTAGTAATATTTAAGCTGGGAAATGTAGTTTTATCATACAGTCCGATGGATGTTATTAAAAAGGATCCTTGAGGATAAATCCGAGCAGTAGTAATGCTGACAAAGAATACAGTTTTATATCTCAACCCCGAGTGCTGAGTCAAGACCCCAGAGAGTAATATAGATTCCTGCGGGAATTCTGTTTTGCTAACGGCAGTAAAATAAGATGTACTAGTGGACTGGCTAACTGACTCTGGCTTTGGAACACAATTAACTAAGCTTGAAAAACACAGAAACTTATCTAGAGTGTTTAAAAAGGTGCTGGATGCGAGGTGAAATTATGACTTACTTACTGAGTGTCGAAAAGAAATCCATAAAGATTCAGTATGAAGCGAAGTCCTGACGGGAAAATATAAAACATTGTTTATTTCCAATATTAATCAGCCAACACTGAACCACCCATGCCCTGCTACAGCTTTTGCAAGCTAAGAAAATGTTTGGGCTTGATTCAGAATCAATTTAGAAAATGACTTTTATTGATTTTGGGGGGTATCCAAGCATCTCCCCATTTTGGTGAGTAAAATTATTTAGTGGCATATAAACATTAGTGGCAATCCCCAGGTCTGTTAACAGACCTATCAAAAAAATTGTATTTAGAATAAAGTGGGATCTGTACAATTGGTCTAAAAGCTGATGGAATTAAATACCACAGTCCACTATGGGGCGCCAAGTGTAAAATAAATAAATAAATAAATAAAAAAGCACTAATATTTTACCAGGTGTTTTTTTTTTTCTGGATTTAACTTAAATCACATAATTTTGTCCTAGATTTAACCAAAATGTTTTCCTTTATTTCCCGATTTAGCTTAATACATAAATGTTAACAAAAACATATTTAAAAGTTTTGAAATGAGTACTTTCAGATGTAATTTATAAATATTGAAAATGTTTATCACATTTCAAATCAATATGACAGTTCCATCTGGACAAAAATGCTTCAGTCTTCTCTTCACTTAACGAATATGTAGCTGACATGTTAAATATGGGAATCTAAAAAATAGATCTGTGAAAAAACACATGGAACTTATTATTTTTTTTTTTTATACTTGGCATCAACATTTAGCTAACAGATAAATCCAAAATACCATGATCTTTCAGCATTTTAAAGTAAATTAAATCTTTGATGTTAGCAATCTGGATACATACACCTTCCACTCGATATATCGCGGGTGTTGGGGTCCAGTACAAATCCGCTATATATATATATATATCGAGAGAGCCATAGAAAAACAAATAGGCCAATAACAAATACTGTACAACCACTCCCTTGTTTTATCGGGGGCATCAGGGTCCAGTATAAATCCTTTACACAACCTGCTTTTTCTCATTTTTCATATAAAAAGTAGCACACCATTTTAATTCATACAACAGATGGAAACTGCTTCTCATCAACTTCAGTCACCGATTCATTTCATGAGTCTTCCTCTCCTTTCACAAATGCACAAACCCACTGCATTGAAAGAATCCATTCCCAACAGAGGAGGCTTGTTGCTAAGGAGCTGACATCACTGCCCTGTGACCTTTGCTAGTGCATTGCTGCCACACGTGAACACCTCGTTGGCTAAAATAAAAACCGCTTCAGCAAGTAGATATTTAATTTGCTTTGTGTTATTTGTGTTATTTTTGATTCCCATTTAGCATGTCAGCTAAATGTTGACTCGCCATGTGTTTAAAAAAAAAAAAAAAAGAAAGAAAGATTTAAAGACTGAACCTGTTTTTTTTTTACACTTGGCACCCTGTAGTCCACTAAAGATGTCTTTATTATTTTCATAACCATGCTTCACAAATGATCTCATCGCCCCAGTAAGTAGAGAGTACGAGACAATGGCTTGAGGTCCTGTTGCTTTTGCTCTAACAGCTCCAGTATATGCACCTCCACACTAAAGAGAAAGACCTAACATCTACTGTAACTTCATCCAAGCACTTAAGACCTACAGCCTTCTGTACATACACCAGAGGTTCTGATTCATACATCACAGTATGTGTTTCCAAAGCAAAATCCCATATAAGGTGTGGATCTCATTTTCTGCTGTTTCTTGAGTGGCTGACCTTCATTCCTCTTTTACACAGGTCAGGAAAGGTCAGATGTTACACACACACTTATTTAAGATATACTTCTGTACCTGCTTTTGATTTTCTTAATTGATTCAAAACCCCTCTTACTCTGAAGAACTTGCCTTCCAGATGCAGGGAATAGAACACTGAGTGAGTGACCTCTGCTGGGCCATTGTAGAACAGTGGGTTGAAAGTGTCAATAAAGGCTGTTTGGCAAAAAAGCAGAAGAAACAAATGATGCATTGAAGTCTCTGGTGTGTTCAAGGGTTGATTCTTATTCTGAAAAGTTTAAAAGGTAAAAATTCAGGTCATATGCGGGTCATATGAGCCCAGTGGTTCCAAGGCCAAAGCATTTTGTCTGGACTTACTTGATTAGTGTTGTGAACTGTAAAGGTGTCTGTTGCTCTACAAAGTAGCCCTCATTTCAGGATGTATTTGTGTTGCCAGTAGTGTAACAGCTCCCAGCACAGTAGAGTACAGTTGCTCATTTTGATTTGGACAGAGATGCACACACTCAATCACGCCTGGATAGGCAACCTGGAGGTAGCCAGCCCCCCAAATGATATATTGTGACATTGCGCCTTGTATTACAGTATATCCAGCAAACCAAGTCCATTGTAAAAGAATTACAGTGCTTGACTGTAAACTCAAATAAGATTACAACTCATACACATAGTGCAGAGCATGTGAAATCGCCAGGAGACAGTGGAGCTAAAAACTAAAAGGGTTGTGTTAACACGGGCACACTGAAGTGTGTATAAAACTGGTGAGCCTAATTGGTGTGGAAACAGCAAGTGCTACACTCTGAGATGTAGCCTACTACTATTATAGCATGTGTTTGGGAAGTTAAAGGAGTGTGAACCAAGGTTTAAAAGGTACCTATAATGAGCCTTTTCATGTATTGAAGATCTTTTGATTCTTTGCTTGCACCTTATCCTCCCAATTTGTAATCTGCAGGTATTTCAAGGTAAAGCTATAGGTGAGAAATGGATGCTGCTGTGTCCTGTTACCTAGTCATCTCCTGTATTGTAACTGAATAACTGTAAAGGATGTTTAGCAGTCCTCAAGCCTTCAGACAAAGGTGCAGGTGTAAATGTTTGATAATATTAGACCACTGTGTAGGAAGCAAAGCACTTTCCTCCTCTGTACCTGTGTCTGTGTGTGGGGGAGAGGGTTACAGGGTGGAGGTTTAGAGAGAAAGGAATACTAATTTGTGTAAAATAAGCGGGAAAGTCTCATTTTCTCACATTAATAATCCATTTAACCAGCCCCTGCTATCACATCAAATCAGCTGTAATCCAGCCTCTCTCTTTCTCAGTATATCCCTTTAATAACTTCTATAATTCTTCGATTATCGTCTCCGCCAGAAACCCATTCGGCTGCCGAAGTGACCTTTATATTTAATGGCTGTGTAATAATTGGACTCTTAAGGAGCAGGAATAGAGAGGCAGAATAAGGCTTTTTTTTTTCCCGCACACGGAACGTCCATTTGTCAAAGCGTAACTGTGAAGTGGAAGGTGGCCCCTTAGGAAGAGTGCAAGGGGGTTTGGGAGGATTATATAATTCAGAGTCTGGTTAAAGAACACTGAAGTTCACTACAAAAAGAACCATCTCAAAGTATTATGTTTTTGTTTGTTTTTTTAGCGTACTACAGTAAGTGCATTGTCGGCTGAAGTCTACCTGTTAAATATTTTAGGTGCACCAAACTGAATGTAATTATTAGCAATTCTTGAGAAATAGATGCTCAGTGTAAATTACCAAGCTTTGGATCTAAAGACCATAATTACTAAGCCATTGCTCCAGTGCAGAGCCTGTATTATTTGTTTTGCTCTTCTAGAATGATAAATGATCAGATAGTGTTGGGAAACTAGCAATAAACAACTCACAATGTAAATTAAAGTTTTGACCTACAGTATGGATATACAGTATCTTACTAGGTTTGTAAGATTACCACGTAGTAAAGCTGGGAATTACGAGCCCTACAGGTTTATTAAAGGAATATAAAGACTAATGCTAATATTAGAAGAACTTAGGTTATATACTATTCTGAGTTATTTAGTGCCAGTTTTGTAACATATTTTTAAACAAATAAATAATGGTGCATTTGTGTTGGAATATAAGATCAGTAATCTGTCCCAAAACATTTTGCATGTTTCATTGAGATATATATGTTTTGTACTGTATTATGCTGGTGATCTCATTATCATAAGTGTTAGCATTAATGTACATTAGCATGTTTCAGTCTGTGAAGTAAGCATAAATGTCATAGTTTGGGAATTAGAACTAAAAAATAGGGACTGATCAATTCTGGATAAATACATTGAATTAAAAAAAAAAAAACAATAGACATCTACAGAAAAGGGGCGTGTGGAATCCCTGTCCAACCTAACTAAGTAAGTTTAAAAAACTGGATTAAAAAACCACCTTTAAAATAACAGCCAATAAACTGTTATTTTAAAGGTGGCCTTGGAAGAAGTACTGTCCTTATAATGCTCACTTTGGTCAACTTGGAGAGTTTATTACAATTTCTTTACCTTAATGAATTCTAGGTCCCAGCACCAAAAAACAAGTTATATTGAAAATCCCCAAATCCAACTGCATGTATAAAGGGACTGCCGAAGGTGCAGCATTAGTTAATCTGCATTCTGCAAGGTTTCACTAGTTAAGGTGGTTCCTTTCCTAGCTCACTTTCTTGTGTTTACCTCTTCATTTCTAACAACCAATCGTAATGGGCTTAATACAATCAATATTCCATCAGAACAGCAAGAATGTGGCAAAGTAAATTCACAAGGGATCAGACGTACATTTTGAGGTAAAGCGCTTATTAAAAAATAGTCGGATTGGATTAAGAAACATTGTTGTCGAATAACTAAATAATTACAAAGTGAAAAGTATTCATAAGCAGCATTGAATAAAACCTAATTAGCATCAAGGCTGTAAATGTTCCTGTGAAGAATGGTAGTTTATTATCAGCGAATACTGGTTTTAACAGCAAATACTAGCAATGTATTGCAATAAAAGGTTACCAAAATCCTGAGGATCTATGAAGAATAGTATTTGCAGAACCAGGTTGGGTTACAGAGAGCCTAAACATTACAAGTTCATGCAGCATAAATTAAATTAGTTTCTATAAAAAATAATGCTTCCCAGATCTAGAGTCTTACTTCAGTGTGTTTGTGTCAATGTTCTGCCCTTTCACTGCAGTCAGGCTACCTCACATACATTTTCCCATGCTCTAGTACTCAGTGCTTTGAAGATGAAAAGTGTGAATCTGTGATGCCACTACTAGCAATTTAGTTTCCATCCTTATGCCTGCCAGTGCATAAAAAAGATAGTGCATCATTAATAAGAGTTGAAATGTAAAAGGTGAAAGGAACAAGGGGGTAAATAAAGGAAACATACACGTAGTGTCATTACATTTAACAAACGGTGGCCCCGTGCTCTTGAATTGTTAGTCTGTGTTTGTCAGCCCATAGATCTGGAGCCCGGGATAAAGTGTTCCGCCACTAGGAGATAATTGAAAATCAAAAAAGACTTTGTTAATTTGATTAGGCAGAGCCATAGCTGAATTGTTCTTCATCAAAAGAGATTTCATTTTGACATGCAATTAAATCCGCACTGCTGCAGTCTCTGTGCCGCCTGTTCTACAGTGCCAGAAGGGCTGTTGGGAGAGGGGATTGGCAGGGTGCGGGGAGTGTTAGGAGCTATTACACAGGGTGTGTGGTAATAGAATACAAGAGATGTGAGGGCGAGGAAAGAAAGGGCCACTGCACATACATAATGAGCCTGGCGTCCGCTGCATGTGTGTCTAATTATTTTCTTTTACCTCCAGCAATCAGGTGGAGGGATTATGGAACTGGGGAGTTGGTATTGACATTTTGATTGGATGGCTTACTTCCAGTATTATAAAAACTAGCTAATTACCTTTTTTTTTTTTTTGGACTGAAAAACTATTCCACCCCAATTTGAGATTACAGCGTTAGTTACATTCCTGCACCACTGAGTGTCACTAATACAGTATGTTCCAGTCCTGCATATTGCTTATTTATTTATTTATTGATTGATTGATAGAAACTTCTTGACGAAACTTTAGTACTTTTTTTTTAGTACTATTTAAAGTTTAGGGTGATCATTTTGGCTTTAAACCGTGATTCATATGTTTTGCTATGCTTCCTTGTCCCTTTTAAGCCTGGACTTGTAATTGGATTTATATATTTAACACAGCTCTGTTGTATCCCAGATATAATGACAACCTCGTTTTTTGTTAAAGCCGACCTACAGATGGGGAATATGACATCACATAAACAAACTGTGCAGCATCTCACAAGCTACTACTGAACTGTCAGCCAGCAGAACATATATGTTGCAATGCTTTCACCAAGCTCTCCATTATTTTCCTCTTCTTTTACAAGAGCTGTTCCAGAATTTTTACATGCTGAGTACCGTTCCCATGCCTTCCCTACACTGCATGGCTTTCCACAGTGTACCTCTGAAAGGGATGCACACTCACACAGAAGCCATAGTAATGAAGTAATCACAAGGTCTAGGTTGAGGTCCAGGGTGCTCAATAAGGTAGTGATTGATGAATATCTTTTGGCTGACATATTGACAATAAAATGGCTTTAAACCAATACAGTATCTTGAGAATAACATATACTGTATTGTACATGCAGCTTAATTGAAGTGAAAGGGCAGAGCATAAGTATACCCTCCATGAATAATATATACACTATGCTATATAAAATTAAGTCTACTTTCGTAATGTATCATCTATTATGCATAGGTCAGTAATTCGGACGTGAGGATCTCATGTAGTCAACAAATGGAAAAATCCAAAATGTTTCTGCATATTTACTGACTGCTTTGCAGTGCACTAATGGGAAATGTAAAACGAGTTTAGCAGTGGCCTGTAACTAGTTGGAAGTGCAGTTCTCTATCACGTTATAATTACAGAGATCTTTCTTCTCGAGTCTATGAGCTAATATATTAAAAGGAGAAAGAACACCAACCTTGATGGCAATTTAATAGCAATCGGAAGTTAACTTTAAAATATCAGGCTAATGCTTCAAGTGCAGTGTGTATATGACAACACAGCACGCTTTGGTAAGTGTGTATCTCCATTACTGTAAAACAGCACCGTAGCCATTAGCTATATGATTGACTTAAAGCGGTCTTAATTTGCTGTGCTGTAATTCTGTGCATGTCATTTGAAAAGCTAGATTCAAGGGGCTTCCCTGATTTGTCAGTAGTCAATTTGTCAGTTTAATAATGTGCGTAGGATAAAGTTGTTCATATGACAGATGATCCTGGTGTGTTTGACCACAGAAAAAAGTTAGCAAACTGACCAAGAAGACAAGTCAGAATAATAATGTTTGCTATTGTCATTATATGGAAAAACGTATTATTTATTGCAATTATCTTACATTTCAGCAATAACAATCGATGGATAATTTCATCAGATTGTTCTTTTTTATTATTATTATTTGTTTTAAAGAACAACTGTTCAGGTACATGCAAGACATGCAGTATATACCCCCCCCCCCCCATGTGTGTTGTCTTCTGTGAAACCCAGCTTCATGCAGGCAGCCAATATTAGATGTGGGAAATTGATCTTATTTTTGTGTATTTTCATTTTACTCTCATTAATAGGATTCTGCACAGACGGCTCAAATTCTTTCTTCTTTTTTTTTCTATAACCTTGGTGCTTAAATCCCCAGCTCTCGCAACAGATACTGTGGAAACCTTAATAAATTAAAATTGTGAGATGAACAGCACCTAATTGATGCACTGTATGTGATTTATAAAGATTTGCCATAAATGTTAATAGTTAGAGCAGTTAAACCAGTTTGGAAAAGATTGATGTCTCTTTTGGTAACCCCTTCACACTCCAACACACCGTACCCTGCTATAACTCTAGCCCTGGTTACCAGGGCTGTGCTCATCGAGAAGGGTTTCAGCTAGTAATGCGTACTGCTGGATTGTCACGTTGGTTCAGACCAGTACATTTCCTTTTCCTTTTTCGCAATACAATTGTACGTCAGTCAGTGCGTGGCTGGACAAATGGCCCTGCATCTGTTTTTAATAAAATCATTACAGGTGCCAGCAATCTGCAATTATGCTATAAATCTGCTATGTTTAAGTTTCCTTGATAGTATTACGGATGCTGAAGATTTTATGATTGAGTGTTTGAAGATATGGATGATAAATCTTCCTTGAACTGGGAATACTTAATACAGGAGTTATTCACCCAGAAATAAGTATTAGGCAATGCAAAAAAAATAAGCAATCAGAAAGAGTAGCGGAGTGAGAAATTGTATTGCATTTTATTTATTATTGCCTGTTTCCTCCCTATTTTTTTTGTTCCACCAATAATAAACAAGGTCAGGGCTAAGTTTTGAACAAAGCAGTCTATCAAATTAATATCATAAAACTATATGCTGGAAATGGAACTGTAAAATCTAAATATTGATACTGATTGTGAAAGAACCTGTTTCAGGATCTCACAGTTTTTGCTTTCCATGAAGAAATGTGAATCTAAACAGACATTTTAAATGAATAAATACTGTACATACTGATAGGTTCCAGAAAAATTGAGGTACGATGTTTAAGAAACTAACCATTATTTATAACTGAGTGTTTGAAGTTACGGTTAAATTGCTGAAAAAAAAAAAATAATAATAACAATGTGTATCAAGCATGCTGTTACATTGCATGCTGGGTAATTAAAGTAGCCTCCTGGGAGGAAAATTAGGAGAATATCTCGTCTTACCTGCCTGGTCTCTGAGGGAGGACAGAATCTGCAGCGCTAGCAAGGTGCAATGTTTTTTCTTTAAAACGAGGAAACTAGGTGACAAGGACTATTACTTTTATGGCTTGTGTTTTTTTTTTTTTACTTTCTTTTTTTCATTCACCCTTAGAACTGTTGCGATTTATCTTGGCTCCCCATCCCAGCCACAATTGTATTTCTGTGGAGCTAATTGTGCAGAAACCCAGTAGGTAGGAGTACCATTAGGCTAACATTCATTTAAAAGAGTGCATCTGTTACCGTTAAAGAAGACAACTCTTTTTAAGAAGTAGAAAGGTAAAATACAATCACAAATAACAGTTTCACGAAAGCAATGCCTCATCCACAAGTGCATGACATGTATTTCTCCAATGTTGGCAGGCAGCCTTATTAGTTTCCATCTAACTGAGAGCATGCAAAAGCAGCCTGGCTTGTGGGGGCCGGAGTTTCCTTATTTGACAAACATTCTTCCTCAAGCAGAGGCCTAAACTGTGAGGGCGGAAGTGCAAGCTACGAGAAAAGCTTTATTTCTGAGTAAAGGTTAATTGAGTTCACCAAACAAATGTTAGACTTTAAATCATCAAGCTTTTGATTATAAAGAAGATCTTAATGTAGGTATGCTACCTGTACTGTGTAATGCAGGATAAAGTCTATATTAGTGTTTTCTACCTCTATTATAAACAAGCCACAGTTAAACCAAAATCAGGGGTTCCTGACCTTTGCACTTTAAAAGGCTCATGCAGGGCCCTCACACAGTCTTGTATGCAACCGAGCCCCATTGCCTTTATTTTAATATCAATTCACTTTCAATGTCTTGCTGAGATTATTACTACTATCTTGACATTTTTTAGGACAAAATTGACATACTGTAGGTTGAAAACTGATTGTCAGTGGAGTAATTTCTCCAGATTTGTTATTTAATGTGCAGTTCAGGATAGATATACATTACCCCTCAAGAATTAGTGTAGGATAGATGTACAGATGACAGATTAAGCATAACAACACAAATTTCTGGAGGGCTTTGTAGCACATCAAATGTGCTACAGTATAGTGGGTGTCATATTTACTAGTCATATGGGTTTTGTATACATACCGTTATATTGTCTCTACACACATATTAAATGAAGTCTTGCTGGAACAGGTCATAACTTGGGCTTTGCTGTGTGGCTTTATCCAGTCATGTGTCCCCAGTGCAAGTCATGTCACACACCTAACCCCACAAAGCAGCTGTCATACAGCCTGTCAGCAAACCCCTCAACTCTGCAGTGCCTAGTCTTATCCTGCTCTGCCTGTCTGCATTGGCATGTAAATATGCAGCCAATTATTGGCAGGAGTGATTGGCATCATAGTGAGCAGATTTCAGTTGAACCCTAGTCAGATGTCACATGGTCTGTAACTAGTAAGCAAGACATTAGTTCCCCTGCTGTACATACAGCACACTTGCACTGGGGATTTCTTCTCAGGGAAATGTGCTTTCAACCCTGGCTGCTTTGGGAGCCACCTCTCTGGTTCTAATGAACCACTCTAAACGAGGCATGTACATTGGTTATATTTTGAACACCATATGGCTACAAGCTTCAGTCTAGCCTGGGCATTACCATGCTAGACCAATGTGCTCCCCTTGTATACCCACAAACATGATTAAATGTGACACTCAAAAACCTAGTGCTGTGGCACTTGGCTACATCGTCTCCCATATTGTAGTGCCAACAGCATGCTACCCATCTCTGATGCCTTCTCCTGTCTTTGCAGAAATGAAAGACAAATTGAATTCAACAGCAAATGGAATATTAATTAAAACATTGTTGTTTAAAAATGCAGAAAGCTAAGCAATATAAACTGGATGAAATTAAAATTCTGCCTTCCATTTAAATGAGGCTGCGCTGTCATTGAGTTACAAAGCATTGCATATTGACGTCCCTTCACCTGCTGTAAATGTTTCCGAAGAGGGTTTGTGGTTTGCAAGATTCATTTAGCATTGATTGCTTTATTGGCATTAGTATCAGTGTAGTTTAGTATACCTTGATGCATATATGGCTGTGGCAAAGTGGTTAACAGGGTGCAGGTGATCAATAATCAGACAGACAACGATAATCCAGGTGCAATGTTGTTTAATTGTTTGTAATCCAATTGCCTGATGGCGTAACAACAGTAAATAACAAACAAAGTTAACAGGCAATACAGCAGCTTGTATTGCTCTGTTTAAATCCATGGTTGGTTCCCAAATAATAAACAGCCCCGTTCTTATTCACCCACATGTAACACAGACACAAACACACAGTCCACAGTGCGTGCTCTAGTGCTCGTTGTGAATATACAGTCTTTGGTGATACAAAGTTCTGTGATGATGATCCGGGTTTAGTGCTGGCCTTTGGCGACTGCTCCGGATCGTGTTAAATAACAACAAATAGTATGTAATAACGACAAAACAAAACAAAATTCACAGCACAGTTCTCCTTTTAGTTACCAGTTTTTAACCATTCCCAAAGGAACAGATCACATCACTACATCCCCTTAAATACCTGCAACCATGACCCCTTGGTTAACTAGTGCACCCGCTCCTCCAATCTGCGGATGCTAAATTGCTTCCCGTTCCTGTACTGTAGCTCTGTCCCCTTTCACTGCAGTGTTTTATCTAAGTCCTGAAAATGAACGTTTTAAACCAGGATAGCCGATATCTGTAACAAATATTGAAGATTTATGCTCCAAACAGGACATCTTTCCCCACTGCCAATACACCAATATAGTTCAGTGCAGTTTGTTACAGTGAGATGCATACTTTAGCTGAATGTCTGGTGTGTTTGCAATAATCTTCATTGTCACTCTGAACTGCTTCCATCCCCTCCTTGTGAATGACATTTGAGGATCAACGGGTATCTCGCTGGTTAAACAGTCACACTGTATTAAATACAAGGTTGGTAGAAATTTAGAACCACTTAACAGAACAGCAAAGGGTACATTGTCCTGTGTGGGAAGCAGATTTGCAAAGAACCCAAATCAATTGCCCTCTTTGGCCTTCTGAAACCATAATCTGAAAACAATTGGAAATCTTTGAAACCTTGTCGGAAGGCTAGGAAAATAAAACGCAGCAAATGCCAAATAGCAGAAGAGTGGAATAAATTAATTACCCAAGTGAGGAATGAAAGTCTATGAGATCGGCCAGTGGCTGTTATTAAATGACATTTTGCTCCTGTGTTACTGTAGTTTAAAGAAATGTTGGACAAGGCTAGACACTGGTCATTTGTTTGTCTTCTTAGGAGTTTGCCCTTTAAAGCTATCCTCTTGTCCTGTGAAGAACTCCTTACGCCCCTTCAAAGTAACATTGAAAGTTGGCAATATATTTCCAATTTATATTTGGAAAAGCCAAGGTCAAACAATACCCAGTCTTTCTATTTTGTGCAAAACAGCTGTGTGTGTGGATTATATATGCATATATGCTATAAACAGTATATAGCAGGATCCAAAATTTGTCATGCATGATGTCAGCATTTATTTGAGTCTAATTTTAATCAAGATTTTTTAGAATTATTCTGTCATAATTAATCGTATCTGAGAATCATACCTGAGATTTGAGCTGAAATTCAGACTACTTCCAAATTGTTATGGTTTGGGATTGGGGCTTTGGTTTTGTGCACAAGCCTAGTGGTTGGACTTCCTGCTTAAGCCTAGGCTTGTCTAAAGGTGTCATTTTTAAATAGAAACTCAACACAGATGGATTTTCGCATGTAAAAAAGTTATGAGGCCACGTGAAAAATGTATTTCATCAAGCACTGTGAGCTTCCATTTTTGAATTAAGTAGAAACTTCATAAGAGACATATTGTGCTGTTCATGTCATAACAGGTTTGTATTAACAGTTACAGTGACATATAGTATAGTGCTTGGAAGCCTATTTTGAGAAACTGCGGACGCACACTGTATACTTGTTTTGTGATCTCTCTTTGCTTACTTGAATTGTATTTTTTGTTGGGTCTTGGCAGATCTCCATAGAGACTAGATTTGAATTAAGGGACAAGGAAAAAAGAAAAGATGACAGTGTTTTTAGCAAGTTGTTGAAAAATTGTATGTGTTTTGGGAAGTCATGGGATAGCATGCATCAGCTTTTTGTAAAGTAGCTGCCATTGTTCAGAAAGAGATATTTATTATATGGTTAGTATCTGAAGTAGCAGGAGCTGAAGGTTAATTCAAGGTTATTACCAAAAAAGCATGTACTGTAATTACGAGTGGTGAAATTTTGTTTGGTCTGGCGTTTTTACCAGGAAGTTAATTGTATCTATTATTAGTTGACAGGTTTATCTGTCTTCCTGCCCAGCACCATGCCACACAGCATCTTAAATTGTACGTTTTTGCCATGCTGGGTTTCAACTACTGGGCATAGAGTACTTGAAAAAATGGTGAACACTTAAAGGACAAACCAAACTAAAATGAGGTGTATGCCCTTAATTATAAAAACAAAATGTAGCCAGAAATAAACATTTCAAAAAGTCATCTTTCATTTAGGAGTTTATTAGACCCCTGTTGTGAACGTGTTCAATGGCAAGCAAGCTCCCACCACACAGGCTTGTGCTCCCGCTGTAAGGATTAGTAGAACATCATTCTGATCATCAAGTGGGAATCTGGGGACGTTGTTTACAATGTGCAACATCAGCTGTAACAAGTGCCTAGTTTTGAACCTGGGTCCCAAGGGATATGCATATTGAATATTGCATGAGTGTGAGTGTTGCTACATGCAACTGCTTGTGTAAAATGTTCCTATTTGTCACCCATCACAAGTACATTTTATAGACATTACTGTCTCTATTATAATACACCGCAAATTAAAAAAAAAAAAAAACACAGAAAATGTCTAATTGTAAAATGTGTGTAGGGGAGGGGTGAGGATATTTCAACAGTGACTAAAGTATAATATCCTTTTTATCAGTGTTTGAATATATACAGTGCCTTGCAAAAGTATTCAGACCCCTGACCAATTCTCTCATATTACTGAATTTCAAATGGTACATTGAAATTTTGTTCTGTTTGATATTTTATTTTAAAACACTGAAACTCAAAATCAATTATTGTAAGGTGACATTGGTTTTATGTTGGGAAATATTTTTAAGAAAAATAAAAAACTGAAATATCTTGCTTGCATAAGTATTCAACCCCCACACATTAATATTTGGTAGAGCCACCTTTCGCTGCAATAACAGCTTTAAGTCTTTTGGGGTAAGTATGTACCAGCTTTGCACACAGTGTTGGAGTGATTTTGGCCCATTCTTCTTGGCAGATTTGCTCCAGGTTGTTCAGGTTGGTTGGACGACGCTTGTGGACTGCAATTTTCAAATAGTGCCACAGATTCTCAATGGGATTGAGATCAGGACTTTCACTGGGCCACTGTAGGACATTCACCTTTTTGTTCTTGAGCCACTCCAATGTTGCTTTGGCCTTGTGCTTGGGATCATTGTCCTGCTGAAAGGTGAATTTTCTCCCAAGCTTCAGTTTTTTAACGGACTGAAGAAGGTTCTCTTGCAGTATTTCCCTGTATTTTGCTCCATCCATTCTTCCTTGAATTTTAACAAGATGCCCAGTCCCTGCTGATGAGAAGCATCCCCACAGCATGATGCTGCCACCACCATACTTCACTGTAGGGATGGTGTGTCTTGAGGCATGGGCAGTGTTAGGTTTGCGCCACACATAGTGCTTTGAGTTTTGGCCAAAAAGCTCTATCTTGTTCTCATCTGACCACAAAACCTTTTCCCACATCGCAGCTGGGTCACTCTCATGCTTTCTGGCAAACTCCAGATGTGCTTTCAGATGGTACTTTTTGAGTAACGACTTCTTTCTTGCCACCCTCCCATACAGGCCAGTGTTATGCAGAGCTCTTGATATGGCTGACTGGTGCACCATTACTCCACTCCCAGCCACTGAACTCTGTAGCTCCTTCAAAGTGATTGTTGGCCTCTCTGTGGCTTCTCTCACAAGTCTCCTTCTTGTCTGAGCGCTGAGTTTTGAGGGACAGCCTTTTCTTGGCAGTGCCTGGGTGGTGTGATGCAGCTTCCACTTCCTGATTATTGATCCAACTGTGCTCACTGGGATATCCAAACACTTGGATATTATTTTGTACCCTTTCCCTAATCTATGCATTTGTATTACTTTATCTCTAACTTCTGTAGAATGCTCTTTGGTCTTGATTTTCCTTCAGGCTGTGAATCTGACCAATGATCCTTCAACAGTGGGGGTTTTATCCAGAAAATGTGACAGCAACTTTAATGGTTCACAGGTGGAGGCCAATGGTAAGGTAATTGTGTCCTCGTTAGGGCAATTTCTTTCATCGGTATAAACTGGGAGCTTCCACAGCACAGGGGTTGAATACTTATGCAAGCAAGATATTTCAGTTTTTTATTTTTCTTAAAAATATTCCCAACATAAAACCAATGTCACCTTACAATAATTGATTTTGAGTTTCAGTGTTTTAAAATAAAATATAAAACAGAACAAAATTTCAATGTACCATTTGTAATTCAGTAATATGAGAGAATTGGTCAAGGGTCTGAATACTTTTGCAAGGCACTGTATATATTTTTTTTTTATTGATTGCATTAATTTGGTAAATGTATTGAATTTCCAAATATAGAAACATTCATATTGAACTGTGTACCAGCAGTTTATAAAAAATGGCATGTTTTACTTTGCTGCATTTCACTTGATTTATTGGTTAACCTGCATTTGCAGTTTTTTCCAGTTTTTGAAGAAAGTTTTAAGGAGAAATGAGGACTAGGAGCCCACTTTCAAACACCAGTTAAATCGGCAGTGTTACTCGATTGTGTTCAGTTTTACATTAATATATTGGCATCTGTTTACTACGTTCTTTCCATAGTTTAGCCTTGCAGACAGTCCCAACCCCAAAGTCCCAATTGTAGTGACACAAGCTTCTTAGTCTCTCGGTGCTTTTTTTGCCATTCTGTTTCTGTTTGTGCAGCTTTTGGCTCCCTTTTTTTTAATACATTTTATAGGACAAACGTCTTAATGATGTCAAATTGGAGAATAGAAAAGTCAAAGAGTATGTAGTTTGAATTATAAGCCTACCTTTGGGAACTACATTTTCAGAGGAATGAATAATGTTAGGTTATGGATGTAACTCTGGTTCCCCGAAAGAGAAGACGACCAACAACCATACTTTTGGGAAAGTACAGTATATCAAAGCCGTCGCGAGGGAGTATGAGTGGACAGCATATGAGGGACGTCCCACTACCACCGTCTAGTGTTGGTGGTGTGAGCGTGCAACCTCAAGGACCCTTGTGCCTAACGAAGGCATAGAAGGATCTACCACATTAAGTCGGTAGAACCTGTTGAATGTATGCGGAGTAGCCCAGCTAGCCGCAGTACAAATGTCAGTCAATGAGGCACCTCTAAAGAGGGCCCATGACCTAGCCACACCTCTGGTTGAGTGCACGTCCACCCTCCCAGTTGGGGGTAGGCTGGCATTAGTATACGCAGTCGAGGCTGTGTCCACAATCCAGTGGGACAGCCGCTGCTTAGAGAGGGCTTGACCTCAGGTCCTTTCGCCATGACAAAGTGCTAATCAGACTGATGCAGCACTCTCGTTCCGTCCACATAACCTCTCAATGCCCGAACAGGGCAGAGGGAATTCAGTATCCTATCCGTCTCCTCTGCAAAGGGAGGGGGATGGAAAGCCTCTAGTTCCACTGACTGATTCAAGTGAAAAGCTGTAATCACCTTAGGGAGGAAAGCAGAGTTTGTGCGCAACGATACCCTGTTGCCATTGTCCCAAATACGCATACAGGAACTGTGCACTGACAGTGCCTGTAGCTCACTGACCCGCTTAGCGGAGGTGATAGCTACCAGAAAGGCTGTCTTCATAGAGAGATATTTCAACTCTGTGGAATGTATAGGGTCAAACAGGGCCTTAGTGAGAGCCTCCAATACCACATCTAGACTCCAATTGGAGAGGACATCCTTTCTAGGATGACGTAACCGCCGAGCACCCTTTAGAAAACGGGTCGCTAGTATATGAGCGCCTGGGGATACTGAATGGGCACATGGCAAGCAGATATGGTCGCCTCTAACAGATCTTGCAGAAACTGTAAAATAATTGCTATAGGGCAATAGATGGGATCATGACCTCTGGTCATGCACCAATTTTGAAAATACTTCCACTTGTAGGCGTACAACGCTCTTGTGGAAGAAGCCCTAGCGTTCTGCAGTGTACTGACAACTGCGTGTGAGAGCCCTAACGAGGACAAACGGTCCTGTTCAGGGGCCAGACCCACAGTTGGAGTCTGCCCGGCATTGGGTGCCAGAAAGTGCCTTTCATCTGACTGAGGAGATCCGTGTGTAGCGGAATATCCCAGGGCTTACTTCAATGCAGTAACACACACAGACACTCAACAGCAAGCTGGAGTGTAAGGTGTTTTTTTTTTTTTTTTGGAAAGCAGTATTTTAATAGTAATCAGCAACCTCTAGGGGCAGACTAGGTTGAGCACTGAGGTAGCCCAGAATCCTCCACTCCACAGCGGATGCAGCAGGGCTGGGTCTCGCTGGAGGATAGCATCTCTCTCTGATTTCTATTTAGTTATTTTTTTTAAAGCTGCAAGGTTAGTGAAAGCAGACTACAATCGCCAGGCGATGTAGGCTGTTGGAAATATATATATATATATATATATATATATATATATATATATATATATATATATATATATATATATATTTAAAACGGAGCTCCGTTGCACAGCGTTAGCTCTGGCTTCAGCTGTTGAGCCCTGATTCCGGGGAAGTGGCAAGCCGACTTCCAGCAGTAATTTACCAGGGAACTACAGAAAACTGGAAGAAAGAGCTCTTTTTAAAAAGAGTCAATCACACAACTGTAAGAGGTTAGTTATACCTGCCTTACTTACCTGGTTGTGAGAAGCAAAAGAGGGTGAGATCTCCGTGCAGTGACTATTTATTACCTCGGTGAGGCAGGACCAAGGAAGTCACTCCACGGAGAGGCCTATCCGCAGCTTTGATATAAAATGCTCAGTGAATACCTGACCTGTGACAGGCATATCCCAAAAGTATTATTGTTGGTCGTCTTCGAATTCAAAGGGAACCAGCTGTGGTTAACAGCTCTCAGGCTTTGCCTTTGGGTCACCATCCCCAGACTGCCCTGTGAATATGAGTAAGTTTGGTGCAGCAGTTTATCTCTGAGGTTCATCCATATCTTTAAAACATGGATGAACTAGCTACGGCATACAAGAAGCAGCATAATACTTGCAATACCTTTCACACATGGCTCTGGGGTGGTTGTATAAACAGTATTGGTATACATCCCAATAAACATGAGAAAACAAATATGTGTTAGCTAAGTATAAATGTGTTACTATAGTAGCCAACCAATGCTGTTTAAAAGCTAGATGGAAAGGCAAGATTGTCATAAAGAGAAAAAATAAAGAAGTCGTCCTTTTTTCTTTGTCTTCCCTGTGCCGTGCACAACTCAATCTGCAGGTAATATGCATGTTTATTTGTGAATGAAACATTCTGGAATTTCTAAAAGGCTCCACTTTGGAATTTAAATTGTTGGCCAAGTGCTTGAGGTAGAAGTAGCTGACTTCTACATTATGCACCCTGTGCTCTGTGTTCTAGATGTGCTGCTGTCATTATGCATGGAGATTATAATATGCAGCCTGGTATATGAATGTTTGAATTCTACCTGCAGAACCACTAAGGTTTTAGCTTGGTAACCTGCAGACACACATGGGGAAAGACTTGTACAAGACAAACCAGTGGACCTTAAAGCACAAAACTGATCTCTTTTATGCACAAGATTTTCTTTTCTTGTTTTAATCAATAAGAACACAGCAGCGCTCAATAAGTATGTATTCTCTACCAGGCCTATTAAAAAGAAAAGAAGGGGAGGGAACAACACAGAACAATTCTCTCCAATACACAAAGCACAAATTGTTTTATACCTGTTATTGTATGATTTTGAAGAAGCTAATTTGAAACTCATATTGTGTGTTGTTTTTTTTTTTATAGTAATGTAATTTAATCAAGTTTACAAAAAGAAAAAAAAAACTACAGAGGTAATCCAGAGATGTGTGTTTTTTTCCCCTACCAATTAAAATTTCTGATTAATGTTCATTACTATCACGCCACAGTCATTAAGGTGCTCCCCTGGCATCCAATCCATTTTCTAATCTAGTTAGCCCACTTACCCCCCATAGATCCACTTTATGTGTCTGTGTCTAAGTGGCACAGCAGGTTTTTAGCCTTAGACTTCCACAAACAAGCAGAGTTGTGCTGACCAAACAGTGATTCCTTTCTAAATTAAATAAACATATGTGATCACAGTACAGTAAAGGGTGTAGGAACCTGTGCTCAGGCAGAGACTCTTGAACTATTGTGGGCCCATTCAGCCTGCATACAGACATTTCTATCTTCTCTAACCCATGTATTTGGCAATATATGGTATATGTCACCAAAGCCAGACCATGCTTGACAAATTTTCAAGCCATTGTTATACTATGAGCGACCATGAGCTAGATGTTGTCATCAGTGACTTGATGGTTAACTAGAGGTCTGGTGAGAGGGGAGAACAGTCAACACTAGAAAATAGGATTTTAGGCAGTGTAAACACAGACTTTGATTGGAGCTTACTTGTCATTTATTGAAAAAGTCTAGAAACATTTTGGTGTTAAATAATGTTTTGTTTGGTATTTATTGGTTGCAGTTTGTCATAAAGACCTTGATAAATATCACAGGAGAAGTAAATGGGGCAGGGTTTTAGAAAAAAGGTCTGGCATCACAAAGCAACTGTGAACCCGAAGCAAACAAAAAGTGATTATTGGGAAAGAAAAACATCCTGGAAAAATGTGAGGTTACAGTGCAGGCAGTGGGGAATGTCACTGTTTGTGCTTCTTGCTCTTCAAATGACATGACCGTGCAGATTGTACAAATGGAAGCAGTTAACCGTTTTAGATTGCTCAGCATCAGTGTGGGCTGTGTTTAAAAGTGAAAGGGCCACTTCTGATTTCCCGGCCTGACCCTGTGATCGACTTGTCTGACTTCACTTAGAGAGACTGTCAGTCACCCAAAGTGCTTGAAACCCTCCCAGATAAACATACACTTATTTACCTACCTGTTAGTAAATGCAGTATAGTCACAGGAATGTCATTGTCTCACAGCTAAAAAAAAACGTTTACTGACAAAAATTCTGCAACAATTACCGAACTTTGAAAAACTGCTCTTCTGCAAACTTAAGATGATTTTTGAATATTTTAATATGATTAGTTGACCATCTGGCTCTCACGGAATAAGACCTTCTTCTCACTTGCATTTTAGGTGTCCACCCAAGTACTGCACACAAGAAAAACAGTTGTATACTGGCACATCATAGGCTTACATTATGAATAATGTAGAGTATGTATTTCTATTAAATACTAAACCAAACACCCAAACACTGCAAATTCATTATTCCTATCATTATTTACTGTAAAAACTGTCACCAGCATTTTGGCATTTTGCCTTAATCACGACTCACAAATTATGGTAAAATAACACAAAAGACAACCAGACTGCATACACGTTTACACTTTTCCATCCTTGTAATGTCTCTCTTCTAGTCGAATTACAGTGTGCTCTAATACTTTAAAGGATGGATGTCGTGTACAATATCTGCATTAGATCTCTGGCTATCATATATCATCCTTCAGTACCTGCAACACAGAGTTGTGAATCCCATTGAATGTGCATTGATGTTTTTCAATATGGCTACTTTTGTCATGCTAATGTGAATTTTATTGACACACCTTTTTTTAAACAACCTTTTAGTCTGATTCTGTTCTATTTTGTGTCTGTTTGTCTTACACAAAGACAGGCCCACAGCTGATGTATAGGCATGGTATCTGATATTAAAGATATATTATGAACATTAAAGACTTTATGCAGTGAAGGGGTCGTTTTCATTAACAGAATAGCAGTGTCGATAGGGTTTTGGGACACCATGTGAAACTTCAGGAATATGTTCAATGGATATGGAAACACCAGCGTACCAGGTGCCTACTACTATGAGCCTTCCGTCAAAGTATGTCCTGCCATTTACAGTGCATGGCAAACGAATCAGCACTGTGAGGCACAGTCTATTTTGCTCCAGTTACCTGACCGGGCATGGCACAAGAGAACATACTGTAAATAAATACCACAGGAAGTTTAATGTTAAAACAGGACGATGTGGTTATTCAGCACTTTAGTCTTTCAGTTTATGTTTCCACTTTTTTCCAATAAAGTTCCTGCCAGTGTGAGGATTGGAAAATAGAAATGTAGGCTGACAACTCAAGAGAGCTTAATGTTTTATTCACAAATAGCAAATAATAACTTTCATACGGGGAGATGGGGGCATTGGGGATGGTGGGGGATGGTGGGGGTTTGTGGGGGCATCCACCTATAAATAAAACAGCAGTATTGATGAATATTACAGCAAATAGAAAGTGTTAAAGCAGGGAGCCGAAACGCAAGTCTGTGCAATGCGATTAGGAAAGCGCATTGTTTTCATTAAATCTAATACCCCTTGACAGAGCACCTTCAGCCTGCGAATTGGGGAAAGCGAGGAACTGAACATTTATTTTGTTTCTCGCTTTCTGTATCTATAGGGGAAAGGCAGAGAAAAAAAACAGAACAGTCTTAGCTCAGAGAGAGGCATAACAAATTTCCTTTCTGTCTAGTTAACTAAATTCCCTGTAATACAATATGTGTTAGTCTTACACTGCTGTGTTTTATATTATGCATTTTTAAACAGGATTATGTGTACAAACACAGTAACGCTTGTTTTGAAGCGTAAATGCGTTCATTATAAATTACCATTACATTGCTCATGAGTAAGAATAAACCAGAGGCCTTTTAAATGAGCAAGGTCCTCTTTCTGTCTCTGATTTGAATGAACGCCCGTTCTTGTTTTATATTTCATCTGACTTAAACAAAGTGTCTATCTATTTTTATTATTTGCACCAGCCAGTATTGACAACGCCATATTAAGCTCTTTCTTTCTTTCATTCAAGCACAGAAGTAGCTTTTCATATTTTTTATATGGACTGTACGATTCTATAGTGCTGTTGGGTTTTTGTCAATATTGTAGCCATGTTTTGTCTTGTTTGGATTTATCTTTGCCTAAGATTGAAAATATATATACAAATAATACAAATCTGGCTGCTATTGAAGTTGAGGAAAAGTCCACTGCTAATATTTGTATAAATCACAGTTTTTATGAAGTGTGAACCCTTGAAGTACAAAGAAATAAAGCTGAGAGGCCAGTTAACTGTATTCATGTTAGTTTTTATTTCATAGCTTTGGATAGTTTCCAGTTGAATTCTGTTGTTCATTTGTTCATACAAATTGCTCGTAGTGAAAATACAGTTCAGTGGTGATACAAAGTGCAGTGATGTCCAGGTTCATGCTGGCCTTTAGCGACAGATCCTGGACCGTGTTTAGCTGTCTAAATAATAACAAACAAGTATAATTTAGCAACGACAATAAACAAAACAAACACTCACGGTATCCCAACACAGTTTCTCCTTTCAGTTACGTTAATTAACCATTTACAAAGGAACAGATCAGATCACTACGTCCCCTTAAATACAGTCAACCATGACCCCTTGGTTAACAAGCGCATCCACTCCTCCAATCCGCGGATGCCATACTGTTTCCCGGCCGACTTCCATCTAACCCTGGGAATTAATTGTCGTCCAGGGTACTCTGTTCCCTTTACGCAGGTCGGGAGGGAGATCTAACCCCATGAATTATTTGATCTCTGTCACAATAGTCCAATAACATTCCAAGAGAATCCCAGAAGTATTGAAAAATAGAAATGGGAACTTCCCAACTTCCCTAGTTTTAAAGTGTATTTTTATATATTCCAAGTAAATGCCCAGAGGATGTCTTTGGCATGTAAGCAAGGGATTTGCTAATTAGCTTGAATTCATGCTTAATGAAGTCATTCATAATTTATTAAAACAAACAAACAAAAAATCTTCATTGGCTTGCTGAACAAAAATGCAAAAAAGAATCTACTTTGAATCAAATCATTTTGTGCACTTTTTTCTATATATTTATTCTAAAAGGAATAGTGTGTGTGATCTAGTAGAACAAGATCCATTTAAATACATTTTCACTGCCTCCTGTTAAATGGCTCTTGTTAAAATGTATTACAACCTAGCGATTCCTACAGTACCCCACTCTCTCATAGCTCTGTACTTCACTGCATCAGAATGGCCTCAGTCTAGTCTACACAACCTGTGTTTGAGGGGTGAAAGGAGTTGATTCTTTGACGCTTACCATCCTCCTATGATTGACAGGCCTATTTAAGGCAGTGACAGTGATCTGACCAATTTCATTTACGGCGATTGCATTCCTTCAGTCCCTGCTCAAGCCATCCTGACATGCCTTTGCAATTTTTTTTCTTTGTCCTATGCATGGCACTGGCAATGGACACGATCGCATCAAATTGCACAGGGTACAGTAACTAAACTTCATCTTTTTTTGTCAGATACCCTTTTACCTTTTACCCTACAGCTACACCCCCCGCCTCCCTCCTTACCTCAGTAGAAATGTGAATAAAAAAATAAACAGCTTTATCGATTTATCTACAACGTCCATGCAGTGGAGACAAGCCCTGCTTGCATCAGCCTTTTTGTTTTCTATAAGGGACAGAACGATAAATTAAGCGCGTCTAAAACCAACCCAAAGCCGTACAAATTGATTGTTTTAAGATCGACTAATTTAGCAGTGGCTCGTTTGGTCTTGAACACAGTGTCGATGGGGACCTCAGTTTAAATGACTCAATTAGTGAATCTGGCTAGCACACCAAGGAGTTAGAAAGCTGAAATGTACTGCTTTACAGAAACAGGCTTCCTAACTTGGCTTATATGAAGGTTTTAAGGAAATCCAAGTTGAATCTCATTCCCACTGGTTCTTTTTCTGCCAGATCAATTGCTTCTTTAGTTTCACTTGGCTATATATACTGTGCTTGGTGCTGGGTTAGCCTTGTGTAAAGTATCAGTTTACATTTCTCAGCCATTCTTAATGAGTTTACCATCAAAATATAGTTGAACTGCAAGAAACAACAGCGAGAACTAACTAGTTATTTCAGTACAATACTTTAGTCCTGGATATTGATCCTCTTATTGAGTATTTTCCAATACTAGATGATAAAAAGTATTAGAATATTTTGTTGGAACAGAGGCATGATGAGAGCCACTAGAAAATTTCAGGTTATGTGCCACTTGGTAAACGTCTACATAGGAAACATAAAGTGCGGTACAGTAGCTAAGTGTTTTGGTTTTCTTGCCTTTGGTTTTCTAGGGTAACTTTATGGTAATGACATTTCAGTGTAAAACCATGATGTTTCCAAAATCACAAAGGAAATGAATCATTCTATCATTCTACTAGAAAAGTAATATGGGGGGGCGGGGGGAGTAGTCAGCATTTTTATTTTGGTCTAGTGCTCTGTCTTTGCAAACTGGCCATGTCCCGTTGCACTTTACTATATTACTGCATAGTATATGTTATAGATGTGCTTGTTTGTGCATCTCAGTCCATTACAGGTGATGAATCACTATGCATTATGGTTGTAGTTAATCCAGTTTCTGTTACAATAGTAGGTTGCGTGATGACATGCATACTGGATTTCACTTGCAGTAGTATTAGTTTAAAAAAATAAATAAACAAATGACTGCACTTTATATTGAAGGCATGGGATTTATTATGCTGCATTTAGGTAACCCTTTAAATAATTTGTATTGTATGTTTTCTACTGTACTTCTTCCAGGACAAGTTCCCTGAGGCCTTCATTCATTTATTTATTTATTTTATTTAAAGAACTGGTCATGTTTTATTCTTGGGGATAGTGTCTAACACAGAAAAGACAATAGTACTTCAGCAATAGGTTTTGCTTAAGCCAAGTTTTGTTTCCAGAAACAAAATACACATGCTTCCCAGAGAAACTTTTAGTTTGAGTAACCCTTGTCCAATCAGGAGAGATTTTTAGATCATTGACAAGATGGCAATTTTGGACAGATGATAAAATCAATAACTGTATTAATATGTAGATAGACACACCATGTCTGTATAACATACTGCAACAGCGTCACCACTCAATGCAATATTAATAACTATATATCAGGAATGAGCATGCATCGCTTGAAATGTTTAGCGAAAATGTTTTCTGAAAAAGAATTACAAGAATTTCTTACTCAGATTAAATCTTCAACACATTACAGTGCTAACTTTTCTTTGAGCTAACTTCTCTTGGTCTTTATATATAACACACTTGATCATGTCACATGACTTAGCCCCTTAACAAATCCCCTAATGTATTTATATCATTAACAGTTTAAGTGAACACCAGACTTAATGAGACTATTGACTGTGTTTTTTTGGTTTTATCCCCTTTAATAGTTTTTAAGTGGATTGTTCTTTTCCTAAAAAAAAAAAATACTGTTGTTTGTACCTTGATTTCTAAACAAGCATGAAGTAATTATGTCTGTTCAACTGGGAATTAGGATTATTTGCCAGGAAGCAGAATACTTGCAAGCTTTGCGCATTTCTGAAACTCCTATTTAAAAATAATCTACCCAGCATCTTCAGGTAAGATGTGCTGCATAAATGAGGCTTCAGTTTATGGATCATTCGGCAGAACCTCAAGCTTTGAAGTGTGGCACTGCGGCTGCTTTTAAAGTCACATGTTCCACAGCTACAGTCATATCATGGTGTTACTGTGCAAGAGACTCTGATTGGGGTTGGGAGTACAGAGGGTATCTAATGTTATTGCCATGCCAAGACAGGTAGTGATTGTCCAAGGAAAGACCCATCTGGAAGACATGAAGCTATTAGAGGCATGATCAAAATGTTGTTTTTTATTGTTACCTGTTGGGAATATATTGGGTTTATATAGTGCAATACACCAACAGATAAATGCATTCAAATACAATGAAATAAAGTGTTACTTCTCAATATTGTTTCAGTAACTTAGAAATGGTCTCAAACCACATCCATATATGTCTTAAGTTTTAAATGTTGTAAAAGGCCAAAAAATAATTTAATTTAAAAAAATCGGATACGTTTGGAGGGCCTAAAACATGTGTAATATAGTTAATACTGGCACCTGCAGTGGGGCTGATCTGCTGTTTTTAGATCAGCCCCACTGCAGGTGCCAGTATTAACTCTCCATCTGGGGCAGCAGTGTGGAGTAGTGGTTAGGGCTCTGGGCTCTTGACCGGAGGGTCTTGGGTTCAATCCCCAGTGGGGGACACTGCTGCTGTACCCTTGAGCAAGGTACTTTACCTAGATTGCTCCAGTAAAAACCCAACTGTATAAATGGGTAATTGTATGTAAAAATAATGTAATTGTATGTCAAAATAATGTGATATCTTGTAACAATTGTAAGTTGCCCTGGATAAGGGCGTCTGCTAAGAAATAAATAATAATAATTAGACAAAATGTTGGTATAACGCTTATAAAGGTTGACAACTGTATTTTTGTACTTTCCGCGTGGTTATACTATGCATTTACCACAGTTTACCCTGGCTTGCCATGTTGTTGTGTTTTATTTTTGTTTGTTTGTTTTTTTAAATATGTTTTACCATACTTCTCTGTGCTTTACAATACTTACCTACAGTATGCGTAAGCTTTATTACACTTTGGTGAGGAGGTGAGAGACTAAAGAGTTTAACATTTATTTTGCTCTGCCAGTTAGAGATCAACACTTTACCCAACAGTCTTTTTTCACTTTACCAACATACTTTTTTAATGTTTTATTGGATACTGTATATCGTCTTTCTCTGTCAAGGGTAATCTTAATAATTCTACACACATACACACAAACAGAGCATGTTAGTCATATTCATTTCACCCACGTGGCACACCTTGTTCAAAAACAGATCTGTAATAAAAAATACAAATACAATTGGACTTACTGTAGCAGGCCCGATGTGTCAATAACTGTCAGCATTACATTGATTGACACGTGGCAGAAGCATGCAAATTTCCTTAATGTTGGGAGCCGTGTACATTTTTACTGCTGGATCTGATCCCTACTTAATGAGAGACTCTCTACCGAGGGCACTATGTTACAGTAATGGACAGTCTTTTAGCTCTCTGGCCATAATCATAAATTTATCGTCTCATAGTGCAGATGGTCCATAACCATGCATCATGATCAAACCCGCATTGGACAGACCCCAAGACGTGTTTTTTTTTTTGCATTTTCTTTCCTCGTGGTTACGCTTTCTGTAAACTAAACAGATATGCCATACCTACTGAAATGTGTTTCCACTCTGGGCACTCTAAGCAATTTGGCAGTAATAAAACTGAAAGAAAAGTGATGGATGAACTTCTGCTTAAAAAAAAAAAGGATTATGTAATCCTTTGACTGCACTTTCTGCCATATCTTTAAACATATATAACAAAATGCAGTCAGTAAAGATCAGGCCGAAAGTGTTTGTTCCAGAGAATTGATAAAGAGGTAATAACTGATTTGTTGTCTCTTTTCTCCAAATCGCCATTGCCACTTATGTTTTCTAAACTGAAAAAACATCAGTTATAATTCTACAATAATAATAAAAAAATAAAAAAAACTAAGCATTACTTACATGCCTCAAAATTAAATGCCTTAAGGGGCTCCCGAGTGGCACATCCAGTAAAGGCGCTCCGCGTGGAGTGCAAGATGCGCCCTATAGCCTGGACGTTGCCAGTTCGAGTCCAGGCTATTCCACTGCCAACCGTGCACGGGAACTCCCAGGGGGCAGCGCACAATTGGTCAAGGGTCGCCCAGGGGGGAAGTGGTTTAGGTCGGCGAGGGTATTCTCGGCTCACCACTCACCAGCGACCCCTGTGGTTTGGCCGGGCGCCTACGGGCTTGTCTGTAAGCTGCCCAGAGCTGCGTTGTCCTCCGACACTGTAGCTCTGCGGTGGCTGCATGGTGAGTCTGCAGTGTGAAAAAAAGCGGTCAGCTGACGGCACACGCTTTGGATGACAACGTGTGTTCGTCTTCGCCGCTCCCGAGTCAGGGGTGGTAGCAGTGAGCTGAGCCTAAAAATAATTGGACATATCAAAATTGGGAGAAAATAATAAAAATAATTGGCAACGACTAAACTTATTTTAAAAAAATAAATGTCTTGAGTTGTTTTATTTCTGGTTTGGTCATTTATTGTGCTCTGATGATAATTTGGATAAATAGGTCTGATAATCTAGTTTGAAAATGGGGACAGTTACCAGTATGCGACCAAACACATCTGTATTTATACTACACAATAGTATTAGTACTAGTGTTATCTAGACTGTTACGCTTGCTGTTACATTTTAACAGAGATTGATTCATTCTAACAAACATTGTGGAGTCTTATAAAACAGATGGATGATAAATAGCCCCCTGTAGGATGTTTTAGAATAGCACATCATGTTGAATGATGTGTGTAAAGTTAACTAACAGTAACTCACGGCAGCAGTGACACAATTTTTGGGGATCCACCTGGGAATACCACTGGACCCCAAGTAGTTCTCTGACTACCTAAGGAAATGAATATGAGCTGAATTAATTCATTGAGATAGACACTTTGCATACTGATGTTCCGCAACCCAGCATGTACTGTCTTTGCAACTAATATACTATGTGTATAGCAGGGGCAAAGTTGGCCCTTCCAGTCCTGGTCTTTGTTCCAACCCTATTCGTAATTGTATAATTGAATCAATTAAACCTCTGTCCAAACCCTGAAGTAATTCATTATTTTATTGTACCTGTTAACCCTAGAGTGAAATGGCCCTCCAAACCATAATTGAAAACAACTGGAGTAAACTGCCTGATCTATTCTCCTAATATACAATGGTGTTGTTCCAAATTGTTCTGACCATGTTTGCTGTATTGAATAAAAGACACCTACTTACATCTACATGGCCTCGCTCTCACAATAGGCATCCTGCGATCGGAAATGGAGACACAAACCTCACCGCCACGCCAGAGTGCTCCTGTAAAGCCAACATGGCAATTATAGGAGGTGTCAGACAGCAGGATTCCCAGGCTGCATGTTGCTTTGGAAATCGGTGCCGACACCTGGAGTCCTAAGATTTATGTTCCGCAATCAGTCAAAAAAGCAATTTTTTTCAAAACATTATTTTTCACGGTCGGTTTCCTTTAAGACTGGGATTTCTGGGGATTTGTCTGTAGTTTCTGAGTATAAGCTATTTATTGTATGTATTATTTATTATGTCTTTTATTTGTACCCATATGGTGGTTGTCGAATCTTACTTTAGACTTGTTAGTTTTTTCCGGCTTCAAAGTAAGGTTATAAACTGTAGCAGACGTGGTTATGAAAACAATCTTCTAACAATGTATGTACAGTGTATTTATGTTTGTAAAAGTACAGTATGTTAATGGAACAGTTTTAATGGTTTTAAATGGCGGTGGTATTTACAGTGCCTTGCGAAAGTATTCGGCCCCCTTGAACTTTGCGACCTTTTGCCACATTTCAGGCTTCAAACATAAAGATATGAAACTGTAATTTTTTGTGAAGAATCAACAACAAGTGGGACACAATCATGAAGTGGAACGAAATTTATTGGATATTTCAAACTTTTTTAACAAATAAAAAACTGAAAAATTGGGCGTGCAAAATTATTCAGCCCCTTTACTTTCAGTGCAGCAAACTCTCTCCAGAAGTTCAGTGAGGATCTCTGAATGTTGACCTAAATGACTAATGATGATAAATAGAATCCACCTGTGTGTAATCAAGTCTCCGTATAAATGCACCTGCACTGTGATAGTCTCAGAGGTCCGTTTAAAGCGCAGAGAGCATCATGAAGAACAAGGAACACACCAGGCAGGTCCGAGATACTGTTGTGGGGAAGTTTAAAGCCGGATTTGGATACAAAAAGATTTCCCAAGCTTTAAACATCCCAAGGAGCACTGTGCAAGCGATAATATTGAAATGGAAGGAGTATCAGACCACTGCAAATCTACCAAGACCTGGCCGTCCCTCTAAACTTTCAGCTCATACAAGGAGAAGACTGATCAGAGATGCAGCCAAGAGGCCCATGATCACTCTGGATGAACTGCAGAGATCTACAGCTGAGGTGGGAGACTCTGTCCATAGGACAACAATCAGTCGTATACTGCACAAATCTGGCCTTTATGGAAGAGTGGCAAGAAGAAAGCCATTTCTTAAAGATATCCATAAAAAGTGTCGTTTACAGTTTGCCACAAGCCACCTGGGAGACACACCAAACATGTGGAAGAAGGTGCTCTGGTCAGATGAAACCAAAATTGAACTTTTTGGCAACAATGCAAAACGTTATGTTTGGCGTAAAAGCAACACAGCTCATCACCCTGAACACACCATCCCCACTGTCAAACATGGTGGTGGCAGCATCATGGTTTGGGCCTGCTTTTCTTCAGCAGGGACAGGGAAGATGGTTAAAATTGATGGGAAGATGGATGGAGCCAAATACAGGACCATTCTGGAAGAAAACCTGATGGAGTCTGCAAAAGACCTGAGACTGGGACGGAGATTTGTCTTCCAACAAGACAATGATCCAAAACATAAAGCAAAATCTACAATGGAATGGTTCACAAATAAACATATCCAGGTGTTAGAATGGCCAAGTCAAAGTCCAGACCTGAATCCAATCGAGAATCTGTGGAAAGAACTGAAAACTGCTGTTCACAAATGCTCTCCATCCAACCTCACTGAGCTCGAGCTGTTTTGCAAGGAGGAATGGGCAAAAATTTCAGTCTCTCGATGTGCAAAACTGATAGAGACATACCCCAAGCGACTTACAGCTGTAATCGCAGCAAAAGGTGGCGCTACAAAGTATTAACTTAAGGGGGCTGAATAATTTTGCACGCCCAATTTTTCAATTTTTTATTTGTTAAAAAAGTTTGAAATATCCAATAAATTTCGTTCCACTTCATGATTGTGTCCCACTTGTTGTTGATTCTTCACAAAAAATTACAGTTTCATATCTTTATGTTTGAAGCCTGAAATGTGGCAAAAGGTCGCAAAGTTCAAGGGGGCCGAATACTTTCGCAAGGCACTGTAGCTATGCCCGTATATATTCTAGATTTTCATAAAACTTGCAAGCACATCTCGGTCCTGGATTTAACACACCCTGCAATTCAGTCTGGGCTCTAAAGAGTGTCTGACACTTGTGCTGAATTGTGGTGTTCATGAGTTGTGTGATGTAGACAGATAATCATGTATTCAAACCTAGAAGTGAAAGACATAAAACACCAGTGAATTAAAATCCTTTGCTACCTTGCCCTTTTGAGTTTTAAATAATTGGAACATGTGTATGGCTATGGATATTGCATGCTAAGATTTCTTAATTACATATTTTTTTTAAGATCTTTATTGTCGGGAGGGACGACGACAACAACTATATTCATAACTGCTTGTTGCTTCCACTTTGTTCCAGTTTATACTAATATAATTATAAGCATACATTTGCTAGTTTTATAGCATTGCAACCAGGGCTCAGAGCTGTTATTTATGCACCCAAGCATTTTAATGGCCCGTCAGGATAATGAAATATGATTAAAGGCTACCTGGTCCAAAATGAACATCAATTCCTATCAGAAAAACGGAAGGGTTCCATGATTGTAAATCATCACTCACTTTTTTTTTTTTTTTTTTTTTTTTTAAATACAACTATTATAATAATGAATGAGAGAATTAATTTTCACATTATGAAGTAAAAACAACAGGGGGTCATTACATGCGAACAGTGGTGGAGTTTAAAGGTAGGAGTTTTTGAAGTCAGTTTTATTAAACATATTTCCAGTCACAAGGAAATGTTGATGTTTTTGTTTGGAGGGCATCAAGTAATGTTAGGAGTTGGTGCTGTGGAATTGGGATTCAGTTTTGCTGTAAAACTGCAGTATCAGACTGAAATATAACGCCTAGATGACTGTATGCAGTACTACTTTCTCCTATGTTTTAGTCAGTACACCCACATGTATCAGGTAGCTGGCCATTAGGTTTGTTTAAATATCACATTGTGAGCAAAGTAGGCTTGCAGCAGTTGGGGGTTATTCATATAAAACCTTCCATCTCAGTGCATACTGTATCTCAGGAAGAAAAACAGCTTTTTTTATAATGTAAAAACTATTTTTAGAACTGCTGCTGTTGTAATTTAAGCTAAAGCTATGCAGTATGTGTTCTCAAAATGTAATTGTATTGGCTAATACACTGTACTTTAAATGTGACACATTGGGACACTTAATAATTAGAGTAACTGTATACATTGGCAGAGTACCTCATCCTTCTGGTATTGATCTACTTCATTCATAAAAGCATTTGCCTAAATGGATGTTATTGTTTGCAATTTGTCTTAGTCTGCCTCGTGCGCTTTCATAGAGAAATCTTGATACACTTTCAATTTTGGGCTGGCCTTTCTCTAAATCTTCCCCAGTTCTTCATGTGTATGCTCATACCGTTCACCATGCAGGCAAAATTTTGCTACATGATAAATATAGGTGGAAAATGCTTATAGTGATATAATATTTACTGGAATTTTCTTCGATTTTTAATAACGGGCCCTATTCACAAAGCTTTAATTCTTGACATATGAATCATTTTAAGAAAATACTGACATAGATTCATAAACCAGTTCTAGACTGTTGAAGGCTTCTCTAATCACAGTTCCATAAATGTAAAAACTATATTTTACACATAAAAACATACTTCAAATGTAGAATAGAGCCCAGTGTGTGCTGGTTTAAGGAAAACCAAGAGTCTGCACTGTAAAACTACCTAAATAATTCATGTTAAAAAAGTTACAGGATTTAACTAAACTATTATGGAAATGAGGAAGCAGCTATCTGGATTTATCTAACTTTTTGGGGAGAGAACTTTGTTTACAGGTACTCATTCCTTTTCACTGAAATGTTATGTTAGCTGGTGTCCAGCAGGTGACGTTGTTGTATATAACCTAAAGTTTTATAAATATGTCTGTAACGCAGAGAAGTCAAGACTGGCTTAGCACATCTTTTATATGGTCACCATTTTATGGTACAATACAGATCATCTACATTTTGTAACATCCTTGCACAAATGGCAGACTGTAAACCAGTCAAACTGTGAATGCACCAGCTGCTACCATCTCCTCTGTGCAGTGAGGCATAGTCATGAGAAACACAGGATCTTACACCAGCTTAGGATGGCTGAGACTCAGGGTTGTAGAATTCTGTTTTAGTGGATTTATCTGTTTATCAGTTACACTTCAGCACATACAGCATTAACCTTTCTGTGATAGACATGGTTTGGAATAAAGATTTTCATCTGTGGTTTTTTTGTATCCTTTTGTGTGTTTTTATAAGTCATGGATAGACGTTGTATGCCAATATTACCTAATTAAAAGTCACCCTACAGTATATAAGCATGCTTGATATTATTATAAACTGAATATAATGATCCATCACTGACATGTTCACCTGCTCTTCATCATCCTGCTACAGGTCTGTGGCGTGGCAGTGGGACTGAGTTCAGTTTGGGAGAGTGCGCCTTTTCTCTGTGAGCACTCAGTACTTGTTAGCTGTAACAGTTAACACTGATTCTAAATAGACTCTGAACAGCAATGCACTTAATAAACCTTCCCGAAGCAACTCTGTGTCCCGGCAGAGCTACCTATCTCGCTAGCCCGTGAAATAGAGTTCACCTCAGAGAATTGATGTGCTCCCCGCATCACTCCATGTCTGTCCAGCACGCAACACCCGATACAGCAAGCAGCATTTCTCTGAGTGTGTCTGATCTTTCAGCTTTCCCTGTGATATTTTTGTGTTTTATTTTCTACTGTCTCTCTTAACCCCCTTGCCCCATTTCACAACAAATGTCAAGCTGAATTAACCGGTCACCAAAGGTAATGAACATTAGTGGCTGCTTAAGACAGATGGCTTCTCAATTAGGGTGACCAGACATCCCGATAAAATCGGGATTGTCCCAATATTAGGGGCTTTTTCCCGTGTCTCGATCGAGGTACTGTTGGGACGCCATTTGTCCCGATTTTTTAGAGTAAACGTTGAACACCCAGGTGTAAAATGTGAAAGTTTTATTTTCTCATTAGGAAATGTTGTATATGTGGCTGCTGTACTGTCTTGCAGTGCCACAGCATACTCAACTATTGTTCGAGTGAGTTATTTGCATTGCATCTAAGCGGCTATCCAATCACGTCAACCTGTAGTCATATGATGCAGGATGTGTCATGTGTTTTTCTTGGTGTGTGCGCCTGTGTGTCCGGTTTTACTGGCGAAGTGTCATGATGGCTGGTGTTGTTGACGAGCCTGTCACTAAAAAGCAAAAAAGACAGTACAAGTACCTAACGCAGTGGAGAAAAAAATGGTCAAGTCATCCAATTAGGATTAGGATTATAATTAGGATTTCACGGGCATTTCGCTGACCTGTTTCAACGTTAAATACACCTAATATTTCAGAACACTATAAAAGCCTAAAAATAGCGGTACTTGCTTCCTTACTAAAACAGAGTGCTGTAATTTGTTAAAAGGCAAACATGCAACATCTCCCAACAGTTTCTGCAGACATTCTCTTTGGGAAATGTCTTGACACGAACCTCAGCCGAAATATACTTTGCTTGTTTTCCTTTGTCGTCCATTTTTGGTATTTTACGTCTAATGCTGAAAACTAGATTTTAGCAACCTACATCAAAACAATGCAGCACTGACTTTGTCCCACTTGCTACGTACAATACAGCAGGTCACAGAAATGCCAGTACAGACGCACTGATAAGCTGATTAAAACATTGTTGTCATCTGAACAGTAAACAAGAAAGTTAACCGCTTTGGAGTATTTTTTTTAAAATTATATTTCTCTTAAGTTTTTGTTTTTGCCTAAGTGCAATGCACACAGGAAGGTGAAGGAATAAAAAAAGCCTACAGAAAAAAGATAGTAGTTTGCATCCCTTGCATTGTGCAGGTTTCTTTCCTCCCCTCACCAACTGAAAGTGTCCCGATTTTTCACTCTTGCTATCTGGTCATCCTATTCTCATTTAAGGTGTGTCTGTCGTTCGCTTATTGCTATTATAACATTTTCACTTCTAACATATATACATATGGATCTAGATGTATTTTTCTTCCACACAACATTGTTTCTTCCAAAACATTTGGATTAGTACCTTTTGCAATGGCTCTTGAGTGCCTCTTAAACAACTAAAAAAGGCACTTTTTCTACACATACTTGCTGAATCACGAATCAACTGGGGCATTGCTAGAAATTCTCATTAAATGAAAGCCCTTCTAAACCATTGTTGAAAATAAAAAGGCAGAAACATTTCTGCATGCTTGATTTACCATGGACAACATCATGCCTGAAAGGGTGGATATTAAAGATATAGACATGACCCTTAAGAAGACAAGCAAGACCATACTGCACCACCATAGCACATCACACCACATGTACGTATAGCTGTATGTACGGAGAGGCAGTATTGCTCTGGGGGTGATATGTACAGTGTATGAAAGTACTGTGAGTGAAACTAAAACTAAATACCAGGGAGAACTGCACAAAAACAAACTAAAAGAAATAGAAGATGACAAAAAGATGAAGCCATGAAATATCATTTTCGCGATCCTGCTCTTTACGTCTGTGAACCTGAGTGAAGGTCACACGGGGAGATGTCTTTTTGAAAGTGATTCATGTCTGTCGGTGCTGCTAATATCTTTGCACTGATTGACCTATTTCTGTTGAGGAGATTGTGAGTGGGTAATTAATAACTCAAGGGCTGGAATGGCAGGTTGGGGGCTCTGAGTGACACATTGCTGTTTTTGTTATTCATTTTAATAGATGCAAATCACAGCACTGCAGAGCTTATTTTAATAAAACAAATGTGAATTTTTCATTCAGGATTGCTTTAGATTATTTTTTCTCAAACTTGCTGCTATTTATGAGTTGGGTTCAGGGGAAAAGGTACATTCAAGGCATTCTGTTCTTGAATTCTCAGCTAGATTGTATGTTGTAGCTGGTGATGACGGCTCTTTACTAAAAGATTAGTTAATATTACTATACTTTTATATAGCAGTTGTTGATTGCAGACAAACCTCTTAGGGTTAAGGTGTGTTTAACAGCCCTCTGAGCTGGGGTTAATGGGTGGCTGTTGATTGGACGTCTTTTTGTATAAGTTAATATGCACAATTGTCCATTTCTTATTATAAGAGTGTCTTATCGTGAGTACTTTGGGTGTGCAAAGGACTGCAAAGTGAAGCTGAACGGTTCCGTCCCCTAAAGAAACCTTGAAACCAGACGACACCCTTACACCATAACAGACAGGGTCAGCTATACATATTAACTTCTCATAAATCTCATTCTCAGTATAAATACATAGTTAATGCTGTTATCCATGTATTTAGAATGTTTGTCAGTTGGTAATCTACTGTGCACAAGATGACACTTATGTCTAAATAAGATGTGATAGAATTGTCTGAAATCTGCCGGTTTGAGAATGGCTTTGTGGTTTTAAATTTTGTTCAAAAATCTGCAAGGTAAAGTTTCATGACCTATAGTATAGGAAGTGAGAAAACTATAGCCCATACAGTACCATACATATTTCCTAACTGGCAGTGTATGTATGCAGCCTGATTAGCTGATTTTCTGGATAACTGACCCACACCCTTAAAATAGCAAGGATGCAGTGCAAGACCGAAAACTACAGGCTTGTCTCTGCTCTCTGCCTGCACTTAAAACACAAAGCTGCCAGTTATTAACCTTGTAGCATGAAAAACCCAAATTAAAATCAACCAAACTTTATGTATTTGTGTATTTATTTATTTTAAATGACATGTTTTATTGGGACCAGGCAGTGGTAAGGTTAATTGACAATACTGTTAATAAGCTTCTAGATCTTAGACTCTGTACTTATTTTCTTTATTTCCACATGTTATAGTTTTGCCGTAGCTCAGAATTAAAAGTTTGGAGTTTGGAGCCCTTTCTAAAGTCGTGATTTTTATAGAGGTGTGACTGTGTTTGAAATGCAATAGAAAATGATTTAACATTTAAATTCCTTCTACTTTTTGCACCGTTACGGATACTGTCTCTCTTTCTCTAACATTCTCCTCTCCCCCTATTTTCTGATCTTTTCTCTCGTTCTTTCGCTACATGGGTGTTATTTCATACCCTTGAATGTATAATCACTAAGGAAGTCCCAGACATCTTCCTTGACATTTTTACATTCTTTGAATTTGATTAAAAGTTCTTCATAACTCCTTGTTGGAGACTCTTTTACACAAAAAACCCCACATGGATGCTAGCTCCCCAGGGAACATCACAGTGTTTGCTCTCCATGTCCATGGATGAGCGGTAGAATTGAGTAATTCTCAGTCACTGGTAATAGTGTTTATATTTAGGATTAATGGAGGATTATCAAAGTACGTGGGCCTACACACATAATCCCAGGGCCTGCTAGTAAAATTAACCCTTCAATCTCTGACTAGCAGTATGAACTTACCTTTGCATCATATAAGTTGTGAGCTTTGCCTGTTGACTCATGGCCAATCTACTGAGCATATTGTTGAACTGTTGCAAAGTAAAACTACGTTCAAGTTAACGTTTTGGAGTGTGATTTTAGGCAATATTGCATTGTGTCATTTGCAATAGGTTTAAAAATGTAACATGCAAAATCGTCTACGGCAACGTGTGTCTTTTTTAATCAGTTACAATGCAAGACCTTGTCCCAACCAGATCCTTAATTATTTAATTCAACCTACTAGATTTAATACATAAACGAATACAGACCTTTTTGGAACAAGAAACTGGATTGTTCCATTAATTAATAAAGGAGGTGTTTGGGGGGAGATTCTAGGCTGCACTGGATTGAAGAAAAGAGTACCTTTGATATACAGAGGTCTCCCTAATGTATTTCTGATCCAATGTGCCCCTTGACTGAGCTGATACTGAGCTGATACTGAGCATTCTAACCCTGGGTGAGGCTTTCCACTTTGGAGCTCTTTACAGTACTTATGGAAATTCTGTATCTCAAAAGTCACTATAACACATCTATATTGGAGTCCACTGGATTATGTTGTGTGTGTTATTTAAGGTGGATAAAACATTCCTTTTCAAAATGAAAGAAAGAGGAGAGTAAATAAAAGTAGCACATTTTCTCCTTGCCTCCCTTATATGAGGCAGTGTACATTTTATGTATGAGATGTTTCCATTCCACGTGTTGTCAGAACTAATCCTTCCCAGTGTTTTACAACATTCACAGCCAGAGCAGCACGCTAGGTAATTGTATTCAGGTGGTTTAATAGCAATGATAGACCCCATTTCCAAGCCTAGTGGAGAAAAAACAGGAATTAATGTATGGCTAGGAGCAGATTGTAATATAAGCAATAAACAGATAACTTAGAACCTAAATATTTTAGAATTGTGTATACATTGAGTATTGTAGATGGTGTAATTTTAGCATTCTGAATTTGACTATTTACTGTACACCCTGTAGTGCTGTTGGCAGGGGAATAGGGATTTTATTTTGTGGCTATAAAGTCTGTTTGAATTTAAATGTTAAATATCAAGACCTACATGCCATGTTCACAAAGCATTTATCCCAGGGTTAAGTTTACACCAAACAAAACTTGCTGTAACAAAGATTCAAATACATTACTCAGGACTGTTATTTAAGAGCTGCTGTTATGCACCTTTTTCTTGTTAGTTAATATATATATATATATATATATATATATATATATATATATATATATATATATAGCACTGGGTAAATGCTTTGTGAATATAATACAAAGTGTACTGATACAAATGTGTCTTAATAAACAGCAGTGGTCTAGTGCTGCTGGCATTTTCTACCTTTTTTTATTAAGATTCAACTGTATAAAAATAGCTTACCTGGGGAAGTAACACGGATGCCTTCTTAACCGTAATTTAAAACACACACTCTTTTACATATATTAAAATAATGTATGTGCATTATATATAGGGTGTGTAATATACACAGGTTATAGTATACTATGGTGTTTTTGCTTGAGTAGTTGTGTGTTGCGTGAGGGATGAGACCAATGGCAGTTCATTCATCTATGTTATACACAAAGTGCATGTTATGTTTTGAAAATTATGGTACCCCATGCGTAATTGTGATATGTAGATGCAGAGCACCTATGTTAAACTTATCTGTTTGTTCTATCTTGTGATAAACTACGAAATGCATTCACATAGCCAAAAATTTAATGATTGTGCACAGAAAATCACTCTGCAGAACCAAAAATCAGTTCTATCTTGGTTTAAGGTCCATGTAACACATAGGTTTAGGGTTATTCCTTACCACTTTATTACTTTGTTTTCTTAAATCATTACAGATTATAAATAAACAATGCGTTTTTACACAATTATTCATTCATTGTATTTTATTTTGTCATATTTCATTTTAACATCGCCCGCTTCACAAGCCTTCTTGATTTATTCCATCTGGTATTTATTGTTTGGGTTCTTCCGATTTCATAAGCATGCAGTAATGTATCTCTTTTTTTTCACTTTCTAAGCTTCCATTTATTTGTTGTATTAAAACGTTCTAAAAAAAAAATAAAATAAAAACACTGACATTTTATGGCTACTACTAAGAGTGAAGACGTTGTCCCCAGCTCATCAGTCCTGACAGCTGCCAGCATTGATAGAATATGCATGCTGAGCCGATTTCTGTTCAGTGGATCTGGTTCCCATATATTTCTTGCTGATCATTATTTATTTATGTTGTAGATATTCATACTGAGAGACACTTTGAGCTACCTGTCAGGTCTGTCTATTTATCTGTCTATCCTGACTGTCTTCAAGTAAACCTCAAAATGATCATGCCTCAATTATTTCACAAGGAAAATATCATTGAAGTCTTATTTGCATGCATTATGATAACATGCAAAGTACATATTATACTGCATGCAACTATCATTTATGTCAACATCCCTGTGACAAATGCTGAAGGTAATGGAAGATTGTAAACATATACAAAAAAAAAAAAAGTTGCAGCCAGAGCAGAATGTTTGGAAATCTAGGAAAAATGTGTTAGTATTGTACATTAATGCAAGAAAATTGCATTTTCCCTAGTAGAGGGATGATGTGTACAGTCAATTTTTATATCCTATTTTGGGGGTTCAGTATGAGCATCAGTGCGAGAAAGTGGTGCATTTCCTCCAATCTGAGAGAAAGAGAGGGACAATGGATGTTTCACCAATGTATACTTTCTGCCAATCATGAAGGGGTTGGGCAATGACACAATCAAAAAGGTTTCAGTCCTATAATGGGCTGCCAAGATTGGACAAGTCTGTATGGTGTTTACATTGTTGTTGAGGGTTGCTTTGGGGAAGCCTGTCCATACAGTCATCCCATCAGTAACATCAGTTCTGTGTAGTCCTGGATATGGAGGCACAGTGTCTTACTGCAGTATCATAACTGTTTATTAAGTAATACATGCCGGGGGTGTATAGTAATTTGCATAGCAAATTAATCAATATTTCAGAGTTTTGAATGAACATTCTTCTAGGATCTATTGGCTTGACACTTGCCTGGATAGTTTCTCTGCAGGTACTCGGCGCATGTTTCATTTATTTCCCCTTATTGACTGTTGTGACAGTACAGGATATTAAACATGGTCAATATGATACATTTATTGCTGTATAAATAATGCTTGGTGCCACTTTTTTGAAATCTCCAAAGATTTTGCCCCAGCTGATAAATAGACAAGGACATTTTGCATTCCTCGCAAAGTGTCTTGTGGGTTCTTATTTTTTTATTTTTTTATCTCTGTTTTTAAACATACCGTTCCTGGCGTGAGGTGGCATTTCAGAGCCACCATTAACATTGCCTGAATGTTGTTTATTAGAGACACAAAGACACAGTGCCCCCGCCAAGCAGCGAGTGTACCGTGAAGCTCCCAGGCTCTTATAATTGGCTTGGAGCTGTTGCTCGTCGTGGAACAATTGTCTCTGAGTAATGACCTGGTAGGCCTTTGTGGTGCTTTCATCAGCACGCCCCCATGATGCTACTACTGCATGACATGAGCTTCTTGATGGCTTTTAAAATGATCGGGCAGTGGTTAATGGGACTTGGTACGTCTTATGGGTAATTTTTGTTAACAGAAGAAAGAACACTTGTTTCCCAAAATAGTTAAATTTTCAGCTGCTCAGTGCAAGCACTAAATAGTACATTCTGAGGTAAAAATTTAATAAGTCAAGTAGACAAATGTTTCTGCTAATGTCTTCATCACTGTTATGACATTCCGTTTCTTCCCCTCTATCTGCCTACCTAAATCGCGAGAAGCTCAGATCATGTACAATAGAAAGTTAAGTTACAGCTGTGGGCCACTCTTGAAGGCTGCTAGGTCAGTCGATTAACTGCATGGGTGAGTTTACATACAGTAAATTAACCCTTTAAGGACCAAGTGTTTTTCCCCCAGGACCGGGTTATTTTTTTATATTTAGCTGACTGCCTTTCTGAAATTCATCAAACAATCTATTTTTCGCAGTAAACACTTGCTAATTGTATTTTTTGGTTCAGGACACTCTAGAGAAGGTTTAGAACTGAACATTTATTTTAAAAATAAATAATACTGAGAAGAGCTATGTTATATAAACTGAATCACTGTCAGAAAATTTGGATTCACCAGTATTTCTGCCAACAGTGATTCATCTAATCGTCTTGCCATCTTGAAATGAAATTCTGTAGCGTGGAAACGTTTATAGTAGTGTGTGCATGTCAATGTATGTACATAAAACAGAGGCTTGCCGTAGCTCTAGGGGCTTAGCTCAGCTCTCTATGCTAATCCTGTTGGTTTCTCAACCTATGTAGTCCAGGCTCACCTTCCACAACTTGTTTTGCAAGTCTTTCTCCTCCACCTCCACATTGCCTCCTTTGCAACTGTGTGTCCCTTCTGGGGGTCGGTGGTCCTCCATCACCTGGCCTTGGTGACCTCTGACCGACGTCGGAGGTCGCACCTCAAACAAGGGCGGCTCCTATCAGTCCAGAAGGCGAGATCCTGGGCTAAACAGTCAGTCATCCCACAGTACATTACATCTTACAATGCTGAGCTCGATCTATGAACAGTAAACATAAACACAGAATATTCTATTATCAAATCAGTATTTTACAAACAGCAAGAACAATATAATAAATAGTGCTAAATAAACTACAAAACACTACCTAGTATAATTATCTGGTTATATCCACTCGTTTCTTGATATTTATGTGATGATACTCATATTTCCAGAGTAATTGCCTTTAAGAAGTATTTGTCATCAGGTATTAAATAAATAAAAACACACATTTATTGATGTGTTGATTTCAAAACAGGATAAGCTGGCCTTCCCTCACCTTTGCAGATGAGTACCAATCAATGGCAGTTAAAGAGTACATAAGGTCCTTTTTATTTTATTGTGTCACATTGTTCCCAGTGTTGCTATAACTGTTTACGTAAGGTGTGTGTATTGTTTTAAATTTTTTTTACATTTTGACCACTTTTTTAAACGTTTAAATTGCATTCCCTACCTCAAGATGGCTTCCCATGTACCTGCATGGACCTCTCAGAACTACATTTCCCATCATCCTCCTGCTCACTGGTAAATCCATCTCAGTTACATATGTGAGCAGGAGGATGATGGGAAATGTAGTTCTGAGAGGTCCATGCAGGTACATGGGAAGCCATCTTGAGGCAAGGAATGCAATTTAAAAGTTTAAAAAAGTGAATGCAAAAAAAAATTAAATAATTAAAACAATACACACACCTTACGTAAACAGTTGTAGCAACACAGGAACATGTAACACAATAAAATAAAAAGGTCCTTATGTACCCTTTAACTTTCGCATGGAGTGTTTTAAAAACCATTCAGAAGCATATTTCCCTCTCACCCGGGTGCTGACATTTTTACTGCTGTACTGCCATACCGTCGTAAACAATGCAAATATGTTGCAAAACTAGACAATGCAACTGATTCGTCATGTAAACATGACATTTCCTTAAACCCAACACAAGCTACCGCTGTGGAAACTGGGATATGTAGTTCTTTTTTAAGCTTAATCAGAGATAACACCTTGCCCAGGACTACAATCCCACAAGTCAGTGCAGAGAGGACACATTTCTAAGGATACTAAAGTGAAAAAAAAACATATCAAAATAATAAAAGAAAGGGCTCCTGAGTGGCGCATCCAGTAAAGGCGCTCCGCGCGGAGTGCAGGATGTGCCCTATAGCCTGGATATCGCAGGTTCGAATCCAGGCTATGTCACAGCCGACCGTGACCGGGAGTTCCTAGGAGGTGGCACACAATTGGCTGAGCGCTGCCCGGGTAGGCAGGGCTTAGGTCGGCAGGGGAATCCACGGCTCACCGCGCATCAGCGACCCCTGTGGCCGCTAGGGCGCCTGTGGTTCTGCAGTGGAGCCACCAGATCTGTGTTGTCCTCCGGCACTATAGGTCTGGTGGCATTGCTGTGGATCTGCAGTGCGAAAAATGACAGCTTGGCAGGAGCACGTTTCGGAGGACGCGTGTTCCAGCCGCCATTTCCCGAGTCGGCTGGGGGGTTGCGAGCGGTGAGCCGAGGATACAGATAATAATTGGGCATACTAAATTGGAGAGAAAATCGGGGTAAAAAATTGGCAATGACTAAATTAAAAAAAAAAAAAGAATAATAAAAGTTAAGACAGATAATCGCTTATAAAATATAAATGAGTTGTAGTTACTTTGACGAGAGATTCTTGTTAAATAATGCTGTCAGATTGTTATTGATTGATACTCAATAATTGTGTAAACAGGGGAAACCGAGGGGCTGTCTTGTTTTGAGTAATTAACATGTTTTATTGCATTTAATTAATATCTAACAACTTCAGATTTCTTAAAGGCAATTACTTAGAAAATACAAGTATCGCCACGCCCCTAATCTCCAACAACAGTCTATTAAAAGGAACCTGTTCCCACTAATTCTGCTATTAATACTGCACCTACATTACTTGTAAGGCTGCTGACATTTGATTACAGAGTTATTATATTTTATTTGATTAAGCTTGTGCTGAATTAGTGTGTGTTTAATCGAATCAATGTCAGTCAACCTGCAGTTTTTTTTTTTTGTTTTTTTTTATCATCATTTTTGATTGTGTTATAACAGCAGTTTCTAATGTATTGCCCAACCCCTGTAGATTTGTCAATGGTGTGAACCTGATTATACAGCAAACAACCTTAAAGGCTTTCAATAGCAACCACTTTATGATAAGGTGCCCACATTGCCAAACTTGTAGTAAACAGACACCAAAGAGATTAACGTTAGTATAAACTTCAGCATAAACGTCAACATAACCAGCAGGTTCAAAGTGGTTGAACCTAACCACATAATGTCATAACTCTTACCTCTTCCATTTGCTATGGGTCTGAAAGGTGAAGTTGGTTACACTATGTTGAAAACATCTCTGTTAGCAAGCCTTGCTTTCAGGTCGAGTTGCACTTCCTCGAACATTTCACCTGAAGATTTTGCGGAGATTAAATGACTTAGGAAGTGAAACAGTAACAGAATTCAAGGAAAAATGAACTTTCTAGAATATGGTGTTTCAAAATGAAAATATACTAAACTTGTTTGCTGTAACATGTGTTTCTTACAGACCAGCAAATGGAATAGCACGACAGATAGTCTTCTACTTGAAATATCTCTTTCTAATAGCTCCATTGTGCTTTCCCAGTATTTCTGTCTGTTGCTGATACTTCAAGTTGGTCCATAATAAGCCACTTCAGCGTAAGCATACTGCATCTGCAGTGATTGCTTAATGATGCCCTTTTACAGTTGTCACTGACAATGGGAGATAAAGAGTTAAAAAATGATTTCAAATCAATAGGTTGCTGCTGGAGCCCCAGGCCCACTATCTTAGTGAAAGCTGCAGAAATGATGCAGCGAGGGGTGTTTTTATATAAAAAAAAAAAAAATTAAAAAAATTGTGCAATTGTTAGGTCATTATTTTCTGTATACAGTATACACGATGAGCAATTAAATAGCTGCCATGCAACATGAAAAATACATTTTTAAATACTTCTGATAAAATTACCAATTGTATTTGGCACAGTTCCGAAAATCCTGAGAAACGTAGGTTTGCAATTAATTAAAGTGAGAGGGTGAATAAAAGAAGAAGAAAATAATAAGTGGGAGGTATGATTTCTGCGGGTAGAAAAAAAAAACAGTTGTTCAAGCTCGGGATCTCTGGACTAGGGCCAACACAAGCTCTGCTGATGGTGGTCAGGTCAGTTGCCATTCCTGATTGGCACATCAAAGGGTAAGTGAACACACATTTGCTTTCAATGAAATGCAATTACATGGACATGACCCCTGGTGGTGGTCCTAGACTCCATCATTCTGGAAGGTGTCCTGGGTACTGAATCCTAACTACAGACAGCGGAGTAGAAGAAGCTCGGTTAGAAACGCACCATATTTTCTTTTTGCTGCTGTATACATGTAGATCACGGTAGCGGTAATTGTATTTTCATTGAGTTTATGGTAATGATATTGTGAAGCACATGTGAGATATAATACAGTTAGTACCAATAAAACAAATCTATTTTTAATTACCATCTCCTTCATTATCATCACTGTATAGTAATAGTATTCATAGAATTAATTGCAAGTTAGGTGTTGGGCGGTGCAGAGTATATGTTATTACCTAAGGTACTGGCTGTCTCCTCAGGGTCAATTAAATAGCAGGTAGGTTTAGCTGTCTTTTTTTTTTTTACTGCCCTTAACCTTTTTATGATCCTTCAATCACTCTAAGCAGGTCTGAGTGCTGTTTCTCAGATAATTAGTTTATTTATAAGCACATGTTCTTACCTTGCAAATAAACAGCGGCACCATACATAAGTCTTTAATTCTCCAAAACAGCATCACTTGTGATACTCATGAAACATCAGTACGTTATGCAGTCTTGCATATGGAAGCAACTGGCAGCAGTCTTTCAAAGTCAGACCTGTCATCTTACTCACCTAAAACAAACTTGTAACCGGGAGATGCGACTTTTAAATAAAGTTCCACAGTGAGGATAAGGGAGGTGTTACTCTCATATTGTAATAAGATAGCATTGTGTAACGTGAGGAAGGGAGGGATAAGCCTAGTCTGGAGAAGCGACAACAACGCCCTTTTCCCTAAAAACCAAAGCAAAAAAAAAATAGGAGCCAATGAAAAACAAAGAAAAGCGAACATGCCCGTCCTGCGCTTATCAGAGCCCTTCAGGACCTGCTCCCTCTGTCCACATACTCCTGCTCCATTTGCATAATTAGAGAGCGCTGGAGACCAATGCAGCAGGAGCCGCCTGGCTGCACTTGGAGCCTGAAGAGCTGATTAGAAAATTATTAGTTACACTATGTAAACACAACAAAACAAGTCATTTAGTGGGGGGAGAATTAGTAGATAACCCAGGGGCATACCACCGTGACACATCTATCAAAGAAATCATGAAGGAAGGCGGATTTTTTTTGTTTACAAAGCTTCAAATCACTGGAATTACTGTATGGTGAGTGTATATAGTACCTTACCAAGCTACTTACCTCCTCGCTTTGTCTTTTGAATCCAGCCTGCTTATTATCAAAGCAATCCAGTATTGACCAATTTAAATTACAATCCGATCCAATCTGCTGCAGATAATTTGTGCTACATACATATGAGCAGGCAGTTCCCAATCAGCTATTTATTAAGTTGTGAGGTTTTTAATAGCACATAGCTATCAAATACTATACATCAATATCTGGGGCAACATTTGTAAAAAAATAAAAAGTTCTGCTATGCAATTAACATTGTCTTCAAAAGTTAGTAAAGTAACACTTCAGTATATTTGTGGACAGGCAGCTGCTGTGGAATGACCCAGAGGCACAAAGTAATTTAATTTCCTTTTGAATTCTACTTGGCAATCAATCATTAATTCATGATCAAACCCACACTTGTTCATGTGAACCAACCGCTGCCTCTTGTTGGTAACATGGTACCAAAGAATTGCTTGCATAGCAAATTTTGACGGTGGGTGATTAGCGGGCTCCATGCCTCTTTTGTGTCAGTGCAGTGTGATTATTACCTGAGCCTTCCTCCATGTCTGGGTTTTATGAAACGTATCCCAGTTTTATTACATCATCTCCAGATCAGTGTGTTTTTATTACCTGCTCAGAGCGTGGCCATCGCTGAAGGCTGCAGCAGTGCTTATTGGTGTTGCGTTGCTGATCTGGACTTGACAGCCGGAGGGACCTCAGGGGTGGGTGTGTGACGGCACACCTGACAGGCAGCTCCTGCACACAGCAAAGTGTGCTGCCTGCAAATCGCTTGAACGCTTTATAATAAACCCAGTCATTCCCTGCAATTATACAAGGTGTGTTTTTAAGTACAGATCTGAGGTCAAACAAAAAGAAACACTGTTTAGTAGACCATTGGACCAATGCCTTCAGTTAAGAACTGATAACACTGGTGAAGGCATTAGCATGTGTCTGAGGGATGCACTAGTGTTCACATTTCTTAACATTGTATTATTATTTATTTATATTCAGTCTGCTTAATTTGTCTTTCCCGCAAAAAAAAGGCAAACCAAAGAAAAAAAATTCTAAGTAGAGACCAATGCATACCTATTCTTTCAATACACTGACCACAAAACAAACTAGAAATGAAAAAGATCGAGATCCTTTGGAAATAGAAAATACCTATGAGCTGATTTTTTATAATACACTATTCAACAACTTCTTAAATATGTAAACCTATTTTTAATACTATAAGGGCACTACATCGTCAAAGGCTGGGTACTACAATATGACAATTTTATATGAATCCCCTTTCTACAGTTTTCAATCTTATTTACTGGTTTTTGAAAGTCTAATTAATTTTATGGTCTCAGCACCATTTCAACCTTTGCCTCTGCTTTCACTTCAGTGAAACTAATTTAATGTACTATATTCTGAAACAGCACAGGCTCGGTTTCCCATTTAGATTTTTATTTAAATCGAAGACATTATCATTAAGACATCAACATGATATGCCGTGTGTACTGACAGGATTGTCTGGAGTTTTAAAGGATAGTGTCCCGAGCTGCTTGAAACACATTTTTTCCATATTAAGGGAGGTTGTTGCCTTATAAAAAAAATAAACTCAATGTGGGAAAAGAAAAAACCTTTTTCAATTCTGTTTTTTCTCTGTGAGTTTTTTGTCCAACAGGGTGATTGAGTGGCAATTAGTTCCATGAGGGGAAAGGGGCTTATATGGCCAACGGCTAAAAGGGGAATGTAAAACCAACTGGGCTGTTAACAATGTTTGCTTTATTAAAGCTAAACTGTGGACAGATGTAGTCGAAACATACCGCTGAATTATATTTTGCTCTAAAATGGAACATCATTGTGGAGGCAGCTTTTAATAATTCACCAATGAATCATCAAAGATGTAACTTATTAAATCATCACCTCTGGAGACTTTCTGAATATGGAATAGCTGATTATTTACAAGGAAAAAAAGAAAAAATAAAGATTTAGCAAATCTGTATTAGGTATTCTGATGTCCCAAAGCTACCAGCAGAATAAATGTAGTATTTATAAACCATGTTAAGGTGCAGCAGAGTGATTGGTTAATTTTTTTCTTAAAGGAAGAAAACTGATTATTTCCTTACTTATTGCTCCAAGTCAGTGTAGGAGTGTGAGAATGAGACTTTTGATCACTGTCTCTGTTTTCAGAGATGCAGCATTCCTGCTGCAGTTGGATAGTCTCACCACTAGTGGTATACTCTCTACCAGTATACCATATAGGCAGATAACACCACCACATTGAGAATTGTGCTAGTAAAGCATCTGTGAGAAATGTATTTATTGTATGTGTAAAATAGCACCATCACAATACCAGGGATGGAAATAAGACTCCTATTGCATAGCAGTTGCACCCATTTCAGGTTTTACTACTAGCTTGATATGCCACAGTGTGTGGGTAGCAAGCTCAGATGTGTCTTATTAAACTCATAGTAAAACCATCAATGGATATGCAATGGTAGTCCTATTTCCACCCTACAGCTGTTCAAATGTAATATTTTTGTAATAAATTGTCATTACTTTTCTTTAGGTTTAATGACTTTTGTCTTATTCTGTTTACATGGATCATAACTGTCCCCTAGTTGACCTCTTTGCAAGAGAGCTGTAAAGGTCTTAACAAATACAATACTTTAAAGTTCTTAATGGCCTTGTCTAGATTCTGAAAGTAGTGTCATAATAGAAGGAAGGGGTACTGTAGCCAGGTTGCTGTCTTTCATAAAAGGCCAAATTAGTCTTTCATACCAGGGAAACAAAGCTTTGTATTTTTGTTAAGGATTTTGAATGGCGTCAACAAAACGCAAAATACATTTCACTAGTAAATAACGTGGGTTTGGGTCAATGAGGAAAGTGAGAACTTATTACCACAGGTAATACTATGTGTTAGTGAGTGGTTGGGTGTTTATTAGGGCCACACAGACTTCTATTTAACAATAATGGAACTACAGAGCAGTAATCAGTGGCAGTATTGTGACAGGGCATGAAAAACACTCACGTTTTATAGCACAGACTATGTGTGAATGAGCTGTCACTGATTCATTTGTTAAGCAAATTGCACCTCTGAAATTCTGTCAGTATAAAAGCTGTTGAAAATCAGTATCATTCATAATGAGAAAGCTAGCATGTCACAGTTTGGTAGTACTTGTTTGGTTGGTGCTTCCATATCCAAGACTGCACAAAGTCAAAAGCGTGACTGTAGGAATGCTCACATTGCCCTGCAGAACAATTTGAAACAATTCACAGACCTGCAGTGCCAGGGATTGCATACTACTTTGTAGCCAATCAGATCCATCAATCAATTCCTTTATTTAACCAGGTAAGAAACCAGTTGAGAACAAGTTCTCATTTACAAGGGTGACAGGGCCAAGAAGCCCAAACTGCTCCAAGAAAGCCCAAGATCTCCGTCTTTCACACAGTAGGTGTTTCTGACTTGGCTTGGTATTGCTTCTTGAGACCTTTATGGAAACTACAGCTGTATTTGATTAAAATATAATAGAAGATACTAAGCAAACAATGCAGCAATAAAACCCACAATACACACACATTGCGCTGAATAGGCCTTTGCACCTGAAGTTTAAGAGCAGCCCTATTATTATCTTGTTCATTACTACAGCAGCACCTTCACAGACACCAGCCACTGTAGATCACACATGCATAATTCAGTTCACTATTACATATACATATACAATATGCTTGTCATCAGCTTCTGTCAAGGCGATCAATACCTGTGAACCGAGTGAGATTTTATTAGTCATTTGAATTGCCTCGGCAAGGGAGGCAGCCGCGAGTGATTATAACAAGAGAGATTCAGTAAAATTGAACTTCATTTAAAAGCTATCTGATACCTGGGCTGTGAAGCCTGGCTGGGGCTTGCGAATGTTTCTGCTAGTGTTGCCCTCTCAAGAGGTAAGAGTAGGATGAGACAGGACAGAAAATCAGTGAGGGTAAATGGATGGCCTGTGGACAGGATCTTTAAGCAATTACAGGAGTTTTTAAATAAAAATGCAGGGGTGGTCAGTTGTGTAACTACATGAGTGCTCAAACAAGACTTGTTGTTCTCGCTAACAAGTAAAATTAAGCAATATTTATTCAGATTTATTTATTCAATCAAGGGCAGGAATACATGGTCTTATGGTGTAAGAGTGTCTCGTGAGCAAGAAGACTACAAAGCGAAGTTGAATGAGACAATAAGAGACAGCATCAACTGTACATATTCACTTTTATATAAATTATGCTTTCATTAAAAATAAATCAATGAAAACAAAATCCATAATCAATGTTATAGTCTTTAGAATGTATGTCACCTGGTATTCTACTGTGCAAGAGACAACACTTATGGAAAAATAAGATATACTGGAATTTGTCAACTGGCTTCATGATTTTTAATTAAGAAATGAATACCAGGAATGTAATTGTGTTCTCTTAAACTTAATTTTGTTTTCTTAAATCTGATTGCACATATTTCACATTGAATTGTTCTTTTATTAGGAATATGTGATTTAATTTACAATTTAAAAGTTAAAAACAGGAATTTTACAATGCTGGGCTTGACAGACAGGCAGAGTGACACTGGAGTAATTTTAATAATATTGAAAAAAAAAAAAAAAAAAAAAAAAGGCAAGTCAGCAGAGAATTGAGTAGCTTACTTTAGCAAAAGCTACTTACTGTTAACAAAAGAACAAAAAACATCAATGCCCTGGGTCAAACAATACAGATCTATAGAAACATATTGAACTGTTGATGCATCCCTGAACATCGCACACAAATGACAATGTGCTGTACTTTGTCTTATTAGGTTTACTGCCCAATTCCCCCAGTCTATGGAACTAAGAGATCTTTTTGATTGTCAGGCGGGTAATATGTTTTGTTATGGACTATTAAGGATACTGTTCCACAATAGGACTCTGGAGATTCTACCTGATGGTGTTTGCCTTCAGAACAACCAAGTAAAATACTGTTTTTTATATATTTGGTTGTTAGTCTCTTAAAAACTTAAACACTAAGCATTATCATTATAGTTATTGTTTGCCATAATTGGAACAGCATTAGCAGCCAGTGTTAGCTAACTGTACTTGTAGTATTTAGCAATATCTACTTAATCAATAACACAACTCATAGGCAGGAGCCTCAATGAGTCTGAATGTAAGTAAGAATATCTTAAATGCATTAAGTCATTCAATGGATGCATTCTATTATTAATAGACCACTGGTAGCCAGGGTTCAAATCCAGTTCATTGAAGTAAAATGAGTTTGCTGTTCTCAGTAGGGTTCCCACCTCTGACTTACAAAAAACCGGGACACCAGAGTCATTTTGTACAAAAATAAATAAATAAATCATATACTTTGACATTTAATGTCCCGGGAAGTCTTACAGATTCCCCAGGACAGCTGCCTCAAAAAGAGAACAATCCAGGCAAAACCAGAACGGGTGGCAACCCTAGTTCGCAGCTTAGCTCCCTTTGGACAGTAGCTACTCCACACCACAAAACTGATGCACAGTGTTGTTATCAAAAAGCAGGGATGTATGATGGACCTTCACTCAGTGCTGTCAGCTGCTCTCCTTTCATGAATCATAAACCCCACATTTTTGCAGTTAAAGTACCATGCTTTGCTAGGCTTTTCCAGGCTCCAAATATCATAGCAATCCAGCTTTTAGTGTGAGCTATATTATATAACCCTGAGCTTTGGGCAGGACCATGAAGGTTCACAGGTGACTCTGGAATGACTCACACTGCTACCCAATAGGAGTAAGTATCCCAATGCTTTTCCTATGATTATACTAAGAATGTACCATGCTTGATGACAGGTATGTGTCATTCTTTACACTATACTTTAATATACTCACTCCTTTTACAAAGGTACACCACAGGATTTTTATTTAAAGGTGACTGGGGAAAAAAAGGAAAGAAGAATTTAAACCCAACAATAGGCAGGCTTTGTCTTTAAAAGTAGCCAGAGGGAAGGGAAGACGACACCAAGCTTTCTGCTGACAGTATGGATTTGGTTCGGAGCATGCCCATTAGAGGGAGCCATAAATCCTGAGCTCTCCCGGCTGGCTGTGTCAGCATTCCATGGAATGAATTGATATTAAACGCGACAAAAAGCCTCTTTAATTCAGCCTCCACCAGGCCCCTTTTTTTCTATTCCAAAGCTGTAATTGAAAAGGGGAGAAAGAGCCCTGCAAAGCTTAAGTTGACATCATAAAAAGCTCGTGATTACATCCGGCTCATCTATTATTAGAAATTTACAATAAAATAAAAAAAAATAAAAAGATGACAAGTTTTTTTTTTCTGTGCAGGCATGTCTATTTCATGAATCAAACATGGCAAACAAGTTTCTCTGTTTTGTGTTTTTTTTATTTTTTGGGTTAGTTTTTTATTTATTTACCAGAAGCTGCAATAGTGCAATGCAAAAAACTATATATATATATATATATAAAACACTGTATATATTTGTGTTTGTTTGTTTAAGACTCAAGCTCAGGCTGGTTTACAGTAATTGCCCAGTTGCTACTCTACCAGGTGCTACAAAGCTGTCCGACTCTCACAGGGTAAGAGGGCCGATATGTCTTATGCCTCTTTTATACTTATTTGTTCATAAACTTCTGTGCTGTAATTGTGTCTCATTGTGGCCAATGCAATTACAGTACATGTATGCACATGTGTCTCAGGATACTAGACTAGATCACAGCCTGGGGATACACTGTCTACTTGATGACTACAGCCCAGATCGTAGTCCATATACTAATAGTATTTAACAACAGTATAGGCTTTGGGGAAAACATTTTGTGGAGAGGTGTACTGTTTCACTATTGTTTTGTTGCAAGACTGAGACAAACAGTCATACTGACAGATTGAGCTTCTCATATTGACAGTACCATCAAAACGTACTGTCACCTTGATAGGTGTTTACCTGTTACTGGGTAAGTATTAGTGTGTGTCAGCCCTACAGTTTGATCTCCATCTGTGGTTATTAATCAATCAATCAGTCTTTATTTTATATAGCGCCTTTCATAGTGGAGCACCATCACAAAGCGCTTTACAAGATGCAGTAACAACAAGAAAATCCATAATACTTTAAATATAGAGAAATGCATAATACATGCTATACAGTAAAAAAAATGCATAATACATTAAATACAGTGGAATTTATGCATGATAGTAGCATAATACATTAAATAGTAGCAGCAACACAGCAGCTAATAGCAGATGTCAGGCTTAAAGAGCATGGAAAGCAAGAGAGGACAGGTGGGTCTTGAGAGTTGATTTAAAGCGAGCGACGGTGGGAGCATCATGCACCAAAGCTGGGAGAGAGTTCCAGAGAGTCAGAGCCATGAAGCTAAACGAGCGTTCTCCAAGTGTGGTGCACTTTTGCTTGGGGATAGCAAGCAGGCCAGAGTCAGAGGATCTCAGCTTGCAGGCAGGGACATAGCGGGTCAGCAGGTTGAGGAGGTACTCGGGACCTGTGTGATGAAGGGCATTGTAGGTGAGCAGGAGATTTTTGAAAATAATCCTGAACTTTACAGGTAGCCAGTGCAGCTGGGCAAGACGGGAGGTGATGTGATTACGTTTTTTACATGTGGTAAGGATCCTGGGAGCGACATTCTGAACTAGCTGCTGTCGTTTATGGTGCGAGACGACCATAGAGAGAGTTGCAGTAGTCAAGTTGAGAGGAGACAAATGCATGACAAAGTATCTCCGCATCCAGGAGGGAAAGGTAGGGATGGACTTTGGAGATGTTTCGAAGATGGTAGAAGGAAGATTTGACCACAGAGGAGATGTGGGCATCAAAGGAGAGGTTGCTGTCAAGAAGTACACCAAGGCTTCATACTGTGGGGGAAGGCAGCACCAGACAGTTTCTGAGGTTCAGGGCAGCTATATTTAGATTCTTAAGTTGAGTTTTAGATCCTACTAGAAGGAGTTCAGATTTGCTAGTGTTCAGCTGAAGAAAATTGGCAGACATCCAGGCCTCGATGTCTTGAATGCAAGCCGAGAGCCGGACCATGGTGGAGGGGCTTCCAGGGTCTAGTTTTAAGTACAGCTGGGTGTCGTCAGCATAGGAGTGAAACATGAGGCTGTGTTGGCAGATGAGGTGACCCAAGGGAAGCATGTAGATATTGAAAAGAAGGGGCCCAAGAGCAGATCCTTGGGGGACACCACAAGTGACTGGGTTTGCAACGCCACTGCGTCCAGCATAGAAAACAGACTGCATGCATCCGGATAGGTAAGAGGACATCCAGGAGAGACAGGTTCCAGAGATTCCAGCATACTTCTGAAGGCAGTCAAGAAGAATGCCATGATCTATGGTGTAAAAAGCAGCTATTAGGTCAAGGAGGACAAGCACAGAGGGAGCATCAGCATTGAGCAGGAGATCTTTCACAATCCGGAGCAGAGCAGTACTGTGATGCGGCTGGAAACCAGACTGTAGAGATTCAAGCAGATTGTTATCTGTGAGATGTTTCATCAGCTGACTGGCTACAGCCCTTTCGAGAGTTTTTGAGAGAAAAGGGAGATTGCAGATGGGACGGAAATTAGCTAAGTCAGCCGGGTCAAGGGAGGGTTTTTATTTACTCGGGCAAGCTTAAGGGCAGCAGGAAACGAGCCAGAGTCCAGGGACAGGTTGAGAGTGTGCATAATGGAGGGAGTAAGATCAGAAGCACAGAGATGGACAAGTTTAGTCAGCCAGGGGTCCAGGGGGCATGTGGCAGTAGTTGATTTCAACAGTAAGCCGGAAACATCAGCAATGGAGAGAGGAGAGAAGGAGGAGAGGGCAGGAGGGGCAACTGGAGGAGCGTCAAGGTGGTCAAGTAGTAGACTGGGTTTCTGGTGGGAGAACGTAGAATAGATGTTGTCAATATAGCCTAGCATGAATGTCTAAAATGAGTAGACACGCCCATGCTGTTGCAATTGGTGTGAAAACAAACAGAAATGGAGTGTGCGTTAGCCTTTTATCATTCTCAGACTGGACAGGAGCAGACTGCTGCCAGCACTGTAACCCCACAGACTTACACAGAGCTGAAAACTGCTCAGTGACTACCCGGACACTCTGTCCACAGGACATCTTATCCCGAATGGGATTCTGGGTTTTCCTTTTAGAGAAGCAAGAAAATGTGGCACTGTTTAGCAACAGACCACTGTAAATTGAGAGAGCAACCCTTACCAAACATTAGTACTTAAATACTGCTTTGCTATTCAGTGTGTCTACTACATAAGCACCTCTGTGTAAGTGCTAAAACTAAGCAGTGTACCGAATACTTGCAGATTTATTGAATGGCCACCGGTGTGGACCTCAACTACTGTTAATAAGTCATTATTATTAGTAACTATTAGTAGTAGTAGTAGTAGTAGTATTTATTTAAAGAGGTAACATACAAGTTATATGTGGTGAGAAAGTCTTACAGATATATTGACTGAATATTCCATCTGACCAAACAAAAAAAAAAAAAAGAAAGAAGTGCAGGAGTGGATGTTATTAATACAGCAGGCAGAGATGATGTGAGAGACCTATGTGTTCAGCCCCAAGGCTAGAAATGGAGGGACACACTGTTTAATCAAATATTTACTTGTATTGAGTTATTCGCTGGGGAAGCTGATGCCTTCTGTCCAATATCAGTTTGTGTATGATAAGTGCCACTTTGTTGGAAATCCTAGCAATAGCAAATAGTTTTAGGATATTGAAGTATTTGGTAGCATGGATTTTCAGCTCTTGCTGGTTCAAAGGTTCCAATACCAGATCAAGTGAAGGCCATGCAGGAAGCAGAGAACAGTTGCATTGATTTAAAATAATAGCCTTCTTAAATCCTAGCTTCAAATGCCATTTTAATGTATGTTGCTCCATGTGACAGGATAGCCGCAGAGGGAAGACGCAGTCAGGAAAATGCAGTTCAAGCGCTGGTGCGCACGTTTAATAAAGACAAAATAAAAGTGTTGTACAAACAAAACACACTACTGCTCACAGAGTGAAAATAAAAGGTTAAACAAAACAGGTCTCGCACACAATAAACAGGAACAAAATAAGCGGCTCAAGGGCCAAAACAAAAGGTTCAAATAAAATCCAGAAAAGCATAGGCTGGGCATTAGCCTTCACTACAAAGTTTTAAAAATAATAACAGCAGCACAAAAATACAGCACAAACTCCTCTCCAAACAAAGGATTTTTCTCTCCTTAAATATCTCCTTTAGCTCCAGCCACATTCTCACATGTATTTTGGCAGGGATAGGAAATTAACTCCATCCCAAAACACCACAAAACAATATTATTTACACTCCAGTATTAATGTATTACCACTTTTCTCAAAATCTGCCTTTACTTCGTTTTGAGCAGCCCTGAATGGAATGGGTTCTGCTCGGTGCCGGAGGCCAAAGCCAGGTAAAGGTAGGTTTAGAGGAAACTGAGATACTAACACAATATTGTACCAACATAAACCAGAACCACTGTGATTGGAAACACCATGAAATAATAAGGGGAATGTTATAAAAAAATAAAAAAAAACCTATTAAAATGAAAATTTTAAATCTATATATCTATGAATTGCCTGGGGGTCGTGGTGGCCAATGAAGCACTTTCTATGGCTCAGGATCGGCAACTCCACACAGGAGATTATTTATTAGGTGAGCCAGTAAGGACTACCGGATTTAAAAAGTATGTATATATTATAGTAGAGAACAACACATTTTAATTAAACTGCAGCTCTATTAAGATACAAAGGGGAATACCACAGTATGTAACACTTCAATAAGGATTCAGAATGAGGGCCTCCCTTCTTCCTCTCTTGAAATGTGTACATCATGTGTTTTCAATGATAAACCTGCACACTTATCAGTAGGTTCACTACTCTTGTATTGAAGAAGAGGACCGCAGGCATTTTCTTTTCATTAATATTATCGAAGAACCGGAATTATCATAAGAACACAGAGCTGGGGGAGGGGGTGGCGGTGCTACAAGCAGAACAATTTCTGTGCAATCAAAACAGAGTTATCTTGCCAATTGTTTTGGGGCACTGCAGCCTGTCATCACATTAGTAGATGATCAGGGTGGAAGTGTGCTGGTTTGTAAACTAATATTCAGTCGTTGTCTGCAGCTGCACAGTCTCAACATGAAACAAAACAGACTAAATAAAACAAAAAGAACCGGTGTATTCTGTGATAAAAGCTCATCAAAAAAGTTATTTCACAGCGGCCTCTACTGGCATGACGCCCAGCGAACTCAAGTTGACATTTGCAGGGCTGGCCTTTGTCCTCCAGCGACCGGCATGTTGCCGACATCCGCAGTAGAGCTCCTGGGTGTAAGGAAGAAACTCGCTTGGTTGTGGGATTGGAGGATGCCCACTGGCCTTCAGTTCTCCTGGCCTTGGCTATAGGGAGGTGATGCGGAGAAGGAACATAATTAGTTATTCTAAAATAGGGGCAGGTTTGGAGCACAAAGAAGAGGATACTCAACAATCAACAAAGGAGACTGTTAAACAATATTTGGTTCTGTTAATATTAAACTCTGCAGGTGGGTGATACAATTGTGTTGACAGTTCACTAGTTTAAATGCTGCCCCCTACAAGGTGTATAGTTGAGGTGCACAGGGACAACAGTAGTGGAATGTAATATATTAATCTGGTCAAACCCATTGGAGCCCTGGCTAATGCCCGGTGCTGTCATTGCACTGCTAGTGTGTCAGGCATCATTGCTCCCAATATATTAAACTTCTCCTGGTCAGGCTTCATTTCAGTCAGTAGAATATAATCATAATACATAATACAAAAAAATAAATAATCTGCCAATTTTGCAAAAACAAAAGACTCATATTGGAAATAAACCCGACACTAAAGATTTATCATTTTTGGTAAGTTATTGTTTGTGGAAGCAGGGGGTTGCGGGGGTAGGGAGAATTGCTTAGAGCTGAATAAATGTGCAAATCATTGCACCCAACTACTGACCCTCTTCATTTCACGCCAGCAGCTTTTACTTTTCCATCAATGTAAATCGAATCGCCAGGAAACAGATCAATCTTAACCCAATTACTCTTGTGGAAGTGCACACGCAATATCCTTCTCGCCTACAATTTTTTGAGAGTTTGTGTGCATTTAAATCATTGCTGCTAGGGACTCCACAATGCGCTCCTGAGAAAGACCCTCTACAGAGTTAGGGCAGTTTAAGAGAGACAGGGCAATAAATGAGACCAGACACTAAATTGCTTTTCGGACTCATAACCTTGTGTGTTTTTCTTTACGACTTCAGCAATCTCAATTGAAAGGCTTTAATGTATAGCTTAACAGCTATAACAGAAATCCACTCCTCTGTCTATTGCCTGTCAGTCTATCTGACCATTATACATTCCAATATATCCAACCATTCTGTTTACCATTGGGACAGGTTCTTACTCCAAATCGCACATTTGTTTTTTACAAGGAAAGAAAACACAACTGCCATTCTAAGAAAACAAGCACGATTACATACAAGCCCCTAAAGCAAATGGCTGTGTCTCAAATTCCAGCCAATTCTGTTTAGAAAGAGAGATGTAGATCAAAAGTGACTTTCATTTTAAGAAGTCCTATTTTCAATCTGTTAACTTGGCACTGAACATCTATTGTGCTGTATTATTTTTCCGCCCGCTTACCCTTGCATGTCTGTTGTTACTCACATTGTGAGATTAATATTTCCACTACGGTGGTCCAGTGCGGTGTGCTGTCTGGAGCAGGGAGGGAAACCCAGGTGCTACTCTCCTTTGCTGGGTGACAGGGCTGTTCCATTTCACTGCGCTGCCACTTGAGAACTCAGGAAAGCATTGAGCTGTAGTGCATTGTGGAACAGAAACATATTAGTGTCAGCATAAAACTCTCAAATTACTGAGGCTGTTGAAGTTGTTTCCTGGCAGCGTCTCTGTTCTAGCTTATTGTTCTGTGTCCTCTAGGGTTACCACCTGTGCCGATGTTTGGTGTACTGTACAGTAGGTGTTCAGGGATTTCAGTATGCCTTCCTGGTGTATAGGTATTGGTGCATGGGATATAAATGGGTCTGTGTAACACAAGTGATTTAAAATGTACAGTTGTATTTAGGCACAGGGATTGCACAATCACTTCATGTGCAGATAAAGTAGGTAATAGTATATAATTGTCTATTTGTCCACTATTTGTTTAGTGTTAGTCCGTTTTGTTTGTTTATTTATTTTGGCCCAAAGTGCCATGTACTGTTTTTGTTCAACCTTTTATTTTCTGTGTGTTAATAAAACACAGAGCGCCGCAGTGTCTCAGTTTCACCCGCCAGTACTGTCTGTCGGTGTGTTCCTTTCTGGCCTGATGTCACCCCTACAGCCAGCCTGTTCACACCATTCATAACAGATCTTCAGTTCATCCAATAAAAACAAAAGAAGGCAGTTCATTCAGTGTCTTTCATTGGAAAGCCTGTGTCCATTTCAGAAGCACAGTAATACTGTGCAGACTGTGCAATCCTTTATGTCAAGGCATACAGTAACAACTGTACTATAAAAGTTATAACAATTAATTCATGTGCTTCATTTTCCTACATTTGGATTTACAATATGTAATTATGCAATAAGACAAATGTTTTGACCAGCAGCCTCTTTCACTTCTTTTTTGTATCTATTTTTGCAAGATTTTGTATTTTACAAGGGTTTGCATTGTATATTATTATACTGCATATATTATGTGTATGGCCATTCTGAATGGTTTTGACTAATATTGGTATTTTTGTCATTTTTCTCTAATGATTCAACTGGTAACATACTATGCATGTATATCATTGTTTTGTTTCAATGCCAAGGATTGATTGAACTAAAATATCAAGCACAGAAAGAATTAAGCTGATATAAGTACTGCAGTTTTAGTAATTGATACCTATAGAACGGGAGCCATTTTCAATAAGATCTATCTAAATCAAATGTCAACCAATAGTGCTGCTGTGGTGTTAAAAAGCCGCTACTCGGGTATTAGAAATGTGAAGGTCCTTTCTCTTTTAGTAGCATACAAATTACAATCTGATCCAAACTAACTGTATCAGCAAATACGATAAAGAAGGTATAATTCCATTCAGCCATTAGATTGCTTGTTTTTCTTTTCTTTGTTAAAGTCCCTAATCCTATTATTTTTTATTGTATTCAGTTTATTTATTTATCACATTTTGACTCTTCAAGGTAAACGCTCAGGATTTAACATGCTGGTTTTCAGGAGCCACCCAGGGGACAGGAAACAAATCAAGTTACACATTAGACTTTCAAACACACTTTCTACAGATCATCTCCCATTATTAAACAGCAATCTCTACAAGATAAATACACATGGCCTGTACATATTACATACTAGATATGAATAATGTTAAAAGATGTACATGTTGTGTTTAGATATTCAGTAAGAGAACTCTCAAAGCTAAATCATGAATTTTCAGTCTTCAAATTCTCATCTCCACTGTACCATTCAACCATTCAACTCTTCCTAATCCTATGAACTATGAACCTGGGATCTAAACAGTTAGTTATTTTCAGTGGGAATAAGGTAGGTTCCCAGGTACAGCTACAGCCATGGCCATCTATTCACCAGTCTGGGACCTGCCGCAGTACAACAATGCAGAAATGACACACTGTTGCAATTGTGTTTTGTTTTCCGACCAGCTGTCTTCATTATTCCTGCAACAATTAATCAGGCTTAGAAAGAGATTCATGTTTTAATAATAATAATAATAATAATAATAATAATCAACTGTCTCAATTCATCGATTAAGTATACGAATGGGACGAATAACAGAATTATTTTATCTAGTGATTCCACAATTTTCTCAAGTGATTTATAACAAGCAATGGTGAAATATTTCTATGTTCCAGCCCCTTGGGTTTAGGCAAGGTTCAAATGAATGAAGTAGCAAAAAAGTGTGAAATCCCTTAATCCCCTTAGTCTTCCCTGGTTCCTGTCCTTGTGATAATTGTGAAGCACACAGTTTCAGAAGTACAGTTGCGGTTGCAATACATTAACATATTAATAAATAGTTTGTAATTATTCCAAGCAAACATAACGAAACAGTAAGTTTACAAATAGAGCACCAGACTTTATCAAATACTGTGATTTATTCTTTTGAATCTGTCCAAAAACAATGCTACTCTGTTGGGTTTTCTCTTGGTTTCTTTCTCTTTGTCTTTTATTGGAATGGTAATTATGCACCTTTCAGCAGGTGAAAGGTGAGGCTTATTGACAGCAAATCATTAACTCCCTCTGCATTGGGTTTTCTGTTCCCCCTGCCCCCATGGCCTATAAGGTCTTTAGTGCTCTTTTAGGTGTGACACATAAAGAGAGAGCTGCCTGTCATTACTAAACTGCTTTTAGAAGTCCCTTGGATGATGTGGTCGAGTATTTTCAGCCCGTGTTTTATTGGTTCAGTCAGCTAACCCTGTTAGACTCTCCCTATTGATTTAATGGAGTGCTAACCAAGGTTTTAAACTCAGTTTGTTACCATTAGTACCAACAACACCATCACTGGTCTGTCTTTTCTTCTGTTGAAGGTATGTAGGTTCTTTGCTTGTGTTTTATACTTCAGGTATTTCAAAGAGTACGCTCTAGAATAAAGGTGGCTGCTCCTTCCTCATGACGTAATTACTTCATGGGCTAGATTATAAAAGGTATTCTCTCTTATCAATTCCAACAAATAACTGGTAGCTAATGATTCCATGCCCCTACAGTCAATTAATTGTCTGCATTGATTTTTTTAAATTTAGTTTGTTTATTGGCTGAGTTTTCCCTTTCCTTTTTGAAAAAAAAGCACCACTGATGAGTAAATAGCTTTGAGAATCTAGCCACTTATGTATCATGTTACAGCAGTTTATTTGTAGGGTTTTTAAATATATACTATGTTAATGTAGAAGAAACTAACAAATTAAACTAAAAGATAGAGGGTGCAGTAATATTGTTTAAAAAACTGGTAAGAGGTAAGGACATCAGTTCGCCCCTTGTTAAAGTGTCCCATAGTAAAAGCATAGCAAAGTGTAATAAAGTGAAATCATGGTAAAGCATAGGTAAGCTTTGTAAAGACTAACATGGTATGGTAAATTGTATTAATAAACATGGTAAACCAGGGTAAACTATAGTAAATGTACAGTATAACCATGGGAAAAGCAAGGGAAAACTGCACAAATACTGTGCTACATTTTTATAAGGGGCTCTCCATTTGACATGGGAAATGTGTATGTACCATATATATTATTTTGGTCCCAACATTTCTGAATCATAAGCATACATTTTTCAAGGGGAGCTTGCAATTCAAAACAAACAATGGTGATTATATATATATATATATATATATATATATATATATATATATATATATATATATATATATATATATATATATATATATATATATATATATATATATATATATGTATGTAGGTTTCTTTTGGCATGGTGTGTATTCATCAGAGTTGGTCAATTTAGGTTTGATTGTATTCGGAAATGCTTTAAAAATCACCCTGGGTGTAAACACTATTAAAAAGGTTGTAAACCAGAGACGCTAATAGGAATGCTTATTGTTGTATTTTATTAACAATGCCTTTCAGTCATAAAATAACTAAAATTAGAAAAGAGCTGAGAAAACTGTTTTGTAATAGATTCATATTCAGTGCTGGTTTTAATGACACATAAGCAGTTAATAATGTATACATTAATTTGCAGTTAGCCATTATAACAGTGTTTGATATTACTAACTCCAATAGACAATGTTTGCTGTAGGCCCATATTGATCAATAAATGGATACATGAAAAAACAATTCACAAGATTCATGTTGCCCTGAAGGCTAATCCAAATTATGCTGATATTTTTCAAAGATTTCCTTTTTCTTTTTCTTTTGGCAGCACCTACTATTTACGATTGAAGCAACACATGTGATCTTGGATCTTTTTGGTTTTTGTTTTACACAAGAAGTGTTTCAGACCTGGGAAAGAGAGCACAGGACAAGCTGATCCAGTCCTCCAGCATTTTACTGTAAGTGTGCACAGTTCCCAGATATTCTTTCATTTATCATGTTGACATGAGCAACTACTTTTGTGAAGTGAAGAAAAATGTTGAAGTCAGCTCTTTCTCCCTGCTGTGCTGGGGTGTGTGTGAGGGGAGGGGAGGGAAGGGGCTATTTGCATTGATGCAGTCTCATCACTGTCTCTTCAATGAAGTATAAAAGTGGTACAGGGTTTTGATGGCTCAGTATGTGTTCTGTATCACTGGCCCTGTGGAGTTGGATGAGCTGAGGTCATTTTAAAGAGCAAGTAGCTTCAAATGTTGTTGTGTGTATTGTTCACCTTTCCTTTGCCTTTTTATAATGTTTAAAATCATTGAGAGTAGTTCCGAGGTCTGCTGCTCCAATATTCAGTAATGTATCTATATGTATTTACCTGGTTTTAATCATGTACTATGGAGATTTCTAACTGCTTTCTTTATTGCATATGGACCATGTGACAATGAGACATTTCAGCTGAACCCACCCTACTCTATAGCTAATGCCAAAAGTGTTGCATCAACTAGAATTTTAGAATTGAGACATCTTTATAGGAACATAATTTAGATATTTTATTTAACATCATGTAATCAAAGAAACTACACAATGACATATAAATAATAGTCTTCCGGAAGACATAATAGTAATACAGTATTTCATGTTACATATCGAAATGTCAGTTTGTAATTCAATATGTTAACATAACATTATTCAGCAGGTTTTATTCAACTTTATGAAGCAAAATCAGTAAATTCTATAGGGTGATGCAAAACTTTTGTCCATAGCTGTACAGATTTAGAGATGGCAAGTAGGTGGAATCCGCCAAGTTAAGAGGCTGTTTTTGTCACATGGTTTGAATGAGGAAGTCTATTCAGTCATTTTGTCTATTCAGACAAGCTCAGAGACAGATAATGACACCTGTATGATGTAATAGCTAAATAAATGTCTGGTATAAATAGCCCTTACATTTTTCATGAGTTCATGCAGGAATGAGTTTCTAATAAAATGACTACACCCTCAGAAGTACTTGGTAAACATCCATCCTGTGCTTTATTTGGGTCGATCAGCTTTGTTGCTGTTGATTGCCTTCTTTCCCATGTCACCTCCTATCAGGCTTCCGCTGTCTCTTTTTTTTATAGCCAAGGAACACCAAGCTAACTGCTCTGGGCCTTATATTCTACATTGTCAATTATGTGAAATGTCACATGGCTCATCTTATTTTAATTTCTCTAATAAAGAAGCCGCAACCTTTTGATGGAAGTTATGCAAAGTAATTTGTCTCCTGAGTTCAGTTCAATGCTCAGCAACAGCAACAAAAAATCATTTTGCTTACTGTTTCATCTGCAAGGTCCTTGGGGCTGCAGCAGAAAAAGCACATCAGAATTCTACATTAGACTTGTTTTCACAGTGCTTTAGTCTGACAGATTTTTTTTCCTGTAGAAAAAAAAAGAAAACATTTTTCTGATACCCTGGCAGATTTGTTACAGTTTGTGCTGATCAGTTTTGCTGTTCGATTTGTATTTATGATACAAGCCTCTTGCGGCGGCCTGAGTCATTCCCCTGCCGTTGAGGGTTTGATTGGTCTTGTCAGCGTGGTTGCTCGCTGGCTCACAAAAGAAAGCTCTGACGTCTCAGAAGGGGACGGATAACATTCTTATTTATCTAAAGTGGTTGTTTGACAGTCCTGATGGGTCTGTTTAAAAGAATATGCCATGCTATCGATGAGCTTCCAATCTCTGCGGCCCTGTCCTCTCTCTCTGGTTTTACTCAGATTTTCATTATTGTTGCTATTTGTCTCTGTAATTCATTGATTTCAGTAGAATTTGGAAGTCAGGGAGCACTTTGGTGTCTTAAAAAAGGGCAATAAAATAAGAAATGGTATTTTTTATTCACCAAGTGTCAGAGGAGATTTGTTCAGGAAGCTGAGTAGCTTAGCAGATACATCCAGCCTTTTATTACAGACAACATTCACCAGGGACACTGGAAACATGGAAAATAGAAAATGTACAAGCAACTTTTAACACACGTTGTTTGTATTTTTTCTTTTTTTCTTTGAGCTTTAATATATTATATTGTATCCCTAGAGTTGGACTCCTGCTCCACATATAGAGATATACAGATAAATGTGTCAGTATAGTCCAGGGGCATGATATTTATTATAGATATACTGTATATACACTTTCAAAAATATAACATAACTGTATTTCTGATAGTGTCTTTATTGCAGTTAGTTGCAATGTATTGTAGAAATATTTTATTACTATTGAAATGTTGCTGTATCCATAATACAAGAGTTCAAGTTGTACAACAGTATATTTTTTATATATTTGGCACCATCCAGTCTTCTCACTGCCCCATATATTGCCTCTAGGCTTTACAATGCAATACATACATTGTATTCTGCCTGTTCATCAAATAGGTACATTCTAGGTACATTATTAAGGGTCTAAAAGGGCAGTTATATTACACCCAGGCTTGGTCCATCAAGAAGTCTTCTTATTGTTAGTTTAATTATTTTAATGTATAATTGGAATAGTCCATAGCCCACCTCTAATTCATTAAATAATTGCTTTCAGGCAGGATAAAGAGCTTTGCTGCTGCTCAGCTTGCAGGTCTTTTTTTTTTTTGTTGTTGTTTAGAATGATATTTTATTGACTTTTCAGTAAGTTATTTATTAATCTACCTTGTGAATGGAATGGAAATGGGTCTTTATCCCTCCATCATACAGGGAAACAGGAGGAAGTTGCAAGACACCTCATGAAGTCAGTGTGAGGCAAAAGTGACAGGGCAAGTACCTCAAAACCTTTCCACTCCATTGATCTAATAACAAATCCAAGGGTCATTACTGGGTGATAATGGACTTCTTATAGCACACATTCAGTATGTTCTTCTTGAAGTCTATTGTTACTAATCTGGCATCAGTCTGTGATGCTTAGAATTGCCCAATGCACAATCCCTGTGACCTTGCTCTAAAGGTGCTTCACTGGTGTGGAGCTGTCACACTCTAAACACACAAGTGTAAAATATATATATTTACCAATAACTGCCCTTTAGTCTTTCTTAATCCCTAATATGTATTGATGTATGATTGAAGCAAATCCCTCTGCCTGCCATGGAGTTGTTACATAATTGCCCTGAGGCTGGCTACTGCTCGATTCTTTATTTAACATGCCTTCGAGGGAATGATGTCATGATACAGCTTGTATACATACACTCTGTTGTGTTATTTCTCAATAGAGAGCAGCACATTCAGATACGCTGCTAAAGTCACTGTTGATTGAAAGACATTAAGACTGAAGATGAACGATCGGTCTAAAGAATGAACTACCTGGCTGTTTCAGTCACCATAGCTACACTCCTATTAAACCAGAAATACAATTGAGTGTGTCCTCTGACCTGTAATGTGATAAGTGACCAGTAGGTGGTAATGTAGTATTACATCCATAAGGTGTATGTAGGGTGGGCTTGGTAATACGTCAAAGGCTGTTAAAATGGGATGTCTGATATTGGCATCAATATGCTCTTGCGGTATTCCCTAAATAGCACTGTCTTTCCAGCTGCAATTGTTCTTGGATTTTTATGATTTTAAGACAATGCATTGTATTTTGTTTGCAGGGGAGTCGGAGGGTCAATTTAGAAGGATAATATACCAGTCTGGTTTGTTTTTCCAGTCAAATTCAATCTGGGCTGGGATCGAACAGGTGACCTATTGGTAAAACACTTCATCTGCCAATATACAGAGCGTCTTATAAATTACACTGAAGCAAAGACTCCCTGTAGAATTCAGCATTTATAACAACATGTTAACATCAGTTTTGCACATATTAACATAAATCAAGGCTTCATTGGGGGCATTATTTTTTTTTTTTTAAATGAGTTAAAAGTGATGCTGCGGTGCCTCAAAAATATTGCTTTTAATATTGTATGGTTCTTTGTACATAGTCTTTTTTATCACAGTATTTCAGGTTTTCTGAAATATTAAAGAATTGAAAGAAGGAAGATCTCATTTTTTTTTTTTTTTAAAGCTGTAATGTATTGAACCAGGATAAGAACCCATTGACATTTACATCTAATGTCAGAAAGTCCTGACAAGCTAACGTCTCCATCTTACTTTGTTACTGCTGCACTGTTTTAAATATTTCAAAATGTCTGAACAAGGTTTTTTTTTGGCCATACCAAAATATGCATACAGAATATATTCTAGCGGATTACGGCGGTGGAGGAAAGAACGAGGAGTCTGCGTGTAAAACGAACAAACACTTTATTCATGATACACTCAGGTCAGGAACCGACGCCACACTACAACCCTAGCCAGGCCACCACTCTCTATATGCAGCTCAGAACTAACATAGTCCAGGGCCCACGCCTCCTTCTCCTGCTGCAGCTGCTGTCTCTGACTGCACTGCCCTGAATGGTGCTGCCACCACATCGTTACACTAGCTTTCAAGACCACAGAAATCTCTTCTGAAGATGAGAAGCAGAAATTGAAGGCAAAGAAAGAAAATTAAAAAAAAACAAAGTCATATTTTAAAACATATATTCCTATCATATACAGTATGTGTAACTCATTGTTTGGCAAATATTAAAGAAACTAGTGGAATTTCTGTATGGGGGAATTTACTGCATTTGAAAAGCTCTTGCTTTTCATATCCCTTCTATAACCTCACAGCCACTTCAACTTGGGATGTGCCCATCAAATGCTAATTTACCATCTATCTCCCTAAACAGCCAACAGAGCACACAGCCCACAGTTCATAACTGAGCATTTTATTAAAAAGAGGAAGAGAGAGAGAACAAAAAAGGAATCTGAATTTTCAGATCTCCAAAGGTGCGGTTGGGGGCCTGGTGGTTTGATTTCTTTCTACTACCACATATTTTTCTTTCTGTTGATTCAGCATAAGCCAGCAGGCTCACTAAAAAGAAAAAGAAAAAATATATATTTTGCCCAAGAGGTAGTAACAGATTTAAAGAAAGCGAGAAAAATATGATTCTTAAACTGTAACAAACTATTTGTAAAATTTCTGTGAAGCCAACCAGGAAATTCACAACAGCAGTTCTCCGCAGGGAAGCGCCTAGGCAAGGAAACGGGATATGGGGTTTAATTAATTAATTGACCCCACCTTCCCTTATTGCGTCATTGATGAGATTGTCACTGACCCACACCAGTAACAGTGAATCAGGTGGATCAATTTAGCTGCCCGTTCCACGCTTCCTACTATACAGGTTATTAAAAGCATATTCAACCTCTGATATAGCTCAAGAAGTAATACAGAAATAAAAAAAAAAAACTGGTACATTATTATCAATGGATATACTGTACATGCGCTGATGTTTTTTTTTTGGTTTCTTTTAACAAAACAGGTGAAGTGAAAACCTCCCGTATTGCTGATTTTACCACCCCTTAACGAAGGATTCTGTGTTGTTCGGTGCTTAGAAATCATGCCTAAACTTTTAGACAAATTATAAATTGGTGCTATTTTAATAAATTGGTGGAGTGACATACATTATGTTTGTGGTTGACCGTAATTTAAATCTTCAGTGACCCACACTCACTTTCTGTTTTTACAATGTAATGCCTTGCTGCCTGTTAGTACATCTAGTGTAGTATCTAGTTTGGACATCGGTGCACTCTACGTTATCAGATAGCAGACTTTGTTTAAAATGTCCTCTGCAATTTTAGCTGTAGGGGCACACATTTCTGTGCCAAACAGGTAAGCTTCTGCTACCTCTTGCACTGACATGGTGTTATAACTCTCCAGGATCTCGTATGGCTCTGGATGCAAAATAAAAAAATACATTTGAAAAAGGTGTTATAGTATTTCCATGAGGTGCTTTTTCACTTAACATTCCAATATAGGCTTATGAATGAAATATGTAAAATAGATTTGTAGTTGTTTTAACCCTTGCAGTGCAAGGTACAATTCTAATCTGCATTGAGTTGGGTCAGTCAATTGTGTCTTTGTCATTAATTCCATATTCCTTCCCAGCTTGGGTGCTGACGGTCCTCTCTTTTTATTCACGCAAATATAGTACACCAAAGCAAGCGGCAATGAGGGATCTACAGCCTTTATAGTAGACCAATGTTTTAGCTTATGCATTTATAAACGTCTGTAAGGGTAGCCTTTAGTTTCAATTGTGATGGTGATTTGTTTTGTCATGTGCACATACAGTATGTCTGCTCTGGGCTGGGACCACCAGAACTCACACAGGCCCCCCTAACAACCACCAAATGGAAACTTACTAACTTGGGCCTGAATTGAAATACTACAGAAAGGCTTAATTTATATCCAGTTGCTGATTTAACAAAACCTTATTATTGTTCTGTACTGTAAAATTAGTGAATTCGGTAAATCGCAATTTGGTTGGATCACCTCTAATCCACTGTGAGACATACTAATAATGAACACCCCATCCCTGTAGATTTTATACAGCAATTCAATCTCAATGGTGCTAATTTGTGCACCTCACCATGGCTGCATATATGATTGCCCTTACAATAAAGACACAATACAGCACAATTAAGGAATCCTAAATAAATAATATATGTACTGTATACCTCTCGTCTGTCCTAATTCCAGTAAATTAGAGAGTGTGGGTTTTTTAAATAATAAATGATGAGTAGTCCTCCGAGGTTAATTAGGTCATCAGGAAATTAGTATTTATTGGACTGAAACCCTTTTTAAAAGGTCACATTGAATATGTATTTAGGGGGCAGTACCACATACGAAAGAATGGGGTTATATTCTTATATATTCTAACCTTTTCATAGAGTTGTTTTTTAAAACAGTGCGTCAAGAAACAGGTTCACTTGCCTTGCATTTGTCAGACAGAAATCAAGACTACAAAGTTTGTTTCAATAGAGCTACAAGGAGCTTTGAACTGTGGCTGTTCTGGACAAGGTAACACTGTTAATATAATATTATGATGTGTATCGTGGTCAATGATATCAGTGTAATACTTTGATTAGACACGTCCTTGTAATAGATGGCTTATATCACAAGGTTTGCACAGATGGAAATTACATCACCATACCAATTCAGCCATTAGTTGTAAAAGACATAAAAAATATGAACAAAGGGACCAAAAATGTAACATTGTAAAGCTGTAGCCTGAATCACCTAATAGAAAGGCACATTCCAGCAGTTTCTCACAAATTAAATTCTCTCACAAGTAACAAGAAAATACTGAAAGCCAATGTAAGGTACTAAATATTCCAAACCACTATGTGACACAGTTAAAACATGCAACTAGAAACATATTGTGCCTGGTTTAGAGACTCTGGCGAGTGGAAGACAGAGCTTATACAGTGACTTTCCAATTGGCCAAGTGCTGCGCGAACGGGGAGGGTTTAAGTCGGCTGGGGAGTGCTTGGCTTACCATGCACCAGCGACCCCTGTGGCTGGCCGGGCGTCTGCAGGCCTGCCTTTGTGCAATTCAGAACTGCGTGGTCCCCCTGACGCTGTAGTTCTGTAATGGCTTCACGGTGGGCTTGCAGTGCGAAAAAAAAGTGGATGGCTGACAGCACACATTTCGGAGGATGCAAGTGCTCGTCTCTTCCTTGTTGGGGTTGCAGCGGTGAGCTGGGCTAAATAATTGGGCATTCCAAATTGGGAGAAAATCGGGGGTGTAATAATTGCTGATTCCAAATTTAAAAAAAAAAAAAAGATTGTACGCTCAGACGCTCAGAATCCAAGGTCCAAAGTGTAACAAAAAAAAAAATGTTAAACCAAAATATTTCCCCTAGATCAACAGCTAGATAGCAAACATAATTTGTCATCTTTCTGTGTGTACCAAAGGGCAGAACTGTTACCTTATGTATGAGAAAATGATTTATTAAAAAATTTTAAATCACTGAGATACCTCAATTGATTTTGCTTCCAAGTAAGCTCTGTGGAGACACCAAACGCACACATCGAAAAGAGGCTTGGATGAGGTTCTTGTCTATTGGACTGAGGCATTGGTAGGCTTCAATGCAAGGGTTGGTTTAACCTCCAGTTCCATTAACCTCTTAGAATATTTTATTGGTAGCATACTGTATGTTTCAATAAGCTTTTGCACCAGGTGCAATTTTTCTTTTCTAACTGGGATTAAAACACAATTCTAATGTTAGTCCTGGTGCAGGTAAGATCCCTTAAAATAACATTCTAATCAGCAATGTATTCCATTTAGAAAAAAAAGAGAACAAACTCTGGACCTGATGCAAGAGTTGATATTTCTGCTTGTTTCTTTATAGCATGCAGTGCCATCTGGTGTCAGGTTGTGTTGTAACTGGAGCAAGGATCTTACATTTTTTTCTGCACAACACAGTCCTGTCTGACTGAATGTGGATTTCTGTGATTCTAAGATCTTACTAGAGAATTCAGTTGTTATCCAGCTCTCTATTTGCAAATAAGCTATATAATATTACACACTGTGCCATTCCAGGCAGCACACTTTATCTGTGAATACCTTCTTTATGACCTGGCTAGTCAATTTGGGGCATGTCAGGCAACATGACTAAGAGCATTATGCTTATAAAAAATTATAGGGCTGTGTGATAAGACCACGTGAAGCCAATTATGGAACACTAGTTTGATGATATTATTTTCAGCATGATTTATGGTAATTGACCTCTCCATACCGTGAGCATAATTCATCTGCACAGTCACACTGGAAAAGGCCAGCTATATATATATATATATATATATATATATATATATATATATATATATATATATATATATATATATGGTTACATACTGCAGAGACACTTCAAAAGGTTTGTTTAATTTGCATGGTAATTTCCCATGTTTGTATCATGTTTGCTAATATAATTCTCTACATTAAACTGGTAGGACAAACAGTATGTTATACTTTAGTGCAAACCAAGTGTCTTTTAGATGAATGACATTAATGCCATGTAGTTTGTAATATACTTGCAACTCTTAGAAAGCATTCCTGTCCCCTTGACTCAGGTAGCACAAGCTCTTTTTGTAAAGGGGGTCACATTATTTTTGAAACTGTGTTCTTGTTTGACTGAGAATATAATGCTGTGCACCTGTTTATTCATATAGCATTAAATGGAGCTAATTCCGCTAACTTAAATGGCTACTAATTGCACAATGTATATGCTACGTAGCACAATGCAGTGGGCAGGATGAATTTCTTTTCGCGAAAATATACAGTTAGCTGCCTATTGAGTGTCTTGAAAATTCACAAAAAAACGGGTGTAATGTTCGTAATGCATTCAGACTCATTGGTCGTCGATTGCTGCAGAGGTAACACTGTGTGCCATAAGTTTCAGTACTCATCTTGCCCTCTTGATGGGTAACTACATACTACTAAAACCACTAAGCCCTCATCAATCATTTTACAGGATGTGTTTTAAAAGCCAGTGATACATGTGTTCCATTGAGCTCTACCTATGCACACCTTCAGGTCTGGCTTTTTAAACTATCAGAGAAAACTTACGGCCACCCTTACTTTAATAACTCCGCTTGCCGATCCCATTCTGCCTCTTACTCTGCACTCAGAATATCATTCCAGAGCAATGAAATGCATTGTGTTTAGATCAGGTATGTTATAGGAAAAGGAGAGAGAATGCAATGTACTATTGATCTGGGTTAATTAGATTCAAGTCATAGGGGATTTGATAACCAGTTTCAAATGTGAATGTAAAAAAGGGGATACAATCATATGGATCTGAATGTGCCGCAGTTAACTTGCAAAGATTACAGAATTCATTGAAATATGTTATGAAAAAGAAACCCATATTAACCAACAGCTTTTTCTTTTTTTCATCTTTTTTTTTTTTTTTTTTAAATTGGCTGTTAGCTGCAAGCTCTGTCAACCCTTCCACCTCTGGTATTTAAGGTATTTTTCATTTCCAAGTCGCTGGAGACTAAGCTGCACCCTGTGAGCCACACTGCACCGGTCCTGCTGTTCGATCTTGTTACTCTGGGTCTCAGTGTGGGAGTGTGTCTGTGCGTGTCAGTCCCTGCCTGCGTGTTACAAGGTCCTCAGAGGTTGCAAATGAAAAGTAACCCAGCCTGGAGGAAAACTAAGCAGAGAGTAGCAGTAGGGGACTGTATAAAAGCCACGGGTTCACATTAGTGAAGAACAAACAAGGCAAATTACCTGGCTTTTATAAAACATATTTCTCCCTGCTTGCAGGGGTCTGTTTGTTTCTTTTCATTTCGACTTCATACTGAAGGTCGACTGATTTGATATTATAGTAGAACCTGTAATATCCAATGTAATTGGTTTCAGGGAACCATGGGATATATGGAAATATTGCATCTCAGAGGGAGTGGTGGTTCTACATTCTAGTTGCTTTATCAATGTTGGGGCATTATAAATGTCAGGTACATCAGCATGTCGAAAATACTAAAGTACATTATTGCAAAACAGAGCAGTGTAATACAGTATTTGGAAATTTTCAAAACAGCATTCCGAAAACATCTCTTACTGTGCTTTTTCAGTCTAACTAAGAAATGTCGTTTAGAAACAAAACCAACAACGAAAAAGTGTGTACACAAACTGGCTTTGGAGGTCAACGAAAAAAATCTTGTTTCAGCTTTTTAATGGTACAGTAATTTTGACTGCCTCGTATTTTGTACCGCCTGGTATTTATATGCAACTGAATCTATTCAGCTAAGAGTTTTAGACCCAGAATAAAATGTGCATTGGTCGGTTTCCATCTGTATCATTCAATTGGTACCAGCATGTGTAAAATGACACGTGCCAGAGGTCCATCAGTTAATAGAGGGTATCGGATCTTGCAGGATCGGAAATGATAGGTTCTACTGTATTTGTCTGCAAGGTGTTTAAATTGTCCTAGAGAGATACATGACCGTCTCTCAATAAATGCAACCTGCATTTCATTTGAAAATCGCGTTTGAGATTTTAAGTAATTTGTACAGTCTTGGTTTTGCAAGTACCTGTCTTAAATCAGCCCTCTGTCATAGTCTGCCAGATCAGCTGTCTTGCCTCTTGTGACTGAAACTGACTTGCAGCGGTGGGCTGCACATTTCTGGTCCAACTCCCGAGCGTACTATTCCTGAAAGAGGGTGGATTGATTGCTGTGTGGAATTAAGCCCTCAATTTATTTGCAGTTCAGTAACAATTAAACATTGCAAATCATGGCTGCTGTAACGATCATTAACCTGGATAAAACTATCTGTTTTACTTTTGGGAGTATGGAATGTATCAGCTAACCGCAGCCTGCATATATCAGTGTGATGCAGCTCAATTTACTTGCTCTTCCATTGTTTAAACACAGTGTATAGAGATGTCCATGTTTTGCGAGCTGGACTTTGTACAGGACTGCACTTTGCAGCTCCAGAAACAGTCTGCTGCTCCACACAGAGATGCAGCATGAATCAGGGTGTCTGTGACGGCAATGTATGTGTGTTCTTCAATTCTTATCAAGGCACACTGTATTCCTGATGTTGAATTAAAGCCGTGGCTGTGGAAAACCATCTCCATACATGTTCAGTTTATTAAAAATGTAGTAGTGGGTTATATAGGTGGTTATCAATGGACTGTCCAACTTTTTGAGCATAGCTGATCATGGCTAACCATTGATGGCTAATGTGCCATAGACCACACAGGGGTGAAAGCGGTGGAATCCCTTGTTTGTCCTTAAAACACTTGATAACAATGCTTTCAGTCTTCGAAATCCAACGGCACCCAAGCTAACTAGTGTGACTTTGCGTTGGCCTCAAATGCATATTCCATTCCAAACACTTCAGATTCAGCCACAGGCTGTATGGTTTCCTGGTATAAAGATAAGTAAACAAGATTGATCCATTAAGGTAGAACATCTCAGATGTCCTGTCTGTAATTATGGACATTTAAAGGCTTGCTTGAGAATTGGTCAGGGCAGTTTAAACATCTAGAAACTGCTCACATTTGTAATGAGCATAACGTGCAGAGGCTTGTTTCCTTGCAGTGGGCAGGGTGAGGGATGAGTTTCTTTTGCATTTGGTTACATTATCAAAAATGCTCCTAAATACTGGATGGGGAAAAAAGTGCTTTCATCAGGCTTCTATTTGACAAGTTAATCTGTTCTATTTTAAGCAATTATGTGGAGAATTTCACTCTGCGGGGCAAAAACTTTTTTGTTAATAATAATGTAATACTGTGAGATAACACTCTCACTAAAACTTCAAGGGGGTTATCAAAATGGTTCCTCGAATTTGGAGTTTCATGCTCTTCGAATGCTCCCATGATAGTTAAAAAAACAAACAAACAGGTATATAAATTGCTGCATCCAGTTTCTGCACATGTTCAAATGTATATTGACACAGCTGGTATTTTCTTGTTGAACTCTATAGACAGTGAGTGAATTGGTAATATATTTCCTTTTGCATGATAGTTTTTTAAGGTCAAAGATCTCATGAGAGCAGATTTTAGAATCTGTTGTACTAATGTCGATAGAATAGATGTGTCGATATTGAACGTGTTTCTATGCAATATCATAAAGACATATTGATATTGCTTAATATGCTAATGGGGGTGCGGGACACAAAATCACTGACCCGAGAAAAGAATGGAATAATAAGGAATTAGGAATCATTTACTGTGGACCAGCATTCACTTGTGACTTTCATAAGAAAAGCATCATTGATTTCTTCAAACTAGAAATGGCCAAATTTTCATGTATTAGAATGTAAACACGACATTAGTAAAACTAATTCTAGTAACTCAATGTAATATACGTTATTAGGGACTTACTGGTGTAGCAGCCGTTAGATTGTTTTGTCAGTGTATTTCTATAGCAAGTCCCATGGTGTTTATAACAGAATTAGTTCAAAGTGAATTTGCTTACACAGGCTTAATTAAGATCAATGCTAGTTTGTAATCCAAGTCCCTGTGCTCCTACTGAAGCAACACGAAACATGAAACTTTAAAACTTGAAATATCCAGATTATATTAATCCATTCACGTTTCTGTTGTTCATCACTACTAAATCCCCAAACTACAATCTCGTACTTCTTCTGTGTTTACTGGTTAATTCTATTGCACCCTCATGCCTCCCCCCCCAAGAAAACTCTGATCCTCTGATTAAATCCTCCACTGATCCCTGATTTATAAGGTGAGGTCAGGGCCCTTATTGTAAATCAACATTTTATGTTGCTCGTTCATTTAAAAGTCAAGTATACACATTGTCATTCAGGTAGACTGCTATGCAAATATGTGTGGGTGTTGTTGAGCAGATGCTGCTAGGTGTTAACAATTTATCACAATCAATATGAACACATATGATTCCTTAGTAAATGTAGGTAGCAATTGGTTGTATTGTAACTGCAGAAAATATGAACAATTCATTTAGAATATGAAGGGAAACAAAAAATAGAAAAGTGGTGTATTTTTTCCCATTTTATTCCAGACTTAACTATAGAGACATGTGAAAGAAAGATATTGTCAGCAATAGGCGATGAGATGTAAAGCATGCTTGGTGGCATTTACTCAGCAAGCAGAACGTGTTTTCTGTAATCAAAAACAAACTGCCCAGCACGGGTGTTGAACAATAAAATGCACTGAAACTTGGACAGAAGTGTGGCTGCTGTGCTCCAGAGCGTCTTGCTTTCAGCTCGTATCCCTGGAGAACAAGATACCGTAGGATCTGACACATGGCTGGTTCAGCACATACAATTACATAATAAATGTAATTGTATGTAAAAATAATGTGATATCTTGTAACAATTGTAAGTCGCCCTGGATAAGGGCGTCTGCTAAGAAACAAATAATAATAATAATAATAATAATAATAATAATAACATACAGCTGCAGCAGGTGTTTGTTGTGATCAAAAAGCAAAAGGACAAATAGCTTTCTCATTTGACTGACAAGGAAGAGTTTTTGCATTTACATGTGTGAATAATGCAGCAAAGACATGGGTGTGCACAGTGCAAAAGTATTAATAAGGCAAAAATAGCACAACAACTCAGCCCACTGAAGATTATTAAAACAGTTCCACTTGGGCTCCCAAGTGGCGCATCCAGTAAAGGCGCTCCACGCAGGATGTGTCCTATAGTCTGGAGATCACAGGTTCGAATCCAGGCTATGTCACAGCCGACCGTGACCGGGAGTTCCTAGGGGGCGGCGCACAATTGGCTGAGCGCTTCCCGGGTAGGGAGGGCTTAGGTCGGCAGGGGAATCCATGGCTCACCGCGCAACAGCGACCCCTGTGGCCGATAGGGCGCCTGTGGTTCTGCAGTGGAGCCGCCAGATCTGTGTTGTCCTCCGGCACTATAGGTCTGGTGGCATTCCTGTGGATCTGCAGTGCGAAAAATGACGGCTTGGCAGGAGCACGTTTCGGAGGACGCGTGTTCCAGCCGCCGCTTCCCGAGTCGGAGGGGGGGGGGTTGCGAGCGGTGAGCCGAGGATACAGATGATAATTGGGTATGCTAAATTTGGGGAGAAAACTGGGGTAAAAAAATTGGCAACGACTAAATTAAAAAAAAAACAAAAACAAAAAAAAAAAGAACAGTTCCACTTGTTATAAAGAGTGTGTCTAAGTTTCAATTCAGTGCAAAAAAAGTTAATTAAAAATCCTTGTCATGCTTTAAAAGAGGAAGTTCCTTTTTTAAGGACTGATTTTGATAGATGTTTCTAGTAATAAATCCACAAGTTCTACTACTATTACTGAAAAGCTCATTTGTATAACTGTGAAGTATGTTATCTATTTATGAATAAAATGTATTTAGGTCTGAATAAAAATATGAAGCAGAACCCACCTTGTGCATTTACATGCCGTTATCAACACTGGACACATGCAGCTGAGAGATGTGAGCGCACATGTTAACAAAGTCGTCAACTAGGCTTTCACTGCGCAATCTGAAATGTCAGGTTATTTTCTGTGGTTTTGACATCATTGTTAAACTTTTTAATTTTTCACAACTTTTAATGTACAGTTGCTACAAAAAAAGTATAAAATTAAATAAATAAACATCCTCCTGGAATGCTGATCTTATTCGGATATTTATAAAACGGTGATTGAAAAGCACGCCATTTTCTAGGGTAACTATATCACCCTGCCTGTCATTAGCCAAAACCAAAAGTTTAAAATGCTGGTCACTGCCGGGTTTAAATCAAGGGCTGCAGTGTTGGGTGGAAGGGCAGGCATTGGATGGGCCCAGGGCACTGGCTGATTTATAGTAATGTCTTCTCTCTACACTGTCTCTACCACTGTATGCAGATAGCATGCTCCCCGTAGGCAATATTCAGAATGGCAGTGGTAGGCAATTTGCACTAAAGCAATGAAATCTGACCATGATTACATGTCGACTTCCCACAGAAAAAACACGCTCATTAATCGATTTACCTGTAAATGAATGTTGCAATTTAACTGATTTGCTCAAATGCTGGTTTGCAAGCCCCAGCTCTGCTTATTGCTTCCTTTATGAAGATGTACTGCTGGCAGTCTTGGTCATGAAACATAGCTGGAGGAAGGGGTTGTACCGTACTGTGTGGAATGGCGTTGCTCAGGCCCTTACTGTGTGCTATGATTCTGTGTTGCTGATGAAGCAAATTAAGCTTCTTCATCAACAGCTTTTAGCCCCTTATCAAAAGGTACTCAAATGGATGCTTACTTATACTCAGAAGAACAATATGGTGGTAAAAATAAGCAACATTACAGAGTATCATACTATTAAAAAAGGTGATTTTCTGTCTTTGACAGTGATACCGCCTTAGTAATATAGTGGTAAGTAATGAGTAATGGCAAGGAACACCCCAAGTTTTTGGTAAAACACAATTAACACTTGACTAAATAGTCTATTTCTACTACCTCCCGTAAGCTATCCTTTCTTGGTATATCTGCCTGTATCAAAGCAAGCCTTCAAAATGTTGCATTTTGCCAAGTCGAACAGGGCCAGACAGATCGAGTACATATCGGGTGAATCTCCGCTATTTAGAAAAACTTTCACACTAGAAGAGGCTATGTGATAAATATTTTACAGCGTTCCGTTTGTGCTTCCACCATCATCCAGAACACAGATGGATGCTTCTAATGCACTCATCTGCCTTTAGCGGCATGTGAAAAAAGAAATATCGCTGCCTGGACCATCCAGGAATAACACACGCACATACACACACACGCTGTGGTGGGGTTTACATTAATGCAGGCACAAATTTCATTTAAATAGTCTTCAATTTCCCCAACCCCTATAGACAGGGGAAATATTGTATTTAAGTGGATCAGTCCTGCTTCAGCCAATCAATCAGTCTTTATTTAGCCGGGACATAAACCCTTGAGATATACATCTCATTTACATGGTGGTCCCAACTAGGTGGCAGAGAGACACGAATAATACAATAGAAATCTAACTGCCATTATCACAGCAGGTACAAAGGAATAAAAAGCCTTTTAATGTAAAACTGTGCTCCCCTGCAATCATTTGTTCTGTTAGTGTAGGTCCTCAAATCTCCTTGGCCCTTGAAATCCTGTTGCTACTGCTGCAGTGAAGGTTATGAATACAAGCTTTGTTGTAGCTGATGAAGCAAAACAAAAATTAAACCAACAATGGTCTAGAACGTGAACATCAAACTTTGTTAAATACATTCAATTCTTCTTCAGCTCACAAGGCTTAAGGCTTATAGATAAACACTGTCTAAAATATATTGGAAGTAGTTTTTGAAAACTGTATTGGGCTTTTGCATACAGTACAGTACCTTCAAATAATAAGTCATGCAATTCAAGGCCTCTGTATATTCCCAGCACTGTAGCTCATTCTGTAATACCAGTATGGTAAAACAGTGGAATTTGACGAAAGTGCTGCTAAATGGAGGATACAGGAGCTATAATCTGTGTATCTGCTGTGCTTTTATTCACTTGTGTTGGGAGAGGCAGCAGGCAGGGGCTGTGTATCGAAAAGAAGCACAGCAACATGATTATGGCTCTCTATGTCTATTTGAGCTAAAACGATGATTGAGGGGTCCTGGCCTTTAAATAGACAATCCTGTTGACCCAATTTAGGACCCCAATCAATCCGCCACTCGCCAGATTAATTGAGATGCTTCAGATTGATTTGTTTTATTTATTTTTATATACAAGGCTTCTCGAACTGCTGCAAGACTGTGTTGGATTATCAGCAGTGGCGAGACTGCTTCTATGAGCAAGAGTGAGACAGAGACAGAGAGAGAAAGCTATTTTCAATTTGCATGCTGCAGCCTTCATTACTGTTAGTTAAAGATGTGGCGGCCCTCGTTTAGGCACCAATTCTAAACTGTTACAAAAAGACCAGCATACTGTTTCTGCCACCAGCTGAATAAATAGTGCATGCTTAATATTACCAGCATGTTTTGGGTCATCATTGACTGCTGGAGCATTGGTACTAATATACTTTCATTGCTACCACTGGTGATCTGGTGAAAGGGATTTTTAAAGAGTCTTTCAATATGCAGCATGTATATTGCTAATATTTACTTTGTATTTCTGAAAAACGGTTGATCGTGGGAAAGTGAGGCGGGGAAGAATATTAGGGCTGCACCAAAGCCGTGAAAAACTGTGCATTGAAGCCTGTGTAACACTGATATGCTTCCCCAGCCTTGTAGAGTCTTTTCAGAAGCGGGAACACATAATAGGATATGAAAACAGGTAAGAGATTACATATTAGGAAAGATGAACATGATATAAACATATCCCTTTAACTCCATGCACACATACTGCGGCTTCCTGCTCCGTTGAAACTGGTTAAATATTAACTGGAAAAGATGCACTCCAGTACAGACAGCACTGGGGAATGTTAACAGTGGGTTTGGAGATGTATTGAAATGTATGTATATATAGTAGGGCTGTATTCATTAAATATTTACCCCTGTGCTGTTTGCAGCATATTTTTGAGGTAAAAAGAAGAACAAACTGCTAATGTTACAGAAATAAATAAATATAAAATTGATGATTTAATCCTTAAAATATATAACCCAAGGTTAGCCTTGGGTTATATATTTTAAGGATTAAATCATCAATTTTATATTTATTTATTTATTTATTTATTTATTTATTTATTTATTTTTTAAATTTGTAAACTCGGGGTAAATCGTTTGTACAGTGGCCCGTAGTGTAGTCTTTTCTGAAGCTAGTAAAAATTTAATATTCAAATTTAATACCTTGAGAACTATTCGTTTTTATAGTGAACTGTTACATTTAAAGCGATTTTATCAGTCTTTTATAACAGCAGTCTATTATAACAACAATCTCATGTGCATTTAGGGTTCACACTTACTTCATTTTTATGAGGTCTTTCTGAGTATAACTAACTTAAGGTACTGTACATTTTTCTGCTCTAAACTGCTGGATAGTCCATAGACAGTGATCACTGGGGTATGCTACTACATCCAGACGTCAGGCAAAGGTCTACAACTCCTTTATTTGTTTTATCATTTGTGCTTCTCCTTTTTTTGATGAGCTGATGTAATTTGGAAACGGATGGTCTATTAAAAAAGAAAGGGACGCTTGATAATGCTCTCACGGGGGTGACACGCCATTGAAACCCACCTGTCCGTCATCACTTTAAGCTAAAGATTTCTGTTAAAAAAAAAAAAAAAAAAAAAAAGATCTTGTTCCTTTTGGCACTGCAGGGGAGAAAAGTAGAGAATAGCTCCAGGCACAACTCCCATAAATGGGATATAACCACATTTTACTAATGTTTAATTATAGCTTAGCGCCAAGGACAGGAGAAGGAAACTGCACAGATAGAAAGGAATGATTGGTAACTGTATAACGCTGATCATTTAATTTTTATATTAGTTGACGTGTTTTGTGAACAGCAGAATTCCAGTAAACACTCATAACTGGTCTCTTTGAATGACAGAGAAGCAGTCCCCAGGGCTTTTTTAAATAATTTTTTAAATTATAATTTGGTGCCGCATAGCCTCGGGTACAAGGTGACAGTTAAGAGTGAGGGGAACTATGCTTATATTGTAATTGTAATATCACCTATGTCTATGCTCTGTATATAGTGTCCCTAAAAAACAATGCATTAGTTCAACTAACATTAGTTGAAAAGCTCTTGGAAAACTCTGTTCGGCTAATACAAAATTCAACGAGAAGCACTATTCTATGAAACAGTCTTAGGCCTCGTACACACACACTGTAGTTGGCTCGACAACCGTATTTACAAACGGCACTCGCTGTGGTTGTTTGTTGTACACACACACACACCTTTCATTACTGAAGTGAGTGACTCCCTGTTTAAACAAACCACTGAACTCGGGCCATCATTCCATGCCGATCATGAGGTTTTGTGTGACAACATGGAGGCTGTGTTTTTGTTTATGCTTTTGGAAGAAAGTCCTGTATGTAATCAATTGAGAGCTCGTCAAGCACAGCTATGCTCTTTTCTGCAAAACCAGCAGAGATGCCATTTTGCTTTTCCTGCACTGCTAAATACAGTGGCGATGATCTGCAGTACCATGACGGTAGATCGAAACATTTGGGCGGTCTTCCGCTCTTCAGAGGGCTGGTGGGAACGACTTGAGTGGTTTCCAAATGACTGGATAAAAAATGTACACATGTCTAAGGAGTCGTATATGCGTATTGGTCATTTACTGAGACATTTGCTGGAGTGCCAAAACACACAGATGAGACTTTCGGTATCGGTGGGAAAAATGAGTTGCGGCCGCACTGTGGCGTTTGGGGATACGAATTGTCCCATATTGTTTTATCTAAGTTGCAAAACCATTTTTTTTTCTTAAAATAAAATATTTAAACAACTGTACTTTGATTAAATAAAAAAAAGTATATTATATGTATGCACTATTTATTATTGGTATGAATTTACTATTCATCAATATTACAAAATCAACTTGGCTCATAAACAATTACATCATTAGTTGCGCAGAAATTCACTGACCACCAGCTGCAGTTGTGTTAGTGCGGTTGTAATACACACACACAGTTAGTGTCCATTAACTAACCAAACTGAATTAATAACTGCATTCGATACTTGTTCTGAACAGGATTAACTAGTGTGGTTGTCGCTGCCCTTTGTAACCAAACTGTGTGTGTATACAAACCGTATTAAAAGCAAAAGGTGAACTCAAAACCACATTCAGCCTGTGTGTGTACGTAGCCTTAGCCTTACAGAAAAGTTACCAACGAATCCATTGTAATACTAGTCTGTTACCCTGGAGGAACCCTAGCAGAACTACCAGCAATGACAACGAAAGTAAATTGGCACTTACTGCAGGTATATGAAAATATGAAAAATGTATTTGCTCATACCACTGTAGCTGCCCTTGTGCTACCATTGCTCCTTGGTTCCGAACCATTTCCTTGCCATTGCAGTGCCGCTGCAATGCCATTGAAGACTGTTTGTGAAGGATATGCCTGTTCCTTTTAAGTTTCAAGCTAAACTGCAACTAAACTTTCAAAGTTGAAAAACAAACAGTCTTGACGTACACTTTAGAAAGCCAGCAGATGCTATTTCCTTATACAGGTGTGCAGTAGTTTTTGTAAGGAGCTAAATAATTTCGAAATGTTAATAAAAACAAACGGGAGATCATATTGGAAGCTAATTAAAAGGCTGTTTAAAATTCAGTGGCCGGCTTGGCAAAAAAACAAACGTCAGCATTTCAGCGATCACTACAGCACATCACACAGGTAGGCAGTGTTGCAGGCAGTGTTGCAGGCAGCGCCCACCCTGCACTTTGTGATTTATGGACATGTCAGCATGTCTGGCCATGGGTTGAACTCACAAATCTCAGCACCTTTAAATCATTCCTCGTTCACCGCCAAGGGGGGCTAGGGCAGTGGAGGAGAAAGGCGGGGGTTGTTGTTGACATCTATTGAACATTCTGCTGAAAGTATTCATAAATTATTTATTTTTTTTCTAGCTCCTTTAACAGTGCGCTCACATCATCTCCTACTTAGTATCCCTCATTTCTGAAGAGGCACCATGAATCATTGTTATCCCAGGAGCAGTGATACTGGCTCGCTAGCCATGAATATGTTCATATTAATGTTTTCAAATAAACGACTTGCCTATAAAAAAAAAAAAAGTATTATTTTAATGAATTGCATATATATGAATTATTTTACAATACTAACCCGGCAATAAAAATATATATCTGTATGTATAATGTCTATGCATTGTTTCTATTTGCATATTGATTTTTGTTAGTACAGTATCTTCAGGCCCAGAAGAATTAGAGATCGATGGTAAGGGAGATGATATATCTGTGATAAATACTGTCTTTGCATGTGGCAATACAGTAAGAGCCTCCTTCTGCTCAGTGTGCTGCCTCCAGTAATGTGATATAGTGATTGAAAGGGCTAAACTGCACCAGTATGACACAAGGAAGACCATCTCCAATGCGAATGTACAAATTAGTTTAGTATTTTACAGTTATGCTATATCCTTGCTCTCACAATTGTTGCAGCACTGGGAAAATAAATCTGTTTCTACAATGGTTATAGGACTTGATAAAACAGATTTAGGCTGAGCCTTGGCAGGTACTGATGTCAACCCCAGGCCCTCTCTCCCCCAACATGCCCTTTGATAAACAGATTCTCAGATTAATCTTTATTATTATTATTACATTTACCAGAGCAGACCCATGGCTGTGGACTCTTCCTGCATTCACATCCATGGCCGTTTCTGCAGTTGTTTATAGTAATTTCATTTTATTTGATTAAACTTGCGCTAATGCAGTCCCAACTACTGAAAGGCAATGTAATGAAATCATCCTCTGCAAAAAAACATGTTAGCTTCCGAAATAGAAGTGCAGTAAACCTTATGGAGAACCGTGGTAGGGTGGTCCCACATGCTGCATGAACTCCCAATACCATCTATCCTCCCTTTCAACTAACTTGCAAGACATCCGATCTGAAATGTAAAGCACGCTCAGCTATTGTTCTAGTTGGCTGAGTTCATTGGCTGTTTGATGCTCAAAAATATATTAGGTTCTAATAGGATTTGCGCATGGCGCACAGTGCAACCGGTGGCGATATTTTGCAACTGCAGTTTCTTAAATGAGGGTACCCTGCTGAATTCTCTGATGTGCACAAATAGTGCTGTTTTTATGTTATTGACATTATCAGCAAGATCTATTTGCATACTTTCTTATCGAGTGGCATTGGGTGAAATTTGAATCCACCAGATATGATGTTGTCGATGCCCCCATTAGATTCAGACTTACTTATTGCATTAGTAATTTCAGACTTATTTATCGCATTAGTAATAACACTCATTATTGTATCCCCCTTCCCAATTTTGACTAAAATGCCGTCTGAGTGCCTCAAGGGCATTGTCAAGAGCAGGCGTGGTGCAGTATACAGTGTATCACCTGTCACAGACACAGGGTTTGAGATTGTACAAGTGAACAGCTAAGCAGCCAGAGGTGCAAGACAAGCTTCATTTTATACTACACTGGGTTATGTTCCAGTGTATTTATTTTACATATTTCAAAACAAAAACAAAAACGCGCTTTGCCAAGCTTTGAATTCACAGGCTTCCCACAGCAACAGCAATATTTAATCCATAAAACAAAAATACATTGCTTAAATACGTCTATCATTAGAAGTAAATGGTTAATTACCCATGGGATAAACAGAAAACACGATAAGGCAAAAATAATAATGTAGCCTCTCTGTGTTTGTATCCCCTCACTATTTTTGTGTTAGAACCATTGCATATGCTCGCTTTCTTTTTTGGGGGAATTTGAATTCTTGCTGGATTTTTTTTTTATTGAGAATCCTTCCCCTGACAGATGTACTGTCCAGCGTCCCAGGTCAGAATTGAACCCGGGTCCCACATCCTGGAGTTTAACACCCGGAGTGGCAGAATGGATAAGAGAGGCAGTGCATCAGAAATATTCTGAAACGAGAAGCCAGCCTGTGCCCCACAGATGGAGAGGAGGAACAGTTTCAAGTGGCCTGAGGGGGTCTCCTAGAAAATTTCATTATGCAATTATCAGAGGCGTGGGTATTGCTCTACCCACCTGTTAACCAATCCGTATCATTCATCAGCAGACATGCATCTCACACAATTGGTATAATGGGTAATTTAGTTACATGTCATGTGAGGTGGAAAGGAATAGGGAGAGGGAGCAAAGAAGGGTTCTTTCAACTTGGACTGACTGCAGTTTGGATGGAAGCTGTCTTCTCTTGTCAATTCCTACCTCGACCACAAGGTGAATTGAATTAGTAAATGGAAAATCACAAAACAGAATCAAGTTGGGGGAGAGAAATTACAGTTGCACACTTAAAGTGGTCCTTTTAGAAATCACTGTAGACATTTTTGGAAAAAGGATATTAGCTTGTAAGCCAGGTAAATAATGATCTAAGCAGAAACAACAATAGAGAATTATTATTATTTATTTCTTAGCAGACGCCCTTATCCAGGGCAACTTACAATTGTTACAAGATATCACATTTTTTTTTACATACAATTACCTATTTATACAGCTGGGTTTTTACTGGAGCAATCTAGGTAAAGTACCTTGCTCAAGGGTACAGCAGCAGTGTCCTCCACGTGGGATTGAACCCACAACCCTCTGATCAAGAGTCCAGAGCCCTAACCACTACTCCACACTGCAGAATGATAGAGAACACATATAACAGATTATTAAAAAAATAAAAAATACACACACATACAGTATATATATATATACACACATACAGTATATATATATATATATATATATATATATATATATATATATATATATATATATATATATAATTATTATTAAGAAAATGTAAGTGGATGGTATCTGAATGGTATCTTTTTAAACTCTTGTATGGGTTCACTTTAGAGGGCATACCCACTATCGCTGGTCAATGAACACATACATATATACATACAGTACAGTGTACATAAATCCATGCTTCACAGGGCAGGCTTTGGGGGTTTCTGTAATGAAGTCCCCCCCTCCCCCCCCGCTGTCAAAATATTTGTCCACTAGTCTAACCTTTAAGCCACCCAACCATTTTTTTGTTTTTTTGCTGCTACAATAGCACTGGCATTTTTGCATTAAGACCCTAACTGGCTTGAGTAAATGGAGCAGTTTGTAATTAGTTTTCAAAGTACTTATCTCATTAAAGTAAATGAATTATTGATTTAAAGACGCTCATGCTTTTAGTGTGAGCCGCAGCACCATTCTAACTCTGTTTCAACTGCTTAAAAGTGCAACGTCCATCTTTTGTGAAAACTCTTGAGTATTATTATTATTATTATTATTATTATTATTATTATTATTATTGCATGTCAGAATTAATCCCTAGATTGCAGGGCTGGGCAGTGATTGACATGTGTCCTTCCTTTGGTTTGTTCCTGCTCTTCCTAACTTCCTTATGAGGAAGATGAATCCGTCACTCAGGGTGTATGTATTGGCTTTTGAAAAGCATTTTTAGATCTTTCACGAGTTCAGTCTTCTCATTGTATTGTATTTTAAGCATGTCAAAGTCTGATCCTCTTTTCCCCCTGGCTTAAGGAAGTCTGTTGCTGCAAGAAGAGAATATTAGAGTAACCTCCTTTTACTCTGTGCTACTGCTGGAAGTGGGGAGGAAACTTGTGTCCTTATGTGAACAACACTTTCTTATGAAGTAGAATACAGACTAGCAAATACACTGACTGGTCAGCCTGCAAACTATGTACTGTAATTAATAGACACCAGTGAATTATATTTGACTGGGGATCACTGTGACTTTAAACTCAAACATTCGTAAAGACAAGTGTAGAAATCCCCAGAGATTCGGCTCTTGGTACACAAAGGCACAATTTTTGAGGACTTATCGCGTGGGCACCGCATCGCAGATTTTCTCAGCAATATTACTATATGGTTTCTGTCCTGTTGCATTCCCTGTTGACTTTCACTCTCTGCCCAGTAGCCAGCTGTGTGCTGAGCTCTGTATCTTCCCTGTGCCTCCATGCTACCTGAGGGGCCACTAACTCCACACTGCAGAGGAACATGGGCAGGCGTTTTGTTATCACCTGCCTATTGCATTAGCAGGTGGTTTATGTTCACTGTACTCCCAGGACTGCTCTGAGTGAATTACCATCATTTATAGAGCCGATTTGATGAGGTGCAGCTTAGGGAATGTTATATGACTGCCTTAGAAGATCTTAGAGCAGGTTATTCTTATTAGTAGTATTATTTCCTTTTTGCCAAGCAGGGTCCATCTTTCTCTTGGTCACGTAAACTGTAGAGTACATGATCAGAATTAAAGATGAAAGTGAGTGACTGTTGATTGGGTTAGGATCCTTCTTATATTTAGGTGGTAACATTCTTACTTGCATAAGCCTATGCAAAGGAATGTGTTTGGTTCATTCTAGCATGCCACAGAAATCCCTATTTGTATTGCATTTTGTGATTTAGTTGTAAACCTGTCCACACAATTGTAGTGGCAGTTACTAGAGATTCTCTCTCTTTCTGTCTCTCTTTTACCTCTTTTAACTTAGAAAAACAGAGCATTGCATTTAGGTTGAAAATCAAAAGCAGAGCGGTGTAAAGCCCTGTAAAGCGTTTGGCTCATATTGCTGATAATATGCTGTGTTACACTTGCAGCAAAGTAGACAGACCATTGCAGGTCATCTTTAAATTTGTAAGTGCACTAATAAAGACATCCTGTGTTTATTGTTATTGCAATTAATTAGTTTTATTATTCCTGTGGAAAGTTCTCCTAACTGGAGCAGCACCAGATTTGCCAATATAAATGCAGATGGAACTGCAGTACAGACACTGGTTTTGTTTTTTGCTTTTTTTTAAATAACAGCGGAAGACTCACAAAAAGATTTATATTTTAGTAGCTAAGCAATTTGCATTTTATGAATCATATTTCAAAAGTGTTTTCAAACATTCAGAATATATACTGCTTTCCTACAGAAAAGTATTATAATTTTTTTTTCATATGGGCAGTTTCTACAACAAAATGATAGGTTGTTAAAAAAAAAAAAGGATGGATTTATAGATATGGCATATGGCCCTTAATGCATCTTTTAGTAGTTTTAAGATTTTATTATCATGCGATAGTGAGAAAAAGAAGGTGAATCCACCGGTTTAAATTAAATGATGTTGATCATGAACATGCTATCCCCCATCATTCTCTTTAATGACAGTCTGAGTCACATAAAAGGACAGAGAGGAGTGTCTGATTGACAATTTGTCGCTTTGTTTCATCAGTAAGACTATCTACCCTCCCACCCTTGGTCCTCTTCTAATCCCAGGGGGGTTTCATATTGGTTTGTAGTTTGGCTGATTAATAAAACATGAGCGTGAAAAAAGAAAAATAATCGATTTAACTTTAATGAAAAGAGATAAATCACTTCTGAACTTCTGAGATTACTCACCTTTCCAGGCGGTACGAGATGAAATTGATAGAAAATTATTTCCAGTGGAGTAAAGTAATAAACATTTTCCTTTCCATCATTTAAAAGGAAAGACATTCAACATTACAGCTCTTGGCATTGTAACTTATTGTGACTTCACTTAATTGCTTTGTATTTGTGATATTTACTCTACAGTGCTTAGGAGTGACCCATGTAGAGTTTATATATAGGGACTAGGATACTGTGTACAGAGTTAGGCATTTTAGACAGTCTAAAGATATATTAGACTAGATTTCAAGCTGTGTTGCCCGTGTGCATTTATCAGACTCTGAGCCTCCTACAGACAGTTGATTGTATACCCTCTGCATGCTGTATGTGGGCACTGGCTATTTCTGATTTGCTTCCTGTGGTACACCAGTGCCCTAGCGATAGTGACACCAGTAGTGGGTACTGGGTTTGGTTTTCACTTTCAAGAATACAATCCACAATTTTCTACTATATAGCTTTACTAATTCAAATTACAAAATACCAGTTTACGTATCACTCTCTTACAAAATAAATAAAGGATAATAATAATGTAATAATATATTTATTTTTATATAGCGCCTTTCATAGTGGACAACCATCACAAAGCGCTGTACAGTGGTAGGCTGTGAACTGTGCATTATATGCAGAGTCACTTACAATAGGATATTGATACAGCCTGGAATCTTGTGTTTTGTCACTTTTATGCCACAAATGATGAGGGATGACTGGCTAACTTCCTGAGACACACTTATTGTTCACCATTCAGAAGTATAAACTAACATCTACAGTGTGCACCACTCTGTATTGTTGTAGAAGGGCCTAAACTGTGTTATTAAAGCTGTTTTGATCTGAAATTATATGCAGTGTGGTAAGGTTCTCTGGTGGATTAATTAAGAAGCAAGAGAGGGGTACAGGAGATCTCTAATTTATCATGCCAGCAGCATTGCATTGTGGGTAGGTTAAGGCAGAGATTAGGGGTTATTTGGGTGGATCAAAGTAAAGGGTAGGTGGCTGTTCATTAGATACAGTTCCTACAATGTAAAATAGAGACAAAAACAAAACAACTAACAACAAAAAGAAATACAGTGCTAAATGGTCAAAGAGTATTTAGAAATGTTTACTGGGAATAGCCCATCTTATTTCCAGTGGGGTTCTCACTGTCAGCTTTGAATTTTTAATAGATACTCTTAACTTTGAAAGTCTTTCAGCTGAACAGCAACACTGATTCCAACTATAGCGCCCTCCCTTTGCTGAAGGGAAGCATTTTCCTAATATTGAATTTCTTACAAGTTGAATATCCTATTACCTGCGCTATGTACGATGTCCTATTGTTGTTTCCGGCTTTGTGCATTATTCAGTGAGTTAGTGATTGAGCTGAAATCAACTTAATGTAAAATTTGGCAGCTGAGTCTACAGATATGTTCCTAATTACTTTTCATAGAAACTTTGTTGGGTCTGACTTTGCCAATAATTTGTAACATTAAACTGTGAGAAACAAATCTGAGGTCAGTTGGTGGCCACCATGCAAGGTCCTTTAAAACAAACACTCCCCTTGGAATTGTAAGTACTGCATTCTTCAATTATTTCAATTAACCTGAAACGCAGAGAGCAAATACAGTTTTGAAGATTGATTAACCAATGTTGTAATTATGCTTATGTTTCATGGAAATTAACTGGCTGATCACTAGAAATTGATTAGCAATGTCTGACATTTCAGCAGATAATCACAAATCAGAGCATCTCTCACTCCTCAATACAAACATTTCGGGACTGGGTGGTGTAGTAAACCCCCCACCCCCCCTGCCGATCCTTTTAATTCCCCTGAGTTGAATTCAGATCTGACTTTATTATGGGATCAATACAGGATTTGGGAAGTGGGGGGGGGGGGGGGGGGGGAGAAGCAAATGGGAAAAACTGTGGGTTTCAATTCAAGCTTTGAAATTCTCACACGGCAGAATGCTTTATCAAAACTAGACACCTTTAATTGGACAGTGAGGGTGAGAGTTTGACCCCAGCCAGGGTCACTGAGTGCTGCCTCTGCACTTCTCAATAAAGTGACCTCAGTCCACAATGTGACTCGAGGGTTGAGGTCTGCTTCTGAGAAGCTGCCCCCAGACCAATACATTCCCTTTACAGGTTGCAGCTGAAACTCGGCGGTCAGCCAAATGTAGTGTGTGTACTTCTATTCTAATGAATTGCTTAGTTGATAACTGCATGTTGCTGTTACATCAATACAGAATGTTGACCACGGTTTATGAAAGCTGTTTTTCTCTGGGCTGCACATTTTTGCAGCATGTTTTTGTAACAGGAAAATCAAACAGTGTGGTTACTTGCACACAAGAATTTCAGTACTTTTAATACAACATGGTTTTATGACAAGGCATTCAAACTTCAAAAGTAATTTGAAACAGATTTCAGAAAACATAACAGAATACTAATCCCAATTCGTACTGTAATGATACAGCATGACTTGTTAAATTTAGTATGATCAAAATATGATTCTATAGTCATCACTGTCATTACACCTATATTATAATTCCTTACAATAACAAAAAGTGCAGTTTATTTTAATAGTGCACTCCCTTTTATCAGAATATTTAATTTAAATGAAAGTTTTTACTCAACAAGGGAAGAAGAAAATGCAGGCCATTGTGGGTTAAATAAACTGACCAAGTCACACAAACACAGAAAAATACATATCTAGTAGCATGCAACACTGAAAGTTACTTTAAGGACTGGAAACAAAAACACGGAACCAGTAAATGTTCCAGCCTACAGTTACTGTATTACTGGTCACCAGCAGAATGGCAGAGGCTGGAATTTCAAGCAGAGTAATTAGCTAAGACTGTCAGATAATTAGGCAGACTGCAGCTAATTTTGGTCATAACCTCTAATGATACTGACATGAATGAAACAAATGGAGTTCAGAAATGTGTGGCACTTGCTAAACTTTATGTGCTGAATTGGCTTATTTCAAATAATTTAATTTCAATACTGAAGCAAAGTGCATTTATATCAGTAGGGTAATGACTCGCCAGATCTCCAAAAGATCTTAAAGCTACAAAGCCACACAAAAGTAAACTCCCTTGGTGTCTTTTTCAAATCGGAATTGGCAGAACTCTTTTAGTTTAGACCCTAACTATGGGATTTTGTTCTTCCCCATTAGCTCCAGTACAGTATATAAACTAATATATGAAGTGCTTTATAGAGAGATTGGGAGTTATTTTGATGTTTCGTTCTCCAAAAGAATTGTATTACTTTATGTTCCTGCCTTTTTTTTTCATTGCATTGCTAGCAATGTACTGTATACAGTATTGGGGTGTCTTTCCCTAAAAGTTGTAAAACAGCGGAGCGCTTTAGAATAATTTCCCAGGTGAGTAAATAGGATGGTTTACATTTTTTGATTGCAGGATTCAGAGGTACGTTACGGGTTAAAGCCCATAAATTGGGTAAGCCCTGTTTCTGCCCAGTCATCATTCTGCTCAATGGAGGCTAGAAATCACAGAATAATTTATTCATTTTGAGCCCTGCACTTACGAATGTATTTAACAGGCATTTGTGCTGAAAATGCACATACGAACGTTTGTTCAAATAATTGAAAAGCTCCAACACATTCTTGTCTAGTCACTTGACCTTTAAAGGATTGCATTATTGGTATTTTGTTTTAGTAAGAGATACAAGGGTAGATGTACTAAGATGGGCCTGTCGCAGCGCAAATATACCACAATTTGCATTTTCTTTGCGACAATTCGCAAAGTATACATTTTGAAGTATGTGCTAAGAGAAAATATGTTTATGAAAAGAGCTGAAATATACTCATTTAAATATTTAGCAAGATCTCTAGCATTGTGAGAGTCATGTGACATTGTTCAACTAAATAATGGGAGTTGAGTTGTGGTTTGGTGCAGCAGAGGGTGTCCGAAGATTAGGTACTTGGGTGTTTGCCTCAAAAATGCTTTGAGCACAACTGGCAACGCACGAGAAAAAGTGGACTGGGAAATGCCAGCAACAAAAACATGCTTTCAAAAGTTCTTAACAAATTGATGCAATTGTAAGTGTCGCAATTGCCGGCAGCTTTAGTACATATGATATTTGAAAACCCAGATTTTTTGAGAATTTATGTAGGAACGCCCATAATTACATATTCATCCAAGGTTGAACCGCCAAGAAAAACTGCTGCCGCAAAGCTTTCCCTAAAAAGTCGCAAATAGCATTGCGCTTGTTTAGTACATTTCACCATAGATTTCCGACAGGCGCAACCCTTTAGTACATCTACTCCACAGTACTTTACCTACAGAAGTATTAGAGTTATATGTTTTTTATGACTGACGATGTGCAGGCTTTGGTCCACCCCCCCACCCCCCCCCCCAGATCTGTAATTTAGAAAGTCCATTTCATAAGAGAGATAACCAAGGCTTTGAAATAATTTTCTGTACCTGCTATTAGACTTATCAACAGTAACACGTGACCTGTATTCCTGTTTTGACTATCCTTTTGTTTTGTTTTTCTTGGAAGAAAATTTAAACTGATGCCTCCTAGTACTTTCTATATAGGTTTGCTCCTTTTCAACATTTATTTTCCAGGGGTTCACAAAATATCGTAATTTTTATTAATTGTATTTATTAATTGCATTTATATAGCACTTTTTATACAAAAGTATCACAGAGCACTGTACAGTACATAGCAGAAAAAAAGAACAAACCACAATACATTTGTATAGCATGTCACACATACAACTGCCATAATCAGACCATTTAAATAACATATTTAAATAACAGTATATACATAATACAAAAGCAGCAATTTTAAAGTTACATTAAAACCCACTAAGATAAAAAAAAAGCCATTTTATAAAAGTGCATTTTTAGTCTCAACTTGAAAACTGTAATGGTCCCAGCTTCCCTGACAAATGAAGGCAGAGCATTCCATGATTTAGGAGCTCTACAAGAAAAAGCCCTACCTCCTGTGTTGCTATTGTTGACCATAGGAATAACCAGCAGCCCCGCACCCTTTGATCTCAGCGGTCTGGAAGATACAGGGTCAGTAAAATAACTAGGTGCTAATCTCATATTATTATTGTTAATTATACAACAGGTTTCGCCACTTTAAGTTTATGAGTCGTTTCTGGCCAACTGAGCTGACACCACACATCAACAATAGGAAAGCGTCAGGTGTGATTGACACCAGTTATGTTTTCCTTCGCTTGGAAATCTGCTGCTGGTCAAAAGCAATAAGAATAAATTAAAAATGAATGTGTTAAGCAGGAAACCCCTACAACCCGTTGCACTGTTCACAGGTTTAATGATGTTTCAATAAAGAAACGGCTCAAAAATAAATATGTTACTCTAAAAAGTGAGGGGAACAGCCTATTCAAAAAAGTATGTGCTACATAGTGCAAGTGTTTCTATTATTGTTTGTCCAACCCATGTGAACCACAGTAACAGAAAAGCAGAGAGTAGGCTGTGCAGCAATGTGAGAAAAGCTTTGTGTACCAGGACTGCCAAGTATGCTATACTGCATTTACACATATATGCATAATGCAGTGCAGTAAGGAATTGAACCAAGGATCATTTTTACTCCACGTTGCCAATACTGGCCTGGGATATATTAGAAACCCTAATGAGCCAGTCGTATTGACAAAATAATTATTAGACATTGGCAATAACAAATTGATTGGTAATCAAATAGCCATCAAGTTTAAATACAGTATACAATATAGAAACACAATATTAACCGTGGGGGCATTTCTTTCAATGCCTTCTAGTAACTTTAAAACCGATACATGAGTTCTCTGTCTGCATGCTGAATCCTGAATAAAGACATTGTATTGTTTGGAAAACTGATATTAGCTCATTGTGACCACGTGGTTATAGTTCATTGGTGTTATTCAGTAGATTAGCTAATGTTTCTAATGTTTTTTTTAATTTATTTTGTGGATCTGTGTTATAATTATTGGATTTTTATTCAAGGTTTTTGTGTTTTATATTTACCCAGTAAGAGTGTGTCATGCCACCATGGGGCATACACTTTACATCGAATGTAACTAAATTCCCAGTTTTACTTATTATTGCAAAAAACATGTGTATCTGTGCTTGATCAGAGTATCAAGGGTAGCCAGAGCCCATTGTGACATTTCTAAGTTCTAAGGTTAATTTATTTTTTATATTTGTGAATGACTGCAGCAGATGACCTTAGTGCTGTGGTGTTATTAAAACACCTCTGCCATATATCAGTCTGCTAGAAACTTTACCACCGCAGGGCTCCAGCAACAATGTCTCTTTAAAATAAAACTTTCCCTGAACAGTAATGATGACGCGGCCCTTATTGCTGTGTGGACTCCTGGCACTAGATGCCCTGGCCTGCAATTCAAATAAGTAGTTTTTCTTCAGTGTCCCCATTCCAGCAGACAGCTGTTCAGACTTATCTGCCCCCAATACAAGCTTGCTCTCAACAGTGACTTGGTTTGTAATTATACAGCTTCCAGGATCTGGTGCAGTTTATCACATTTACAATGGCTATATTTTGTTTCCTTTAGCAGGGACTTCAGTTCCTGTTTAAATTTGGTTTAGATTCGGTAGCCGTTTATTCGGAAAGCTTTAACAATTTAGGAGTTTTATATATATATTCACAAAACTGTCATAGGCCACTTACAACAGTCTAGGAAAGGTTGATAAATATATATGTTTATATATTTTATTCATAAAAAAACAGACTTTGAAAAAAGCACTTTAAATAATAAATGAGTTAAAGCTTTGTGTACATGGCCTGATATTTCACTTTCTCTCCAAACTGTATGTTGCTCCAGTAGCTACTGCAACATCTGACCTTTATAGCCATATAGACTCTAGGACATTGTAGCCAGAATTCTCACTTACAGGCTTTTCTTTGTTCAGGGGATCAGATAAACACACACAACTTAAATTAATTTATTTTTATTGATAAGATTTTGTGTATGTAGATAAACAGCCATTTTTGCTTTGAACCCGAGAGGTATGATTGCCTGGCCAAGTGGTTGAAACAATCATAACCACCCATATGTAAGCCAATGGGGTAGCTAAAAGGGTGCAGATGATGGAGGCAAAGGGGTGAGCAATTGAACACAAAAATAAGGCAACACTGGCTGTTTTTTATACTTGCCTGACAATTAGATAAGGGAGGTCACTCTTCCAAACTACAGATAATCTTTGCTTTATGCTATTTTAGTTGCTGAAAAATGTTGGATATGGTAGAACATCTACAGTACCATGCTCTTTGCTTCCATTCATTGTTAATGGTTCATGTTGCAATTTGACACACACCATAACAATAGGGTAACACTGGCCTCTGGGTCTGAAATGGGTTTGAGTCTCAAGAATAAATTTATAAATCTATTACCAGGCGTTTTTTTTTTTTTCTTTTAGACAAATGGTCTGTGAGTGTGTGTGTGTGTGTGTAAGTAATCATATGTGGTTTAGTGGATGTTAATAGTCCCTTCAACACATGAAAGGGATGAACCCTAAAATTCCATTCCATGCTTCGATTGGATGGTGATTAGACAGTAGTTTTTTGCCTCAATTCTACAGTATATGACACATCACACTGACTATCCCTCGATGATTCCCACATTAAAGTGTGCATGTGTTTTTTCCATCATACTACATTCTCCGGCTGTACGATCAGACAAAGTGACATGAAAGTGAAAACTCACATTCACATCCCAGTAGACAGGTCAGATCTGAGTGTTGTGTTCGTTGACTGATCAGATTGGAACAGGGCTATGCTGAACTTTGTGATTTTGACGCATGTATCTAAAAATGTATGACTAACAGAAATGTACTGGTCCTATGAAAGACCAGTGTAATTTACAACTGTAAAAGTCTGTGTAAAAGAGTCTGTTGGGCCATTAAAACTTAAATATTCATGTATCTTTGGGGCTCTAGTGTGACTCAAGGCATCTTAATTAACATCATTATTAAAAAGAAATGGAAATTAAAGAAAATAGTAACTTATTTATACCTTCCTTTGGCACAGCGGGACAATTGAACAGAACTGATTTCTGCTCGTAATGTATGAACTCAATTAAATCTAATAACAGGTTTCTTATTAGCAGGGGGAGGCACTCTTGGAGAATTAATACATTAGATATATTTGTTGAGACAGTCTCTGTTGGAGGAATAATACAAAGACAGCAGCCGATCTCAAGGTTCTGCCATGTTAACCCTAGTGCCGCCCAATTCTAAGCGCTTCAGTTCTGAGGTTTCCAAGGTGATGTCACTCGACCAGTCAGAGTTGTTACATCTCTACAATAGCCCTGGGGTTAACAGGTTATGCTGGCCTCCACAGTACTGCAGCTGCTAAGTCTTTGCTAAGTACTTTTACTTTAAAGCTCCTCACAGAATGGGCTGCGGCTCTCCAGTGTGGTGAAAAGTGAGCTGAATCCTACCTGCTCTGTTTGATCATGCTTGCTGGCAGGTGTGATTGATTGGTGCTTAGATTAGAGTGTAAGGCTGCAGTACTGGGGGCTTAGGCACAAATCTGTTCTGAATCGCAACTATGGGCAGTCACTCCTGAAAGAAATCTGCTCACAGTCTTCTAGTTATACCTCCCCCTCCAATGTTCACTAGTAAAGATGTAACAAGAAACAAAAGTCACAGTATGATGCATAGTATGTGTTATTAGATATGTTATGGTCCCAGTAGACTACTTTGAAAGACTTGTCATACAGTAACATTATCATTAATGACGACCATTTAATGAGATATGGTGAAACAAGTATTCATATAATGATAAATCACATTTGTCATTGTTTCAGGGCTGCTTTGTGGGCTACAAGTAGCTGCATAGTGCTTTTGATAATATTTTGTGGAAGTGTCATGATTCACCTATATAGGAATCATTTTTCTGTATCTTGTGTTGAAAAAATACCATAAGCCTGTCTAGAGTGCCATTTCTTTTCTTCAGTTTATAAATTGCATTAGCTTTAATAACGACGGGTGCTTTGTGCCGCTTCAGTGCCGTACAAGCTGGCTTTGTAAAGGCAGATAATGCGCTGCACATGTGCAATACAATGACCCAATTCAGAGAATACACCATTCAAAACCGGGAACTCGCTAGTTACTACAGGTGTTCTCAGAAACAAGATACTGCCATTGTCACAGTGCTGCTCGACCTGAGCCATTATCCTGTTCAATAGTGGCATTCAGTCTAATTTTCCCGAGGGCCAGCTTGATGGGTTTTGATTGTAAAGTGTATAGAGTGTTAATAGAATTGGTTTCCTGAGTTTGATAGCATAGCACCATAAACTGGGAACTATTGTGAATCATAAAGTAATGCTGTAATTCGTGATTTAGTCAGTAAGCTATATATATATATATATATATATATATATATATATATATACAGTACTGTGCAAAAGTTTTAGGCAGGTGTGAAAAAATGCTGTAAAGTAAGAAATGCTTTCAAAAATAGACATGTTAATAGATTATATTTATCAATTAACTAAATGCAAAGTGAGTGAACAGAAGAAAAATCTAAATCAAATCCATATTTGGTGTGACCACCCTTTGCCTTCAAAACAGTATCAATTCTTCTAGGTACACTTGCACAAAGTCAGGGATTTTGTAGGCATATAGTCAGGTGTATGATTAAACAGTTATACCAAACAGGTGCTAATGATCATCAATTCAATATGTAGGTTGAAACACAATCATTAACTGAAACAGAAACAGCTGTGTAGGAGGAATACAACTGGGTGAGGAACAGCCAAACTCAGCTAACAAGGTGAGGTTGCTGAAGACAGTTTACTGTCAAAAGTCATACACCATGGCAAGACTGAGCACAGCAACAAGACACAAGGTAGTTATACTGCATCAGCAAGGTCTCTCCCAGGCAGAAATTTCAAGGCAGACAGGGGTTTCCAAATGTGCTGTCCAAGATCTTTTGAAGAAGCACAAAGAAACGTGCAACGTTGAGGACCGTAGACGCAGTGGTCGGCCAAGGAAACTTACTGCAGCAGATGAAAGACACATCATGCTTACTTCCCTTCGCAATCGGAAGATGTCCAGCAGTGCCATCAGCTCAGAATTGGCAGAAAACAGTGGGACCCTGGTACACCCATCTACTGTCCGGAGAAGTCTGGTCAGAAGTGGCCTTCATGGAAGACTTGCGGCCAAAAAGCCATACCTCCGACGTGGAAACAAGGCCAAGCGACTCAACTATGCACGAAAACACAGGAACTGGGGTGCAGAAAAATGGCAGCAGGTGCTCTGGACTGATGAGTCAAAATTTGAAATATTTGGCTGCAGCAGAAGGCAGTTTGTTCGCCGAAGGTTGGAGAGCGGTACACGAATGAGTGTCTGAAGGCAACAGTGAAGCATGGTGGAGGTTCCTTGCAAGTTTGGGGCTGCATTTCTGCAAATGGAGTTGGGGATTTGGTCAGAATTAATGGTCTCCTCAATGCTGAGAAGTACAGGCAGATACTTATCCATCATGCAATACCATCAGGAAGGCATCTGATTGGCCCCAAATTTATTCTGCAGCATGACAACGACCCCAAACATACAGCGAAAGTCATTAAGAACTACCTTCAGTGTAAAGAAGAACAAGGAGTCCTGGAAGTGATGGTATGGCCCCCACAGAACCCTGATCTCAACATCATCGAGTCTGTCTGGGATTACATGAAGAGAGAGAAGCAACTGAGGCTGCCTAAATCCACAGAAGAACTGTGGTTAGTTCTCCAAGATGTTTGGGCCAACCTACCTGCCGAGTTCCTTCAAAAACTGTGTGCAAGTGTACCTAGAAGAATTGATGCTGTTTTGAAGGCAAAGGGTGGTCACACCAAATATTGATTTGATGTAGATTTTTCTTCTGTTCACTCACTTTGCATTTTGTTAATTGATAAATATAAACTATTAACATGTCTATTTTTGAAAGCATTCTTACTTTACAGCATTTTTTCACACCTGCCTAAAACTTTTGCACAGTACTGTATATATATATATATATATATATATATATATATATATATATATATATATATATATATATATATATACACTTTCCCTGTGGATATTTATCATAGTTTTCAAAGCTTTCAATTAATTGGTTATAGGCAAAAAAGTAGTGTCAGCCACTTTTCACTGCCGTTGTGTACCTGTTTCTGTACTTCAGGATAAATCCAGCAGCATATATTGACATATTTACACATGCAAACAAAATCTTTGGAAACTAGGAGACATTTCACAAGGGAATACAAAGATATCTATGTCTATTTAACATACATTTCTATTTTTTGTATCGGTAACAAGAGTAATTAAGCCAGGGTCTTCTTCTCTAACTGGTGTGAGGTCATTACCTGACTACAGCCGTTCCAATCCTTGTTATTTGTCTCTGGTAACAGAGTGATGACTCATCAAAAATGTAGGTACGGAGCTACTAACCAGCAAGTTATGAATCAGTAAGTCCATTATTGATTACATGTCCAGATCATTTGCCAGTCTTTTGTTACATCAAACACCCACAGTTCATCATCAGTGGCAGGGCTTCAGACTGTTCAAACAACCCAAACAGCATTGCATCCACAGGGAACCAGTGCCGAGCTCAGGCTTGATTAATCTTACCTCTAATGGAGGCATTCACAGCCTGGGTAGAGCGATGGAAATATGCTTGCGCAGACAATGGCCATCACCTAGGGGACCTGGTTTGAACCCAGCCAGAAGCACTGATCTCAGCCCACTTCTGAGTGGACGTAGACCCACACCATAAAAGCTACAATCCCCGGTGTCAATGAAAAAAGCAATTGCTGCTCTGTATGTGAAGTGTTGCTGATCTCAGTACAGCTATGCACTATGCACGACTATGACTATGTGCACTAACTTCGCCCTCCTCTGCCACTATGCTTCAGTGTTATATACATGTTATTTTTACTATCATTATTTAACTTTTTCTTGTTGGGGATATTTGTTTTTATGAAAGCTTGTAAAACTTAAGAGTGTTGCATTGATCTGCTTCATAATGGTGAGGAGATGAAACAGAGACGGTTACAGATTTCTGTACCAAAGCATTGGCCAAAACATAATCATTTGGGAGTGCACCGTGGTTAATGTTATTGGTAACATGGGTCAACAGTATTCAAGCAGTAGGCTGCAATTTCAAATTGATGGTATTTTTAACACTGCGTTTTACAATCGTAGACTCAAGTGGTAGACTCGTAGGTTCAGTTCCTTTTGGCTCTCAGAAACAACCCCCGAAGACAACTTCTGAAAGCCCAGTTGCAAAGGAAAGTGTTAAAGTGGTTCTCAATTCAGACATCTATCTTTATATCTAAATATAATGTGGTGGAATGCGGTGTTGGTGCCTTGGTTACAAGTACTGTAGAACTAGAGGTTGTCATTAAATAATTCACTGGGCAAAGCAAAGGTTAGAAACAGACTTTAAATAAAATATAAGGAAGAAAGTTTCATTGCCTGCAACAACAAAACAAAAACGCTATACCCAATATTTTAAGCACAATTCTCAAATCATTGATTACAAGTGAGTTAAAAGTTGTCTCCTGAGAAATTGTAGAAGCTGCTGTTGTTTATTAATATACAGCATTGTCATTATCAAGAGCTGGCAAGGAACTGCCACACAAGGTCAAGCATTCACACTAGATGTATTCCTGTCAGGCAGCAGGGATGTATTCTTCTGCCATACTCTTGTTTTCTAATTATGTGACAAAGAGCGATTCTCATTATATCACAATCAAGGGTGGCGAGTTAGTTTTTGATTCTCAATTTTCCAAAGGTAATTTATTGTTGTACCACAGGCAGGCAGACAAGCAATACATTGCAGGCATTGTGCCACAAGGGAGAAAAGCTCGTTGCCAGGCCGTTGAACACAAAAAAAAAACAAGAAAGGGAATGATGGAGTGTGTTTGAATGGTCAGGTAGTTAATAGTTTACGAGACTGCTTGTAAACTGCGGTAGGGAGTGGAGAGGGAATGTCGTGTGTGCATTATTAAGCAGCATAAATCAGGAGGCACAAGTTGCTGGCTGCCTGCTCACACTTAATTACTTGGACCTTAGTGCTCACCTATAGCACCTCCCTAATGGCCTCCTATTCACAACATCACTCAAGCAGTGTTCCTGAGGAGGGAGGGAGATGGGCTGTGTTAAATTATCATAAGAATTATCAATTGTTTTTTCCCTTTTGGCAATGGCTGGCTTTTGCTGCCAACTAGGCTGCTTTATTTATTTACCATTGTTCGGTGTCTGGTTTTATTTCCTGCACTCTGATTTCAAAGTTAGCACAGGCAGTCTGTAGCCTAATTTAATGTTGACTTGTGATCCACTGTCATGATTAATGTAAGTACATATGTAGCGTTTTGGTCTTAATCCACAGAAAATCCAGCTTCACAGAGTTTATACAATTGGGAAACAAAAATACATATAAAAAGCTTGACTATGTAAAACAGTAATATTCATTAATTTGAGAGAATCCCATACTATAACATTATATATGCAACACAATATTTTCATTAGTGAGTTGTAATTCCTTAAGTAAAGGTACGATACAAAGACTAGTACAACCCATGTACTCCAGATGCAAGGGAAAATTCTATATTAAATCATGAAAGAAATGACAGCAACTCACCCCCCCCCCCCCCCAAAAAAAATGTTTTCATGATTTTGTACAGTAGTTTTAATACTAGGCCTGTCTTGGAAGAAAAAGTCGTTTTTAGTACACACATTAATGTAATAAATATTGTACCTAAAACTAAAGTGCAGTTCTTTTAAAAAGAAACAAAAATAGCCTCAGCCATTAAGAACTGTTTTTTTTTATTAGCTCCTTGAAAAAGGTGAGCAGGAGGAGGTGTAATATGTAATATATTTTTGTGTAGGAAAATATCTAAAGGAGAAAATGATAGCAAGTTTCTTTGCAATATTAAATATTTTCCAATCTTCAGTCTTGAGTGTATTAAATTGTTAGATATCGTAAAGAAAGTGAGGAATAATGGCATAAAATGAGGGCTATAATTCAACAGTAGTTATACTGAAACATCCCTTTATATACAGTAGGTTTTTTGTCAATACTTCCAATTCCATTACTTCCCCAGGATGATAGTAACAAATAAATATCCAACTTTTCTAGCAACAGCTTGGCAACTGTACTAACTTACTGCACCACCTGTTCTTATCAATTGTTGTTACTAAAACATAAATTAAATGACAAACGTTGGACTAGAAGTCTTTCTCAATGTTTTATTATTATTATTATTATTATTATTATTATTATTATTATTATTATTATTATTATTATTATTATTATTATTTACTATGCTTACTAATAATACTAATACTAATAGATGTACCTTGAAAAGACCTTAACGTTTTTCATTGCACCTGTAGGTTATAAAAACCAGTACATCAGTGAATTGAAAGTCTCTTTTGCATATTTTTGGTCTAAAAAAGGATATAAAATGCCAGTAAAGTGCCCTATTTCAATGTTTAAAACTGTATTTTCATCTGATCAATTGAGTGACTGGCTGTAGTAGCCAGCACATGTTATGTAACAGAAACCAGATGGCACTGCTCAGTATAGGGACAGACAGGTGTTGTGGTTCAGTAGTAATCCTGCTTCCCCTCTGCTTTATAAACTGTGCTTTGATTACAGCTGGAGCAACATGAAAATGCAAAAGTCATTCTCTGTGCAAAAAGGCTAGCATGGCAGTTTTATGAGTAAAGGGGTCTTAGTTGTAATAAATACTACAGCTTGTGTATTTGACATTTTGGCAGTGTGTGTTATTGAGTTTTGAAGGGTTGGCTGACTTTGCTATGAGGGATGCAAGAGTTTTGCAACAATGATCATGTAAATCATTTTAGTCTGGCAGCGCACTTTCATAAAACATGTATGGGAAATTGTTTGGACTGTGCGAGCAGGTATATTCCCTTTCAAATAATGAAAGACAGGCCATCATTCAGCAACAGAAAGGCTTTTATGAAAAATTCAGTTTTTTCCGCTTACCATTTTCCTTGTTCTACACGCATTAAAAAAGGCTTTTATTATGGTAGTACGTGTGCATTGGCATTTGTAATTGTACAGTTTTTATTTGGACATATCTGAATTCCATAACCATTTGATCGTTTGTTAATTGCACATGTTCAAAGCATCACAACAAGGATCCCTGGAGTAATGGTCAACCAATCAAAACCATAGACATCCGCTGACAAAACCAGATCAACCAACCAAAACCATAGACATCCGCTCTGCTCTGCTCTGTGCAGAGAGCCATAACCATGGGAACCAAAGTGTTGGGCTCACCCACGTTGAGCTGGCGTTCTATATGGAGGCCACCAAAACAATTGGAATTGCACTATGTATTAGCAACACCTGACATTGTCACTAGGGTGTAGAGCCATTCGAGATGCAACAATTAATCAATTATTGATCGCCATGGCTTTTCTTTTTCCAGCCTCAATTAAACATTCACTGATGAATTACTTGCTCTGATGCCCTAATTGCAGCCTCATGTACCAAGCTTGTGCTTTCTTTGAGCATTGCTTGATAAAAGCTTCTGTTTGTTTTGTGATGTAAAATGGCAGAGTATCATAAAAACATCTGATGTCTTCTTTTTAGTAATAATGTTTTCTCAATTCATATATTATATTGCTATATATAATTCTATGCACATGCATGTTTCCAGTTGTATTTTGTGAAGAATCTACATTGATTATTGCTAATTATTACCTGTCTGATATTCAATTAGGACATTGGTTGTTAATTGCATCTCTAAAAGCTACTACTGACATTCTTTGGAAACCATCAATCTGCTATAAATGGTGTTTAAATTACTGTGGAGAAATACATGACCTATCTTCAATGAAAGTTAGGAGACGGTTTCCCTTTGAAACTCCCCATAACGACTGAAAATCACTTACAACAGTGATGTTCATAGTTTATATAGTGTACTGTAGTTCATAACACACATATGCTACATATGGAAAAGCGTCTTGTCCAACCAGTTGGTTATGAAATATTAAGAGTATGTTTTTGCAAGTGTTTGTGCCATGTGGTCCAGTGGTTAAAGAAACGGGCTTATAACCAGCATGTCCCCGGTTCAAATCCCAGCTCAGCCACTGACTCATTATGTGACCCTGAGCAAGTCACTTAACCTCCTTGTGCTCCGTCTTTCGGGTGAGACGTTGTTTTAAGTGACTGCAGCTGATGCATAGTTCACACACCCTAGTCTTGTATCTTGTAAAGCGCTTTGTGATGGTGGTCCACTATGAAAGTCGCGATATAAAAATAAAGATTATTATTATTATTATTATTATTATTATTATTATTATTATTATTATTATTATTATGTGTAGCTAACTGTGGTAAATTGCTGCATCCTTTCCCCGTAACTCTTTTCCAACCCCTTGCTTGTTAAGAGAACACTTCTATTTGGCCGATTTACAGGCAAATTTGAGTTCTGAGATCAGGTTCAATCAATCCGCTTTGCTCTTTAATAGCACCACTCTGCTTCTCAATTATGCCCCCTACATAGAATTTCCAATACCAGCTGCCTTCGGCATTCCAGCCCGGGAAGAGGTTGTATGTATAAGCTCACACTCATCTAATGTCTCGGATGACTGTTAAACATATCAGTGATCACATCTCTGTTTCAGGGTTCAGTGTTTGATTTGGACAGGCCTGCAGTGAACCAAAACGAGACCAATTATCTTATTCATTTTATAGATATGGCTTTTTAACTATTTGAGCTGTAATATTTAGTGAACCAGCCTTGTGACTCCAAGAGCAAATAGAAAAAGATATTGCTATACTAAAACAGAGTTACACTACTGTAATTCTACACAAACAGCACCCACTCACATATAACCTGCATATGCTTATATGTTACAATGTATATACAATATTCCCCTTCTGTGCAGAAGAGTTACATATATTGAGTACAGGAAATAGTAGCTGACTGTAACATGTCCAGACATTTAAAGCTCAATTTAAAAGCAACAATGCATGTTATTTGTATAAAACAATGGTAATGGGGCCACTGTGTTATAGCACCAGCTACACCCTGATTCTGATTATAGGAGGCAGTGTGGTCCAGTGGTTAAAGAAAAGGGCTTGTAACCAGGAGGTCCCCGGTTCAAATCCCACCTCAGCCACTGACTCATTGTGTGACCCTGAGCAAGTCACTTAACCTCCTTGTGCTCCGTCTTTCGGGTGAGATGTAATTGTAAGTGACTCTGCAGCTGATGCATAGTTCACACACCCTAGTCTCTGTAAGTCGCCTTGGATAAAGGCGTCTGCTAAATAAACAAAAATAATTGTAACAGGCGAAGGCTGATTTAATGCTTTTAATTTATATTAGTGCTTAATTGATACCAGGTTTTAATACCGTGGAGCCTTCTGAAAAGCACAGCCTTTGTTGTATGTAATTCTTATTTACTAATTCAGTGCAATGTGTTTTATACACATGCAAACCATTTCTGTGTGTTGGAATTACACGTTTAATCAATCACGTTATGCTCTTGGTGCTTTATGTATTTTCATTAAGGGACAGTACTATTTATTATTATTATGCTTTTGTTTTTGACATATATATAATATATACACAGCACATGTTTATTATTTACAAACAAACAAAAGGTTTAGACAAAACACTTCAAAACACACCCAAGCAATGACATCCCGGTGCTGAAACAGAGGGCACAAGCTGCTGCTCTCTGTCTTTCTGTTTCCACTCCACTCCGCACACACACACTCTCCTACACACTCACCAAATGCCTTTTTATAGCATGTGGCAGTCAATCAATCAATCACTCCCTGGCCACATTCTACATTTTTCAATTAACAAAATAAACATTCCAAACTTTTCAATTAAACAATCACACAAAATACCAATTAACTTATTACACTGTGTGGCTGTGCAAAGGTGGCCATATTCGCCCCAGGCTGTTCCTCTACGCCTCAGCCAAGATTGCTACCAGCCGCAAAACACACACACACACACACATGTCCAGAGCCTCTGCTGTGGCATAGGAATCTTAAATGATAATATTTCCAAGCTGGAAGTGAATAGCTCAGCATGTAAATTTAACAGCTCCTACATGCCCTTGCATTGTTACTTACTAGGTCTGAAATGTTAACACTTAGCAACACTTAGCAAGTGGCTGTTTAGGAGTGCATAAGATATTTTGGAAAAGAGAGAGAGAGAGTGTGCATCCAGCCATACATTCAGACTTCCTTCACTCAGATTTAACTCAACTCTGTGCTAAGATTGTGTTAACACTGTCAATACAATTTGGAATTGTTGAAATTAAATCAGCCTATCATATATGGAGGTAATAGATTCTATTGTTTTAATGTGTCCTTGTACACTCTACAACATATTTAAAGAAACATGCTAAATAATCGGTTTTGTTACCGATCCAGGCATGACAATGAAATCTGAAGCAGAATATATTATTATGAATGCAAAACATATTTTTGATTTGATTTGGGAATCCGGTGGTTTGAACTGTAAAGCTTGTCCCGTTGACTTGAGTTATTCAGTGGGCTTTATCCCAGTGGAAAACGGAAATCCCAAATCTATTAGCTGGGGCTTGAAGAATGTTTTTTTTTTTTTTTTCTCATCCAAGAACAGTTCTTGAAAAATGACAATGCCCATAAGGAAATACAATCACAAGTACGCAAACAGATTCATTGGGTACTCTTAGCAAAGCGAGTGTTCATTATATTCCACCTGTATCATTATGGTAAAGTGTTGTTACAGTTACTGTGTTCAGCACACTATCTTTTGTTGGGTGTAATGAAATCCCTTAGTGGGTACTAGATCAATGTATACCTTGCAGCTATTTCTAATATTGCTGAGGGGGCAGGGGACTCACAACTGGAACTCAGAATGAACCTTATTCCAACTTGAGATGCCACATAAGCAAGTATGAAACAAGTTTTCAAAAATATGTTAACACAAGGATTGTTATTATTATTATTATTATTATTATTATTTTGTTTTAACATGTTCAGGGGATACTTATAATCAGGAAAGTACAGATGAAAAACAGATGAAAACCTGATATTAATGTACTTAATCTGTTTATTTATATAACCTGTTGTGGTTTAAACATTTAGAAAATGAGGGTTCATCCTGAAGCAGGTATTGTGAATCTGTTCCAGAGGTAAAGAGGTTGAAACAGAAACTGCAGCTTTGAAATAAATTATTCCACCCCATTTCAGCCATCTTCCTCTGTTGTGTGTTTGTGTGTGTCTGTGTCAGTCATTTGTCACCCAGTTTAAGAGCTGGCTGAGCTAAATTATGTCCTGGCAGAGAGCAAGGTGCCAGCCATATGGACTGGCAGGCAGCACTGCTGTATTTGGATTGGAAGGAGGCCCCGAAATTGATTTCCCGCTGAGGCACAGTCAGCCTCAATATCAGTCTGAGGTAAGCTTGTACAGTAGGCTGCTCCATGTTCAGTAATAGGGACTTTTTAACTTTCAGATAATAAAGGAGTTTACCATTGTAAAAGCATAGTAAAGAGTAATACAACATAGTAAAAGCATGGTAAATAGAGATATGCCCAAGTACGAGTACAAATGAGTATCTGTAACAAGTGTGGCCATTTTGTACTAGTAATACAAGAGTGATTTTGCTATTACTCGTTATTTGTTGAGAAAAAATACATAGATCCTGGCTCGATGACTGTCAGTCTCATGTATGGAGATAGATAGTCAATCCAAGGAAAGGAGGAGGGAATTATATATATTTGGCTGGTCCTTCAGTTTGTGAGTGTGCTTGAAACAAAAGAAACAACAAGTGTATAAATTATAAAGGCTTTTTTGTGTTTTTTGGGATCTTTGTCTTGTCTTTCTTTGTCTTGCTAGAACAGCCTTTTTTATGTTTAAATAAAAGCTTTACTCTGTTTTTTGTTTTTGTTTTGTGTGCATCTTTAAATTCAGCCAAGATCTCCTTTCTTTGTTTTAGTTAAACTAAAATAATATTGGGGGCTCCCAAGTGGTGCATCCGGTAAAGGCGCTCCGCATGGAGAGCAGGATGCGCCCTATAGCCTGGATGTCGCCAGTTCGAGTCCAGGCTATTCCATTGCCGACCGTGGATGGGAGCTCCCAGGGGTTTTAGGCCGGGTGCCTACTGGCTTGCCTGTAAGCTGCCCAGAGCTGCGCTGTAGCTCTGAGGCGGCTGCATGGTGAGCCTGCAGTGTGTAAAGAAGTGGGCAGCTGACTGCACACTGTTCTAAAATAATATAGTTGTATTAGAGAGACACCCATATAATATTTCTTTAAAAAATAATAATTATTAAAATGACACATTAGGACTTTGAAAGGGATCTAAATTATTGTTAATTAAACATTAAACCACTGTCTGGTCACTTTCAGGGCCAGAGATGTATTTTAACAGTACTACTAGTTTTAACCCTACCCACTTCCGATGATGTCATCCAAGTAAAATCGGAATGTGAGTATTCATATTGAGAATTGATTTCTGAGTAGAAGTAATGGGTTCTCTGCACACTCCTAATGGTAAAGCACAGGTAAGCATTGTAAAGCCCAGAGAACTATGGTAAAGCATATTAACAAAGCATGGCAAACCATGCTACCCTAATAGTGTAAAATGGGTCAATCATCAATGTGGTATCTCATGCAAAAACTGAAGGAAACATGTTAGACAAAGCCTATGATTACCATTAATTTACTAATGTCAAAAGCGCTAACCAGGGTCTGAATTTGCATTAGGTATAAATTGGACTTTCGCTTTGCATTTACAAGTGTAGAAATCACAAACTTTTGATCACATATAAGTAACACATTAAGAAGAATCTTAAAGTATGTTTTCACGTTGTTAGCACTGGCCAGTCTAATGCGTATAACACGATACTGACTACAGTGGTGATGCACAACACAGTTTCATAACATTTGACATAGTCTTGTTTCGTATTAAACATCTCAAAGTTACATTCAGTCTCTAAGAATGAAGGAAAGCTGTAGTGGAAGTACAGTAAACGTGTAAGAGCAATAGCTGAATATGGTACACAGCAGTTCCGAATGCTACCATAGCAACACTGCAGTTCCGAATGCTACCATAGCAACCCCATAATCATTGTACCGTTCAGTGCCTAAGCAATACAGAAAATTGTATTTGTGTTTTATTTACCGTGTTACTTCCTTGTACGGGTTATGTGTCTTTGCTGTTTAATTTAAAGCAATCGTTGGAATCGTCTTGATGCTATAGAACTGTAACACATAAATGATCCACCTAAAGAAGTTGTTATTTCAAAACTATGAAGAGTATTGCGCTCTTAAAAGCAGTAAGAGATCAGTCTGTGTACAATATGAGACTTGTTGGTACTAATATACCACAGTGGAAAATAATCTTGTTATTCTTATTCGTATTGTAACCAATTTGGGATCTCACATGTACAAATACATGGCCAGGGTAGTTTACAGTTTATAAGCAGGATAGTGTGATAGGAAGTCCATGACCTGGAGGAACAATTGAAAAAAAAACAGAGTGAGCGAGAGAGGTTAAGAGGTATGCATTTTGTTATTTGGTTTCTTAGAGCTGCGGGCTTCACTGTTGTTTATCTTTTCTATCTGCTATCTTTTACACAGAGCCCCAAAGGCATCAGGAGGGGGTGGGGTAATGGGGATGGTACAACTTTAATAACATCTGGCACGGACTAAATGAGCCATTCCACTGTAATGTAGACGGGCTGCTGTCTCTTCCAGCCCTCAGCAAAACCTCCTTCTCCCCACCCACCTTCCTCCACCATCTATAGGCAGGGAGGGCTATGAATTATTTAAAGTGTTGTTTTCCTTTATTTTACTGTAGCAAAGTGCAAAGTCGTTAGAAACTGGCTGAGCTCTGGATGTGTGTAACCCTTAAAGCACTTACAGTATTGAACTCCAGAGCATCTCTCTCTCTCTCTCTCTCTCTCTCTCTCTCTCTCTCTCTCTCTCTCTCTCTCTCTCTCTCTAATTAAAGTCCCTCCCAGTCCATCTGCTCGCTGGGGAGTTGCAGCTGTAGCAATGCAGGTTTTCATTGCTGGTTTTCAGTCACTTGATATAGCTAAAACACGACCCAACGTTGTCTTATCACATATCAATACACTCCGAATCCCAATCACGTGTTTGTAGCATACTGCAAAATATTGCAAAGACAGGCTCCACTTTTATGTGTACAGCATTTCTCCATTATTATTATTATTATTTATTTCTCAGCAGACGACCTTATCCAGGGCGACTTACAGTCGTAAACAAATACATTTCAAGAATCACAGTGCAAGTAATAATACAATTAAGAGCAAGATAAATACAATGATGAATACAATGACTTTGGTTCAAGCAAGTACAAGTGTGACAAAATACAATTCAATAATACAGCAGATAACAGTGTCAGTGATAGTTACATCAGGATATAATTAAATACAAAATACTACAGATTAAACACTTGGCAGATTATAGTACTCTGAAGTACAGGATTAAATGCAGTAAAATAGGGGGCAGATAAGAGCAAGTAAAGCGCATTTAAGGAAGGGTGATATGTGTCCCAGGGGAAAAACAGGAGTTCTACAGGTGCTTTCTGAAGAGGTGAGTCTTGAGGAGGCGCCGGAATGTGGTCAGGGACTGGGCAGTCCTGACATCTGTAGGAAGGTCATTCCACCTCTGCGGGGTGAGGGTGGAGAAGGAGCGGGCTCTGGAGGCAGGGGAGCGTAGCGGAGGTAGAGCCAGTCTTCTAGTGCAGGCGGAGCGGAGAGGTCGAGTGGGGGTGTAGGGAGAGATGAGGGTCTGGAGGTAGCTGGGTGCAGTCTGGTCAAGGCATCTGTAGGCTAGTACAAGAGTCTTGAACTGGATGCGAGCGGTGATCGGGAGCCAGTGGAGCGAGCGGAGTAGTGGAGTTGCATGGGAGAAGCGAGGCAGAGAGAACACCAGGCGAGCAGCTGAGTTCTGGATGAGCTGGAGCGGACGGGTGGCGGACACAGGGAGGCCAGCCAGGAGGGAGTTGCAGTAGTCTAGGCGGGAGAGTACCAAGGCCTGGACCAGGAGCTGGGTGGCGTAGTTGGTGAGGAAGGCCATTGTTAGAGTTACATATGATGACCCATAGGCTTCCAGTCTTTACTGCATCTGGGTGTTTTTACCCTGTTACAATGGTAAACAGCAGCCCATAGACAGATCCCTCTAGCAGTGACTCTTTCTATGGAGTCCTATAGCACACCAAGGGTTGAAGGAGACAGGCAGAACCATGATAAACATGATGCACCTTAACAAATCTTGTAATGCAAAGCTGAATTTCAACAGGATTGGATGCGGTGGAGTGTTGCACACTAGAATCGCTCAAAGCTGAATCTACGAGGGCTGCTCAGAAACAGACAGGATCTTCACCCTATCTAAACAATGCTGAAGATGAATCAGCTGTCAGTAGCCCTATTTACAACAAAGTATATTATGTACTTGTATAAATGATGCATATTTTAGGATCTTTGTGTTTTTCTCATTCATGAACTATTGGGCTTGTATTCCCAAACCACTCCACACTGCTCTGTTTGAAAGCAGCAAATTGTTTAAAACAAACACTTGAACATTGTTATTACTCCTCATATATTGCCAGGGTGTAGCATGCAATCTCCAACAAATATATTGTTATAGCTATGGAATTGTATTACTTTAAATATTTTTTCTATGAAGAATGAGCTTATGCCCTAAAAAAAAAAATACCACGAGTTGCTTCAGTACCTAATTACATTTGACTAGTAGGGGAAGTTGGTAATGCTTTTTATAATTAAACTGTGCACGACATGTGTAGTGTAATTAAAATGTAATTAGAGTGTAATTTTTGACAAATAGTGCAGGGCTTTTTATATGTCATTTTATTTTTACTGTCCAGAATTGGTAATGTGCTGCAGAGATTAAAACGTTAAGGTAAAATTGGAAAGTATGGTGTTCATTAACTCACAAACTGGTCTGGCAGGAAGTCACTGAGAGGAGCTGCAGACTGAACTGTAGATCGGACAGTATGAGACAAAAAGACATGTATGAAATAGGCCTAATCAGTCAAATAAAAAAGTGAATTACAAGTGTATGCATTGTTAACACATCTATGTGCCACTGTGTGTGATGTAAATGTCTCAATTGCTGTGCAGTGCTACGTGCACAAAACTGAATGTGTTTAAGGGGGTATTGCCAGATATGGAATTAGTGCAGTCCTGCTTTAAATAGTTGCTACTTTCATGTATACGACAGCTTTGCAACAACTGTAATACTTTGAAATTGCAAATGACAAAAAAATAAAAGCACATTCTAAGGAAAACTTAAGCTAAATGCTAAACTTAATTGCTGCTTTTACTGTCTAATAGCTATGTGAAGACAATGCTAAAAAATCCCCTGTTTTAAATGACTCGAGAGGGCCTTGTGACCAAGCGAATAGCTTTTGTGTTGACTGATGTGATTCATGCATCTCATTGTAGTAGTGCTGGCCTGATTTAAGTGGAGCAGGTCCTTTTAAGTTAAGATGCATATAGATGTTTTAAATGACATCATCAGCAGGATCTCATTTAGATTGAACTCTCTGCTGGGTCATGTGAGACCATGCAGCTAGCTCCAGCAATAAACAATCAAGCTGTTAATTTGCCCTTACACCGTCCCCATTAATAACATTAACATACGTGCAATTCTACAGGTAGCAGAGAATTTCTTAATGCTTTTGATCCTGTATTTCCCAGTAGTTGTAGCTGGGGTTTTTCTAGGATAAAGCTTTATTTGTAGTTCTGACTGAATCTTTCATTGACGTGCTACTACCGAGGAGGTTCAAGCTCATGAACAGAAATGAGGCTAGAATTGAAAGAAATATATGTACTGTTTCCTGGGAAAGATGAAAACCCATCTATACCTATCTAGGTTAAACACATATTGAATTGTACATTATATTCTTGGGTAGACTGTCGTAATGTAATAAACTCTTACATAGTCTGTATTAGCATCGTATAGAAGTTGGTTGATACTTATGCTGAAACGTTGGAGCAATATCAGCCACTAATTTTACTGGTGATTTATTAACGGCACTTTTAAACTGAGAGATATGCTGACAAGAGTGAAATTACAGTAATATTTTACAACATGACAAATAGGGATAGTAAATCAGACATTATATGAACATTCTCAAATACAACAGATAAAACGGTACGTTTCAGTCACTTCAGTTATCCCTGTATTTCTCCAGTTTGTCTTTTTCCACGCTTTTTAATAGCCCACCTTTATTTGGAACCCTTTGCCTCCTTGCCTTTTTAGACAGGTTGTTAAGTAACACACAGCATGGGGCATCTCTTTTTACATTAAAAAAAATAACAAAGGCAAATAAATGGCAACAAAATGGACAGGAATCTTGATCCTTTCTGACAGGTAGATCTCAATGTACGGCTGTTAAATCCCAAGGGGCGCTGAGAACACACATAATCGGGAGCTTTGTTGTTCAAACTACTGTAAATCACAGTTCACCAGAGCTGTGATCTCCTGCCAGACTGATAACCAAGCCTGGTTTGCATACACTACATGATAATCAGGTGTAAAAATAACAAAGCAATCAAAATCTACAGAGAGAATTACAGACCATGTCTTAATGTGTTTTTAAAGGTGAGGGGAATGTCTCCAGATTCTGTCATTTTTATGATGGCAGGTGTTTTTTTTTTAATGATATTATTTCCCAACTACTACTTTTTTTAAAAAAAAGACAGCCACAGACATTATTAATTTGCTTGAATTTCTTTGAAGTAAGAGCTTTTGAATCTCATTTTGTACTACATGTCACTTCTAGGGCAGGCCCCTTATGAATAAATACAATTCAATTCTATAGTACTGCCTGAAATGCCTATTGTACTTGCTTCTGTTTAAACAGACTCATTTTGAAAATAATTCACTGGGACAATTGTCTAATAACAACCCTTTTTTCTTTTCTTTATATACTGTAGAGACAGAACCAGCCAACTTGGTAAAATTGCTCTCTTTGGGAACGTAGTGTACGCAGGGCTGCTGAGTGATCAAGGTTGGCTCTTTGGGGCACCCTATTCCACAAGACTGGTAAGTCCTGGGGTTTTTTATACTGTACTTCTCTATTCATCCTGGGCTTGGCTTCGTTTTTGCATTGTTCCTATGAAATAATTGAAGCTATCCTGTGGAGGTATAACCAGCAACCGATTCCTAATTGAATATCGTACAGGTAATAATCGTCAGTAACTGATGCATTGAGAGGACTTCAGTATTCAAAAGCAAGAAAAACGTATCATTATCTCCACATCCGTATCTCATATTTGTGAAATGTGGCTCTTGGTATGCGATTTCAACTCGTAAATCTATGATAGCTTCATGTAATTAGTGACGTGGTGTTATCATATATCGCCATGTTATTAATGTATAATTACATAGTAGTACATCAAATTCCATGTATAAGACATTCATCAAGAATAATATTCCACCCTCTAAACTTCCTTTTGTTATACATGTTATTGCATTGTATCTACATAACCATATACATAATTACTGTGTTATTACAGTGTAGTGAAAGGCAATGTAAAGTGTTACTACAAATACTGCTAACTTCATGCAATCAGAAGAATTCTGTGTTTGGGAACCAATTGTAATAGAGTTATGCTGATGCTAGTTGTATAGTGTTACCATATTTGTAATAGCTATTTAAAAATGTAACATTTCACACTGCTGTACTGGTATGGTATAAGAAAATGATTTTTAAATCATCTAGAATATGTCAGAATATTGTTACAAAATAAAGTTTAAGACAGGAGGTAACAAAGTAAATCAGAATGAAAACTTTTGTCTATAGCTTTGTTGGGATGCAACATAATCGATCCAGGGGCCTTTTTGAAAGTCAGGTCAGTACACTGTTTATCCCATGTGAAGAAAATGCAAACAGCTTACATCATCTTTAGTTCACATAAGTCTCAAAATACTTATTCAAGTTTGCACCACCTCTTATTAGTAGGTTTCCTGTGCTAATGCCATCGTTGTTACAAAGTTGTTGCAGCTTGGCATGAAATCCTGTTAAAAACAATTGCCCTCATTATAACATGCTGGCTGTTCTACCCGCTTGCCTGCCAGAAGCAGTGCTGTAATAAGGTTGGAATGTGTCGTCTTGTATATGAGGCTTCAAATCCTTGTCTACCAGCTCGGAAACTTTCCCTTTGTTATTGCTCACACCTCATTATCGGATGGAGAAAAGGTTTCCTATAAAAAGTTCAGAAACTACATGTCTTGTTGCAATATCTTAATTGAAAATTTATTTTATATGTCATCTGTAAATTAATGAATGGATAATCAGTGGTTCTTTTTTAAGTTTTTGTAGCATTTCTGAGCATTTTGTTCTGGTCTAAATGTGTCCTCAATCACTTTTTTAAATCCATGTATGTCACTGCATTGAGATTAAAATCAAGCAATTTATATAATAGACAGCATAGTTTTTGCTGACCCAGCGTAACTGCAGTGTACAAGGTTATATACAGTGTTTCCTACCGGTAACCATAGACATGGAGAACAGACACAAATCCTAAATCTACTTGAAGTCACAGGAATTCATTTTTTGTCCTCCTCTAAACATAGAAAAAAAAAACTCCAGTAGAGGTTAAACACGCCAACAAACAAAGAAAGTTGACCTGGTTAAATTCCCCCTATAAATAGGGACAGGAAATCCCTGTAAAGGAGATGTTGTGTCTCAGTGAATCTAAACTTCAGTTTCTAAGCCTCCCTATTCATTTTTTTTTTTTTTTTTAGATTAGCCCCCTTCTCTCTGTGCGTTAGCCTTTCCCTGCTGGTGTTCGCTCAGATAAGTTATTTATGAGAAAGGATCTGAAACAGACGTGTGTAAAACAGCAATGTTCTTCAGATGGAGTGCCGGAGAAGGTTTTTATTTATTTGTTTATTTATTTATTTTACTTTCCATCAACGATTCATAGAGGACGAGGGATTGTAATATAGTCTCTGATCGCTGGTGCTAATTTATTTAGCAATTTACTTTGCACAAAACAAACAGGAAGGAGGCTGATATAAAAGCCATGATGAATTGGTCATTCTTTTAAAATAAATGCCTGTGCCGAATGAATATTGAGTAAGGTTTTAATATGAGTGGGAATGCAATATGGATCCCTACATAATTACAATTCAAATACGAATGCTTATAAAGTGTTGACGGCTATATATCTAGATTTACAGCGCCCACAGCATGTATTGAAAGTGATGAACAGCCAACTCCCCTTGGAAGTGGTTGTGAAGAGGTTAATGTCTGAAAGCGAGCTCTGGTCTTGTATTGAAGGTATAGCCTGGAAATCGCTGAGGCAGGCTTGTTGCTACAAGGCTGTCTAAAAGAAAAGACCCCCTCCCCTGTCCTCCTTTTTATCACACACACACACACACACACACACACACACACACACACACACACACACACACACACACACACACACACACACACACAAACATACCACAGAAACACATACATTTGCACACACACACACACACACTCCCCCTCCACCCTGTGATCCCTACCGACCCAGAACACAAACCTGTCAACTTATTCCCTTAGCCTTTAACCACAGCGCTTGAATCCTGATTGGTCCCGGCGCGCAAAGGCTGAGACCAGCAAACCCTTTGCCACTTAGCATCAACCAGCTTGCTACTTCTGCAGTAAAAAAAAAAAAAAATTAGCTGCTCTTCCTTTTCTCTACGAGAACTGCGTGTTGCCTATTTTACACAGTTTTTGTTTTACTATTACTATTACTACTACTTTTACCGGTACGTCGCTGAGAAACCATTTCCTCTCTCAGTTTACGGACAACAAGAAAAGAACCTTCCCTCCTCAATTCTTGAATTTTCTATTTCCTCCTCTTGGATCCCGACTAGCTCCTGTCTTTCTGCTCAGCAAGTCAGCCCCAGAGCCAGAATGCCTCAAACAGCCGAATGTTCTTGCTCTAGTTGAAGCTTCTGTACTGTAATGTACTGTACTGAGTGATTTAAGATTCACCAATAAGAGACAGGAGAAACAGAGATACAGAGCGAACAAGAGAGAGGGAGAGAGAGAGAGAGAGAGAGTGAGTGAGTAAGTGAGAAAAGGAAAGAGGGGAAAAAAGAAAATAAAAGCAGAAGAAGAAGAACAGGAGAGGTAACAACAACTTTTATCTCCCTCTTGGTGTTTGTTCAAGAAAGGACAAAAAAAACAGGGAAAAAAACACAGAGCAGCAGCGAAGACCAAGTGAGAGCAAGAAGAAACTGAGCAGATCAATTAAAGGACATTATTCCTCTTCAACTCTGTCTTCGAGACAAAACCATCTTGAATTTCCCCAATACTGCGGTGACAGCCAGACCAACCCCAGCTTCCGAAATGATGATGTATTTTTGGGTATGTACTATTCTTGATTTCTTTCTCTATAGTCCGCACACTGCGTGTATTCTCTTTGCCTGAACTGAGCTGCCACATAAATGCTGAAGTTTTGAGTGGTCAACTTATAACATGCACTGTACTTTTTTCAGACTTTTTTTTTTATATTGTTTCGGTTTGTTTTAGCCTGGTGTTTTAATGTGCACCACCTTCTGCAATTGCCCTTTTTATATTTTTTCCCTGATGTCTCCACCACTGCTGAGTGCTGCGCTGTACCTTACTGTAAGGTGGCAAAGTAGCAGTTCCCCTGATGCCACTGCCTAGCGACTAGTTAGTCAATCTTTCCATCTCAGCTCATTGTGCCAACTGTGCTGAGAACTGACCAATCGCACAGGACAAGGG